>NC_143575.1:91442077-91777958 GCF_048544385.1 Mastigoproctus giganteus | reverse complement strand
GGGATATTGCTCCTCAGTATGGACTATATTTCCTGAATGCTATCCACCCAAAATTTATTCTTCTCTTAACTTCCAGCCATTTATCATTATTACAGCTAATGACTTGTCCCAGATAAGTATATGAATCCACCTTTTCAATTACTGCTCCTTCAATAATTATATCCCTTTCTGTGGCATACTTGTTCATCATTACTTTTGTTTTAGCCATATTCATCTTTAGTCCAAAATTAGAAGATTTTCTTCTAATTCTTTGGGATTGTGGCTTATGAGCACAATATCATCTGCAAATCGTAAATAGTTTAGGTACTCTACGTTCACATTGACTCCTTTCTGTGACCAGTCTAATCTTCTGAAAGCTTCCTCAAGGGCAGCATTAAATAACTAAGGAGATATTGTGTCTCCTTGTCGAACTCCTTTCTCAATTTTAAATTTGCTACTGTCTTTGTCTAGTCTAATACAGGAGGTAGCGTTCTCATATATTTTCTTCAAAATCATAATGTATGGGGTGTCTATGCCTTGACTTTCCAGTGCCTGAAACATTGCCTTCTGCTGTATGGAGTCAAGTGCCTTTTCATAATCTACAAATGCCAGGCATAATGGTGTTTTATATTCATTTGCTTTTTCCACTAGTTGTGATATTACATGAAAGTGATCCACAGTTGAGAATCCTGTCCTAAAGCCAGCTTGCTCTTTCAGTTGATTCTCAAGTATTCTTTCTAATCTGTTAGTAATGACCCTTGTGAACAACTTGCAGATGTGCGATACAAGATAATTGGTCTATATTTTCCAATTTATTTCCTTTCTTATGCAGCAAAACAATGATTGCATTAATTCAGGCATCACACCTTTTTTAATACATTTTGTGACGAGTCTTGAAGGTTTCTGTGTCCTGTCTCTTCCTCCCAATTTTATTAACTCTACAGTAACTTTATCTTCCCCTGGGGCTTTCAGGTTCTTCATTTTCTTCAACGCATGTTCTACCTCATCAAGAAGGATATCAGATATGTCGTATGTGTTACTAATTTGTGATTCATCTTCCTCACTGCTGGCATCAATCACTCGCACCTTGTATAATTCTCTATAGTAGTCTTCTGCTATTTGAATTATGCCTTCTCTGCTATTTATAAGTACACTATCGCTATTCTTCAGTTTCAGTATCATTTGTCTTTCTGTATTACTGCTCATGGCTGCTGATTTAAATCCTTTGTTTTCCTTTAACGCTTGTTCTACTTTTCTTGTGTTAAATCTTCTTATGTCCTCTGTTATGGCTTTGCATAACTCAGTATACTCAATTTTATCCTTGTCAGTGTTTGCCTTGCTCTTCATTTGTTGTCTTTTGTTCATCGTGACAAGTGGTTCTTGATTAATTTTTTTCTTCTTTGGATTTCTTTTTACCTATAGGTTTTTTGGGCTTTATTGATTTCAGAAAGTTGCTGTATTCCTTGTCGATATCTTGGTCCTGAACAGTCTGCAGAAGCTCAAAACTGTTCTTAAGTTCCAGTACATGCTGCTTTTTCTCCTCTTCTGTAATCTCAAAGACCTTTGTATTATTTACTCGAGTCAGTTTTTTCCTTTCTTTTCTTACATCTATATCAAGTGTGCATCTTACCATTCTGTGATCATTTCCAACATTTACCTTGTTTAGGACAGTAACATCATTCACAATATTTCTTCTGTTAGTGAGGATGAAGTTGATTTCATTAGTTGTTAATCCATTTGGGCTCTTCCATGTCCACTTTCTGTTCATCCTTTTCTTGAAAAAAAGTGTTCATTGCTGACATTCCTCAAGATTCTGCAAATTCCACAAGTCTTTCACCTCTTTCATTTCTTTCACCAATTCCAAAATTTTCAATAGTTCCCCTTTCTGCACTGTTTTGTCTCTTTCCAACCTTAGCATTGAAGTCCCCCCTTAATGATAGTGTAATGGGTTTTCTGCTCATCTAGAAGTCTCAATTTTGGTGTACATTTCATCAACCTCTTCATCATCATGGCTCAATGTTGGTGCATAAATCATTATAAACTTTAGCTTGTACCTCTTAGAAATCCTCAGCAGGCAGTAGTCTTGACACCCTTGGTGATATACTTTTGAATTCCAAAATGTTGTTTTTTATATCTTTATGGACCAGAAAGCCAACTCCACCTTTGCTCCTTTCACTGTTTCCATTGGTGTACAGCAGATTTCCACTTGATAAACTTATAAGTGATTCATTTCTTTTTGTTTCAGCCAAACCATTGATATTCCAATTCATATTTTCTAATTCCTTTTCCAGCTTTAATATTCTGTCTTCATGATGAGTGACCTTACGTTGTAACAGGCCAAGTTCAGTTTCCGTGCATGGCAGACTGGTCATACCCAGAGATTCTTAGCACACTCATCTTCCACTCTGATCCTCTTGCTGCCGTAAGAGGGAGGAGTGAAAGCTGCTGGGGACTGAGGGTTTGTGTTGTCATGCTGTCATGTGCTGGAGGGTTTGGTCTTTTCCTCTTCACACTGACCAGGCATCTTGAAGAGAACCACTCTACACATTCGTTGCCACCTAAGTGACATAACAGGGCTTACCATCGAGAAAGTGTGCATGAGTGGATTTTAAGGAGGCAGGCCAACCGGACTTCTCCTAAATCTTCTGAAATAGAAAAATATTGAATTCATCAGTGTTTTAGACTGAGTGTCTGATAACACACAGAATGCATGTTCCCCTCTTGCCCCCTTAGAGGGAAACAGGCATTCTGTGTGTTAACAAGTGCAATAAGTCTGTGCAACTCTAATCCATTACTTCTTAGGGAGGTTTTCAAAGATTTACATATTTCTTCTGCAATACATTCATTGAGTTCAATTATGTCAAGAAAAGTTACCACAGATCGATTCTTGAAATTCAAATAGTACCGTATTACAATTCCCAACATTTTTATAACACTAATATCATTACTTTAATCGATAATTGAACTGAAGGTTCAGTTTCCTAAATCAGGTTTTAAATTATCCACGAAATGTAGTGTTTAAGCACTGCATATTATTGAAGTACATTTTGTTCTTTGCAGTTTGAAGTCCTTACTTACCCTGCTGTCTGAAAAACGAAATTTACAAATGTCACTCAAATGATCAACTACCCTTAACGCACAATGCACAGCTATGGAAAGTGCTATGCTGTTTTCTGCCTTTGAACCTTCTGTATCACCAATTTTCTTGAATAGCAATACTCTCTGATGCTAAAAACTAAAGGGCTCTTTGGCTTTCTTGTGCTTCTTTTGTATTATGACCCCTTTCAATATCACTTCATTTGTCTGTCAGCATGCATTTACAATATTTAGAAAAGCATTTTAAATAATCACCGTCTAATTTGCAGAGTCAGTTCTTATATATAAGCATCTTTGAGCCATTGATCACAAAAATTTCAAAGAAAGTAAGTTGAAGAGTTCTGAGTGATTAGTGCAAATTCATATTATCTTTCTCTGATCTGTAAATGATCCGGCAACAAATTTTCAATAAAAAAAAATGACTGACATCAGAGAAAATAAAATTACAAATCGTTCTGTCAAATTGTAATAAAATGCAAAGAACAATAAATAAATAAATAAATCTACAGCAATGAGCTACATATATTAGTATTAAAATTACACAAAGTTTGACAAGTGTTGATGTCATAGATCATTCATAGTTTCTGAATGATCCACATTCACAAATTATGATCCACAATTTGTGAATAAAAATTGGAAATAATGAAAAATGGAATAATATATTTACTTACAACTTCAGCCTTTCTATCACAAATTAAAAAAAAATGGTGGTAATGAGTAAATATTTTTGTGTTCTGAGAAACTTAAAAATGTAGAATCACAGGATGGTACATGATGCTTGATAAGAGCTGCAGAACTTTCTTTCTCTGCCAATAAAGCAAATGAAAATTTCTGTGATCAGCTAAATTTTTTTTTTTGTTTCGTTTCCCAAGTTACTTCTTGAAGTAACTTTGCAACAAATTTTCCTACCACAAACGAAAACAGAACAGTTGCATTTAAAAGCATTATAAATGTATTATTCATGACCGGTGACAAAATCCAGGGCCTGTTGGCTGTATAGAAACAAAGCAATAAACAAGGGTAGAATGTTGTTGTGAAAATGGCAATTGAACCATAAATTTAACGAAACCATGCTGTGTAGTGACATAGATGCTTTACTCTGCCTGGTCATTGCTTATTCCACTCTCTGAACACCACAGGATAAAGGCTAATTACAGGAAGGGTGCCTCCCAATGCACTGTCAGTTTCAGAATGCCATATGCAGGGATCAATGGATCCACAATTCAGATTCTCCCTTGTTAGCATAGTAATTACTCATCCTTAGTCCTTGAGTGCTTATAGTTTTTCATTTCAGATAAACAAAAAAAAAAAAAAAAAAAAAGCCAAATCTAACATGGAAGGCACTAAAATGACAACACTAGCCATAGCTAGACTGTTATGTGACAAATGTGTGTATTGTGAAATAAAACATATTGCCCTCCAACAACAATCGAAGTTAGAGGGCAGTATATACACATACACACAAAAATAAATTCACCAACACTAGAATTAAATCAGACTGATGTATATTTATATTTGACACTGGTTTTGCTGAATATTTCATGACTATCTTTTATTTACTAATATTTCTATAAGCATGGCATCAGTCTAAACCAGCAGATTTTTATCACGAACCACTAAGCCTATATTCTCTGAAATCATATAATTGTTTTGAATTTTTATTAAATTTTTATTATAAAATATTAATTTTATAATAAATTATTATTACATTTATTACATTATTACAGTATTACATTTTTATAAGCAATATTGAGTAATAATATAAAATTATTATTAAGTACCATACATACAATGGTCTTTGAGAATGAAAAATAAGTTCAGTATGGAAAACATTTACTTAACATGATATACTCAGGAAAGCTTTTGATATTGTTGCACATGGAAGACTGCTATACAAATTGGAGCAGCTACAATAGATAAAGGGATGGTTGAGTGGGAGTTGGCAGAGAGTGGTAATCAGTGGACACTGCTCTATGTGGACTATTGTTATTAGTGGAGTTCCCCCTGGTTCAGTGCTGGGCCCATTGCTGTTTTGTGTATTTATCAATGATGTCGATGAAGGTATATCAGGCTAAATGTCCAAGTTTGCAGATGATAAAAAGGTTGGCAGGGTTGTTAATGACAGTAAAGATTATTATGCTACTGGAACAGGATCTAGAAAAGTTAGGCAGATGGGCTGAGAAGTGGCAACTGAAGTTTAACATTGACAAATGCAAAGTACTCCATATTGGTAGCAGTAATCCCAGAGTAAAATACCACTGTGCGGTACTACACTCAGGGTAGTGGAGAATGAAAAAGACTTAGGGCTAAGTCAGATATGAAGTTTTCTGAGAAGTGCAGACAGGCTGCAAGAGTAGCTCGTGGGGTCTTGCAAATGATATGTAGGAATTTTGCTAGCAGGGATAAGGAGGTGATTATCCCCTTGTATAAAGCAGTGGTCAGGCCATGCCATGCCTTGAGTACTGCGTACAGGTCTGGAAGCCTCATTTTAGGAAGGATGTAGAGTTGCTAGAACGAGTACAGAGAAGGGCAATAAGATTGGTGAGAGCACCCTCAAAGGGAAAGAGGGGCTTAAGTTCTGCAAGTTGCAGCATCTGGAGACTAAGCACCTGCGAGGTGATCTGATTGAGGTCTATATGGCCTTGAATGATTTGAGCAGACTCAATGCTGTTGGAATCCTTCCACTTGAGGAGGCACAGATTAAGAACCTGAGGAGGCATAGATTAAAATGTAGGAAAGTCAGTTGTAGAATAGATGTGTGGAAGTTTGCCTTTAGCCAGTGGGTAGTTGATTACTGGAACAGACTTTCATCTGTTGTTGTGAAAGTTGATAGCTTATATAAGCTTGCTTTCTTGCATCATATGCCTCAACTAATGTTAATGCTAAGACTGTAAGATAGCAAACCAATGATAAGAAATTGTGGGAGATGTGGTTTTTTTGTTTGCAATTCTTTGCTCTATATTTAATTTTATTTTATCTTTGTTTATTATTAGTTATAATTTGTATAACCCTTTTAGCACAGCCAAGGCCCTGGGTGCCAAGTGTATTTTGAGGCCAAGCAATATTCTTGTGATTTATAGAGTGCTCTTGATAAGTGGTTGAAGTTATTTCTTTTTAAGTTCCTACATTTCCATCAACAGTCTTTCTTTAAAACCAGTTCTATACTTGAAAGCCACAAGTTAGAGCATAGAAAGGAAACACATCTTTCTTTATTTTCCTATATTTCTAGTTCTACTAATCAACTAACACTTCAACTGCTTGTCCTCCAAGCGGCACTGCTCCTTCCTTCCCATGGCAGGCCGATAACCTGGGGGAAAAGTTATCTTCCAGGGATAAAAGGAGTAACCATGGATTCAAACGAGTATCCACCTCTAGAGCCCTCACACTCCAGACTAGACACATCTATTGATAATGACTGTAATCAACCGAAAGGCTTCGAAGGGAAGCGCAGTGCAATGACATGCCAAATTTTCTCGTAATACATTCCCTCTCCACCCAGCCTGTGGGCAAATTGTCACCATCTGTAATACAGAGATATTTGGGATCCATTGCTAGAACACCAAAAATGGATAAATGATTGAAATCTGGAGACTTCCTTATTGAAACAGTCAACTCCAAACATTCCGAGTGGCTGCTCAAAACAATGACATTCGGTGGGCTGCCAATATCTAAATTCCTTGAAAGGCGTCATAACCGAATGGGACCTACTTACAGTATCTGAAGAGGAATTAGTTCAAGAACTGAGTAATCAAAAAGTAATCAGCACTAAATGCATAATGGCTGAAAAAGATGTAAATCTCGTCCCAACTAGATCCATCATTTTAACTTCAGTACCCCAGATTTGCCATCCTCAGTAAAATCTGGCTATATAACTTGCCGAATTTGACCTTATATTCCTAATCCCATTCGTTGTTTTAAGTGCCAGAAATATGGACATTCCCAGCAGGCATGTAGAGGTGATATCATTTGTCCTATTTGTGGTTCCAAGGAGCATACACAAGCAAACTGTTCAGCCTCAAATCCCGTTTGCCCCAACTGCAAAAGAAATCACCCAACCTTTTCTAAATCTTGCAAAATGTGTAAAACTGCAAGAAATTCAAAAATATAAAATGGAACATAAAGTAACATATCCTGAGACATACAAACAAGTTATGTTGACCATGCTCAGTGATTCTTATACATCTCGCACTCGAAGCACCCATTTAACAGCAGTTCAAACAGATGTATCAATAACCCTTAGCACATTTCTGGCTAACTGGGTTAAAACAACACTATCAAACTCTGGAAAGGACACACCTCAACCTAAAACCAGTGAAGCAACCAACACTCTAATTAGCATTCCAGCTGGCACTCCAACGGTCTCGCATGTAGTGACAAATTGAAACCTAAAGACAGCAAGAAAACCACAAACAGTATGGAAGTAGATGTACCCTCAGATTAGGAGGAACCCATACTAGAACTTCATGTGAATGACACTATGGATACTGGACGCCCCACCTTCTCAAAAAAGAATGCAAAAAATGCTCCTTAAAAAAAAAAAACAGTCAGAAGAATCATCCTCAGTTAAACCAGAATGAGGCACAACATCATACAATGGAATTGCAGAGGACTAGTCGGTCATTCTGATGACCTAAAGGATTTATTTTCTTAGTTCAACCCCACAGGTGTATGCATACAGGAAACTTTCTTGCCACCACATGTTTCACCAAAACTTTCAAATTATATCATCTACAGACAAGATAGGATCTATGAGTCTCCTGCCCATGGAGGAGTGGCCATTCTTATTAATTCTAACACACCTTCCAAGCACATCCAATTACAAACCACTCTAGCTGTGGCAGTTCGTATTGCAGTTGGTGTTTCAGTTACCCTTGTTTCCATTTATATTCCACCAGCAATACCATTTCCCCATTCAGAACTGGACAACTTCATTAAACAACTCCCAATGCCAATTTGTCTTTTAGGTAATTTTAATAGCCACCATCCATTGTGGGAAATCATTACAATGTACGCAAGGGGCAAATTGATTGAAGAATTTTTGAACAATAATGATCTAAATTTACTAAATTCTGGTTCTCCCACCTATATTCGCCTCCCTACAGGATCTACTTCTGAAATTGACTTATCAATCTGTTCACCATCCATCTTTCCATTCATGACATGATCAGTGTTAACCAATCCCTTTGATAGTGATCATTTTCCTATTATTTGCACATTACAAGCAGGGGTAACTCCACATTCTGATCAGCGATCCACTTGGAAGTTTAAAAAGGCCAATTGGAATGGCTATTCTGCCCAAATATCTCTAGACAGGCTTTATGTTGAAAAACAGTTGATTGATGATGATGTAACGACTTGCATCACCAAATAGATTCTAACTGCAGTCCATGCTTCCATCCCAAAATCCAAACCATATTGCATTCACCGAAATCACTGGTGGAATACGGATTGCTTTCATGCCAAAAAGGAGAAAAACCGTGCTTGGAATAATTTCCACAAGTATCCTATCACTAGTAACCTAATTACTTATAAAAGACTTAAAGCTAAAGAGAGCCAAATTATACGGAAAGCGAAACGTGATTCGTGGATTGCTTTTGCCTCAACCATCACAAAAGACACCGACACTATCATCTGGAGGCCCTAAATGGCAAATTTGTAAGGCTGTCCTCTCCGATACTTCATTGGAAAGGGAAAGACATGTCTGCTCCTGAGGAAGTTGCTAATGCATTAGCAAAATCGTTTGCCACAATTTCTTCCTCTGCTTCTTATGTGTCCTCCTTCTAGTCCATCAAAGCAGATGCAGAATGGTATAAAATTAACTTCTCCATGCATCGCTCATTCCTGTACAACTAACCTTTTACATTAACAGAACTCAAAGAATCGTTAAATAGATCATCTAACAGTGCCACAGACCCAGATGTTAAAAGCGATAAAATATCTGAAGCTTTCAAAGGCTCCGCCTTCTTTCTCAACAGTAAGCTTTTAACTTTACAGTGCAGCTTTAAATACCCGCAGGTTCACGGCACATGTCACGTGATTCAATGGAACGTGCACTGTTCTCGTGCGTGTCAGAGCCGGATGTGGCTCGGGAGCACGTCAGGTGGAATCGTTCATCCTCTCTAAGGATCACTGCCTCAGAGAGGAGATGGATACGCATACCCGTCTCTATTAATATTGTTCTCAATGGAACTAATCCGCAAGCTCTCGAGTCACTTGCGGTCCCAAAACCTATGCGACCCGGTCAATGATAACTGCTTCGTCTGGGGAGATATGGTACTGCTTCTCCCAAAAGTGTTCAGCCACAGCGGATTTTCTGTAGTCCGCATTCCTTATCACCTTTGTGTGCTCCCCCAGACGATCCTTGAGACACCGCTTTGTTTCCCCCACATAACATTCCCCACAATCCGGGCACTTAATGCTATAGATGACCCCACTTGTATTTACATTTGAAATGGGGTCTTTCATCTGTGACACAACTGTGTGCAGCTTCCAGGTCGGAAGCTGCACACAGCGCGTTTGGTAGTTTCGTAATACCCAAGCTATATGCTCGGTTAAACCCGGATAATAGGGAATGTATCTGGTGGCTACTGGCATAAAAGACTCACCTCTCCTCTGTTCTCTTCTAATATATTTCTCTATGATCCTCTGGGAGTAGCCACACTTCAGGAGATCCGCCATGATGCATTCATACTCTTTCTTTCTATCCTCGGAGGTACTACAATGTGTTTTAATATATCACCTGGTTTTGCCGCATTATAGCTTTAGTTGCTAATGCGCCAATAAAACCCAACAACCAACCAACCAACCAACTACAATGTGACTTTGCCCTGTCTGTTAGTGCTCTAATCACACTATTCTTGTGATAGTTGGCCTGAGCTGAATTATAATGTGAATATTGGCCTTTACACATGGGTCTTTAGACACGGGCCTTCTCTGTAGACCAACACATCCAAGAACGGCAAAGCCCCTCCTTCTTCTACCTCCAAGGTAAATTTTATGAACGGGGAGAAGCCATTAAGAAAATTTAACACCTCATCTTCCCTCCCCTTTCGAATAATTGAGAACGTATATCTTCCACCGACGCATAGGGAGAACCATGTCACTAAATAATCTAACCTCGAGCTCTTCCATAGCCAGATTAGCTATAATCGCACTAATGGGGGAGCCCATAGCTGCACCGTGAACCTGCTTATACACAGTGTCGCAAAACACCATGGTGGTGCTTGAGAGACATAATTCTATGCCCTTACAAATATCTTCCAAACTTAGTTGTGTCCTACTGCTTAAGGTGGTGTCTCTCTGTAGGGCCACATGTGCACATCGCACACCATGGTCAATTGGAATACATGTAAACAGAGATGTCACATCAAAAGATGTCATAATTTCATTTTCTTCTATATGCTGCTCTCTTATAAAATGTACAAAAACCTTGCTGTCCTTGACACTAAACTCAGAAAGAGTTTAGTGTCAAGGAAAGAGTCTTGTTGTCACCGTTAGTAGGACTTTCCGAGTTTAGTGTCAAGGACAGCAAGAATTTTGTACATTTTATAAGAGAGCAGCGTATAGAAGAAAATGAAATTATGACATCTTTTGATGTGACATCTCTGTTTACATGTATTCCAATTGACCATGGTGTGCAATGTGCACACATGGCCCTACAGAGGGATACCACCTTAAGCAGTAGGACACAACTAAGTTTGGAAGATATTTGTAAGGGCATAGAATTATGTCTCTCAAACACCACCATGGTGTTTTGCGACACTGTGTATAAGCAGGTTCACGGTGCAGCTATGGGCTCCCCCATTAGTGCTATTATAGCTAATATGGCTATAGAGGAGCTCGAGGTTAGATTATTTAGTGACATGGTTCTCCCAATGCGTCCATAGAAGAGATACATTCTCAATTATTCGAAAGGGGGAGAGAAGATGAGGTGTTAAATTTTCTTAATGGCTTCTCCTCATTCATAAAATTCACCTCGGAGGTAGAAGAAGGAGGGGCTTTGCCGTTCTTGGATGTGTTGGTCTACAGAGAAGGCCTGTGTCTAAAGACCAAAGTTTATAGAAAACCCATGTGTAAAGGCCAATATTCACATTATAATTCAGCTCAGGCCAATATTCACATTATAATTCAGCTCAGGCCAATATTCACAAGAATAGTGTGATTAGAGCACTAACAGACAGGGCAAAGTCACATTGTAGTACCTCTGAGGATAGAAAGAAAGAGTATGAGCGCGTCACGGCAGATCTCCTGAAGTGTGGCTACCCCCAGAGGATCATAGAGAAATATATTAGAGGAGAACAGAGGAGAGGTGAATCTTTTACGCCAATAGCCACTGCATACATTCCCTGTTATCCGGGTTTAACTGAGCGTATAGCTCGGGTATTACGAAACTACCAGACGTGCTGTGTGCAGCTTCCAGGTCGGAAGCTGCACACAGTCGTGTCACAGATGAAAGACCCCATTTCAAATGAAAATACAAGTGGGGTCATCTATAGCATTAAGTGCCCGGATTGTGGGGAATGTTATGTGGGGGAAACAAAGCGGCGTCTCAAGGATCGTCTGGGGGAGCATAAAAAGGTGATAAGGAATGCGGACTACGGAAAATCCGCCGTGGCTGAACACTTTTGGGAGAAGCAGTACCATATCTCCCCAGACGAAGCAGTTATCATTGACAAGGTGCATAGGTTTTGGGACCGCAAGTGGCTCGAGAGCTTGCAGATTAGTTCCATTGGGAACAATATCAATAGAGACAGGAGTATGCGTATCCATCCCCTCTTTGAGGCAGTGATCCTTAGATGGGATGAACGATTCCACCTGACGTGCTCCTGAGCCACTTCCGGTTCCAACACGCACAAGAACCGTGCACTTGCCATCAAATCATGTGACATGTGCTGTGAACCTGCAGGTATTTAAAGTTGCACTGTAAAGTAAAAAGCGTACTGTTGATATTTTATAGCTTCAGATATTTTATCGCTTTTAACCTGGTATATTTTATTGTATTTTATGATATTTTATTTGTTTTACAGATATTTTATTTGTTTTACAGATATTTTATCACTTTTAGCCTGGTATTTTAATTGTTTCATACTGTAAATGGTAATTTATTGTAAGCTTAATTATAAAGTTATCAAAATTTTGTCTTTCGTTTTATTTTGTCATTTCAACATACAGTTTGTGAAAAATATTTAAAATTATATTATGAATTTACCCAACTACAGAGGCCTATTTTATTCAGATTGCTTAAATGGGAGAATCTCTCTCTCTCTCATATTTATAAATTAAATATTCAAATCACACTATCAAATGCTGTTTTTCAGAGTAACCAGTGGATCAATTACATCAGATATACCCAATCTTGGGATGGTGAGAGATGGAACAAAATGTGCAGAAAATAAGGTATATTTTTATAATTTCATGAACTGTACTACATAAATTACTTATTAGGAATTTAAACTAAAATATACCTATTAGGAAAAATATACTTATTAGGAATTTAAACTAAAAAAAAAATATATGATTGCTCTATTGACACTGAAACAAAAAAATGTATTGAATTAGCCCCTTGCAGTAATGGCAGTATCCAAAATTTGTCAAAAAAGAAAACATATCACAAGTGTATATTTTTGTTTTTCTAAAGTAAGATAAACATAACTCTGAAAAGTTATGCCTTATTTTATTGCAGAAATAATACAAAATGCAATAAGTTACTTGTGTGAGAGTGACTTTTATTTTATTTCATTTCACTCATTTCATTATTTCACAGCTTTCGAACTGTGAACTTTGTAGAACAGTTGCCAAAATTTTTCAAAACACATATCACCAAGTGTATATTTTTCTTTTTCTAAAATAAGATAATCATAATTCTCTGAAAAGTTGACCTTATTTTATTTCAGAAATACTATAGAATGTACTAAGTTGCTTGTGTGAGAGTTATTTTTATTTCACTCATTCCAGAGCCCATACTAGAGCACAATTAATACATCATCAGAGCCAAAATGTGTGCTGGGTAAAGTTTACATCTTTCATTAACCAGATGAGTAGTGCCATAGTTGCAGATTAAATTTGGAAAATGAAGAGTAAATATCATGCCCTCATCAGTATTAGAGCATAATGCGTTACAATAGTAAACATAACTGCTGTTGCCAATGTTTATAAGTATTTGCCAACATATCATCTGAACCATTGTATTCTGCAAATTTCTGCTTCTAAAAAAATAAGTTAAGAAACAGAAACTCAACTTTCCTTCAAGCAGTGCTGAGCCTTATAACTTACCATTTGCTAAACAGGAATTAGTAAACAGTGGTGCTGAGGGCCAGATAATATATAATATCAAATGATAAAAGACTTTGTTTGTTTGTTATTTGGTTTTTAGGAGCATTAGCAATTAAGGCCATATTGCTCCTGGGATATGCGGTGGTCATTCCCTGACCTTTCCACATCCTCCGTATTTGGTGGTCACAGGCTCGAACCCCGGTCTAATCAAGAAGCGTGTGCTACACACTGCTGCTCCTGCCCACCTGGCTATGGAGGTGCCATAAAAGACTTCCTTCACATTCTCCATTTTCTACTTCTTCTCTATAATCAAATCAATCTAGAGGATTATTAGTGTTGGGCAATCATCCGTGCATTTAACCTTTTCGTTGGACTAGCTGCTTATGTAAGATCTTGGAAAAAAAAAAATTGTCCATGCTTACCTTGTATATTATCCTGAAGAAAATAACTGTTTTAACAAAATCTAATGTGACTTCTGAAAAAATTGATGGATGAAATGAGTGAAATGAAATGACTCATTTCATCACAGAGCCATCCAGATTGCCACAGGAGCATTTCGTGATTTGTCTATCCAAAGTCTATGTTGAAGCCAACAAACTGCCATTGATGCTTCTACATCGGCAGTTGTTATAATATGCCATAAAAATAAAATTCTGCCAGACATACATTTTTATGGATGGGAAAATCTGTATAGCGCGCGCGCACACACACACACACACACACACACACACACACACACACACACACACACACACACACACACACAACAGCCAGTTGTCCCTTTGGTATCAAGATCTAAGAGCTAGCTGAAGATATAAAGTTTACGTTGGATAATATATCAATGTCAGCCAGGGAAAATCCTTCCTCCTTGACTATGCATCTTCAATGAATATTTTGACTTCTTGCCATTATGTACAGATGACTGGAGTAAAGTGTGGAGTATTTGTGGGATCTGCTTGTGTTTTTTCAAGCAAAACTATCTCTAATTAGATTCCTTCTGAATGTAGTACTGCAGAGTTGCATGCGATTGAACTGGCCTTGGATTATATAAAATTTCACCAGTACCAAAGATGTACCAGGTGGTTATAAAATAAGTTTCCCTATTCAGGAGACCCCAGTGTCAAAAGGGTTAGAGATAGAGCTGTGAAAATCAGTGGGTATGTCATATAGGGTACAGGGAAGCGATTTATAGAAGACAAAAAATTAGTTCAAATTTCCGCCACCAGGGGAGAAATTGACACTGTAAACATGAGATGGAATACTTAACTTAGGATTAGATTTTAATATCAGATATTGTTCTATGTGCTTTCCTTCACTTGAGATGACATTCTGAAAACGGAGGACTGCGTGAGACACAGTTTCGTGCAGAATCTCATTGGGGATGTTGGCTACATGCTGTTTAATGCTTTCTTTCAAATTGACAAGTGCCTGTATGCTACCATGGTAAACTCTGTCTTTCAGTTATCCCCATAGCCAGAAATCACAGGGATTGAGATCTGCTGATTGGGCTGGCCAGAACTGCAGAAAGTCTCTAGAAATGATGCAATCATTTCCGAATGTTGAACGGAGCAGTTCCTTCACTTGTTGACCATTGTGGGGAGGGGCATCATCTTGCATGAACACTACAGTCTCCAAGCATTGCCTTTCTTGCAGAGTGGCAGTACCATGCACTAGTTACCTTACGTACACCTTACAGGGCCATGAGGTGTGGACTCTTCAAAGAAAAATGGTCCGATTATAAACTCTGCTGTGAATCTACACAATACTGTAAAGACAGTATGGACTTTGTGGTGGTCTTTCGTGCACAGCAGATGGACAAGAAGTTCACCATATTTGCCAGTTTTGTGCATTTACAGCCCGACAAAGAGTGAAATGTGCTTCATCAGACTGCAAGATCATTCGAGCCCATGTATCATCGTTCCATATGAGCCAGAAATCATTGAGCAAAGTCTATTTGTCTATTTGTTGTTGCTGATCACAAGACTTTAGTTCTTGCACTACATGAATCTTGTATGGGAACCAGCGTAAAATTATTCAAAGCACTTTACATACCATAGACCAAGGAAGGTTCAAGTCTCTTGACACACCTCTGGCACACACTAACTGGTAGTGTTTCACATTCTGACCTGGAGGCCATTGCAACCATCACCACCACTTCATCCACTACCTCTGTTCCGATATGTGGTCGTCCCCTGCCTGGAATTACACCTAACTCTCCGGTTGCTTCAAATTTCTTTATTAGTTTTCGAAGCTCCACTGACGTTAAAGGCCCTTTACGCAAACCTTTAAGTTTCCAATAGTGCTGCATTAATGTTACTATTATTCTGGTAGAACAGTTTTACTAAAAGAGCACATTCCTTTATTGTAAGAACTGTAATGGTTATTGATGGTGGCGTTGGCCTTTCTGCTTTTATCTAACAGGATGTCATTTGCGTAAGCAGCATATCTTGAAGTAAATGACAACTTTTACATATGTGCAGCGCCGTTTTTCTCCTGGGGGCAGAAATTTGAACTTTTTTTTTTTCTCCTACAAATCGCTTCCCCATACCTTAAATGACATACCCACCGATTTTCACAGTGCTAACTCTAACCGGTTTGACACTAGGGTCTCCAGAATAGGGAAACTTATTTAATAACCACCCGGTATTATGCTATATACCAGGGGTGGCCAACGAGTTGATCGCAGATTTGATTTCGGTCAATCACAACGAATTTTAAATATACAGTAATACCCCAAAGTTATGCGATAGGTGGGTCCGACAAAAATCGCTTAAGTCGAATTCGCGTAAGTCGGGGTACAACTCTGCATATAAATACATATAAATTTTGTTTAATTGGGACCAAGGACTAACAAAAACACTAGTTTAGAAGAAAAATATTTAATAAAATTGCAGTTCTTTATACATATTAATACAAAATATGTATTAAAAAATAAATGTGTTATATAAAAAAGTTATTTCGATGTCGATAGCTTCATAAAATCTAACAAATTCGTCTGATGACACAGCGCCTTCTTCTTTTCACGCAGAATTTCTTCATAGCAAGCTAATAATTCTTTTATTCCTTGCTTTGTAGCTATAACGCGTTCTTCGTTGGAGTCTGTTTTCTAAAATTTTTAAGCCCTTTTCAATTGAGTTGAGACCTTCTGTCAAGCTTGCAATTGTCATGTGCTTTTCTGGTGGAACTGGGTCTGAAGTTTCGGATACTTCAGTGATGTTTTGCTCTATGAGCTCATTCATTGTCAGCTCCTGACTATGTGAATCCAACAGCTTGTTGACATCATCACCATTGACTTCCAAATCTAATTGCCTGGCAAGATTAACAACTTCTTCTATCACATGAGTGACATGATCAGTTTCTGGCGTTTTTTTCATCTCGGTTTTGAAAAAAAATGGACAAAGTTACTTCCAGACACCATTCAATGTTTTTTTGTGAATTTCATCCCAAGATTCTTCAATGATTCTTACGGCATCTAAAACATTGAATTGTTTCCAAAAGTCTTTAACAGATATCTCACTATTTTGTCTCATAGCTTCATTCAGACATGCAAACGAACACCTTGTGTAGTAAGCCTTAATGTTTTGATGACTCCCTGGTCCATCGGTTGAAGCAAGCTGGTTGTGTTTGGAGGCAAAAACACAACTTTCACACGTGAGTCGAAATTAATTAGGGTGGCAGGAGGGTGACCGGATGCATTGTCAATAAGAAGCATCACTTTAAATGGAATCTGTTTAGACTTGCAATAACGTTCGACTTCGGGTATGAAGTGGTGACAAAACCAGTCCTCAAAAACGGAAGCTGTCACCCAAGCTTTATGATTTGACTTCCAAATCACTGGTAAGCTAATTTTAGATATACACCAAACAAAAAAATCAAGAACCGTGTAACTCTGAGTTCGCGTAAGTCGGAGTAGCATAAATCAGGGTATTACTGTACAGTCATCACTCGATTTGTGCACTTTGTGCAATGAAATTTTTGAGATGGTAGATCGCAGCACATTTTGAAGGAAAAAAGTAGATCGCATCACAAATTAAGTCAGCCACTCCTGCTATATACTGATTCTCTAAACATATTACTGGCTTTATCACAAATGAGATACACTCTTCATCCAGTGTTATACTTTCTCTCAGTCAGACTTTGTTATCCATGGTTGTTGGATCCCAAGCCATGTTGCAATCATAGGCAATTACTTGGTTGATGCTGCATCCAAATTGGCAACACCAGAGAGTCACTTTTTAGTCCCTTATACAGATTGCTATAATCATGATGGCAAGAATCTTGGCATGAGCACCAGCAACATTCAAGCCTGTAATTATGCACTGGCAGTCTAGTTAGTGCAGAGTTTGCTAATAGGAAGTAGTCCTCGCCTGGTTCTGCATAGGACATTGTCACCCAACACATACCTATATGCTGATGATCATCTTATGTATAGAAATTGTGATACCATGTTAAATCAAATGTGCATATTTTTCAGTAATGAACACTATCTGTTTTGCCCATTTGATTTGAGCCTTATATACTCAGTCAGATTTTATCAAATGACAGTGTGTCAGATGTATGCAAGTTTTTACAACTTATTAATATATACAATTTTATTTAGAATGGTTTACAGTTTTATATCTTATGAATGCTTTTTATTATATTAATTAGTTAAAACCATATCATATATATTTATTTATTTATATTTTATATCATTTGACTTGGCGTAGTATAGCCTTAGACACTGATATACCATAAAACCAATAAACAACCAGGTCAAGAATATTGCTTTCTCTTGTTGTCTCTGTGACATGTTGGTGTAGAAAACAGCCAACAAATCAAGAAATGTTTTGCTGCTGAGTGAGCTGTTAACTCCTGAGTTCCATCAACATCTGGAAAGTTAAAGTCCCCCATAGTAACTATCTCGAAAGTAAAAAATCTGCCATAATAAGAGGGATTCCCCCTTACTGGGGAATTTTAATGATGCACACTCTGATTTGCTGGCTCACTCTACATTTTAAGGGATTTTAATAAGGTACATTCTTATTATCTGACCATTCTATATGTCAGTATTCATTATAATCATCACAGCCATTTAGCCTTTAACATATTCCAGCTTTCACTTATGTTTTCTTAATGTTTGTATCATGCTAGACTGACTCATTATTACACTGCCAACTTGTGTCTTCTAGTTTTACTCTTTTAGAGCCCATGCGATTCTTAACTAAAAGCATCGCCCAACAACCAGTAACAGGCTGGTTACAAGGGGATTTTGCCAGAGCTCTATCCTGGGGGTCCTCTGTTGTAACGTTGTTTTTGGTGTATGGTTCAAGAAGTACTACTACCCAAAAGCTACGTTTATTGGTCCTTTTAGGCAATTTAGCAATCCAGAGCAAAACTTGATTAAAGCTGTAACTCCATCCTGATTGAACTGGAACAGTGGTGTTCTATGCACAAACTACAAATGGTCCACAGACGAGACTTGCCAGATACTGTTTAAAGGAAGAATGACCTGACCTCCATCCTTCGTTTATTGCAATAAAGCCATAAATTTTATAAACACTTTCAAGTGCTTGGGTGTTACTTTTGACAAAAAGCTTCCTTTCATCTATCATAATGGATATCACAAAGAACAGGTCAACTATCTGAAAAATTAAAGTTCCTATAGTAACTACTGGAAATTTAAAATCTGCCATAATAAGGATTCCCCATGCTCATGGGATTATGACAGCACAGATGGCATAGCATACACTTGATCACCTAGTAATTCATGGCAAAGCATACGTTTCCAAAATATCATGAATTACAAGGAAAGACTGGGGGCCAAAGGCCTGCACCCTCAACCCACTCTATAAAATGTATCTTTCTTCTAATCATGATCTACAGAACTAGTGCCTGGGCATACAGACCTAAGCCACCTAGTCACCACTCAAGCTTTCACACATATGCAACTAGTTCCTGTTTGTGTCTTGCAACAGAACCAACAGTTAGTAGGTTACTAAGCAACATACAAAACAGAAAGATCCAACAGTCAACTCAAATAACAAAAAATAAAAGAGATTAATTTGTAATAGTGAACCATTTAACCTCATGGTGGGGACGGCCATCACACTCCACAGCACAAGTTACCATCCTCACCACGAGGAGGTAGGTCACTGCTATCTACCTATGTGCCTTTCTGCAAAATCCCTCATGAATGAATTCAGAAAACATGCTGAATGTCTCTCTTGTTAAAAATAATTTAACCAAAATGGACTCCGAGAGAGAGAGTGAGCCTCCCTTGCTCCTGCCTTACTCTAATGTCCAGATATAAAGGATAATGCAGCATAATGCAAAGACCAGTTCCCGGCTCTCCACAGGAGCAAAAATCTGAGGAGATCAAAATCAAACAGTGCAGCCTCGACCTCAAGCTGTCAACCCACACTGCATCCAGGGATTACACTGCCAGCTCACAGTCTGAACAGAGGAAATAAAGTAGTACAAATGATGTCCTTTCTCAGAGTTGGTCCATTGATGTTGCCATATGGCCTCCAACTCATCATCAGGTCTCTTCCTCTCTGATGGAAAATTTGTTGGGGGATTCCTTTCCTCAAAGCATGTCTCTGAGAAGACTTGGCCTCTAGCAGGTTCACAGGCAACTTGCCCACAAGAACACACAGTGGCCACTGTTTGACAAGCCCTGGTGATGCCAAGAAGAGCAAATTGCTGAGTAGAGAGAAGGATGCACCCTCCCCAAGCCCAACCACGTAAGTCAGGATTGGAATAAAAACATTGTGATAAAGGAGGTGGAGGACTCCTTTTTATGCTCCAGTCCACACAGGCAGCTCACTAGAGCTTGGCATATCAAACACAGCTTGGCATATATGGGCATCTCAAACACAGCTTGGCATATCTTGGCAAATATGCCAAGCTATACTTGTTACCTGGGAGTCTAAAACACTGATATTCAGGTGACACTCAAGTCAAGTGGACCTAATGTTGGCAAAATCTGGTCTGTCTGTGACAGCCAAATCCTCTGCTTGCACCTTCATGATGGTGGGACTATTATTAACCTTGGGTATAACCCCCATGTGGAAGTCCTGAAATACACACTGTGGGTGTGTATTTCAGGACTTAGCACACAGTGGGTGTGAACTAACTGTAAGCAGGGGTCGAGGTTTGGCACCCACACCACATGGAGGAATGCCATCCCTCTGTGTTACAAGGCAATATTAGGTGGTAGATGACTCTCATCAACCAGTGCAATACCACCACCTTGCTTATTGGAGGCTTGAATGGTGGAACCCATGTTTAGTCTCAAGTGCAAAGCTTCAATAAAACCCTCTCCCATCTCTGCCATCATGCAGTATGATTGATGTCTTTTGAGGTTATGATGGACATCATGGCAAGATCCAATCTTACTTCAATTTTGAGGGTACAACTATAAAACAGTGTTAACAGGCTGGCTGCTAGTTAGTACACTGAACCTATTGGTAACTCTCTAGGACTCTTCTGGATCAGCTAGTGTATAATCTCACTGATTTTACTCTGCCAGATAATGACTGGAGGGAGTCCAAGTAGTGTGTATGCGGGAGCATTTTTGAGGCCACATTGTGTCAAGGAGCTGGGTATATTCTTACCATGTGTACCCTATAACCAAAAATTTCATTACTTCATACAGCAGTCTTCCCCACACTTTTTCTTACTACTGAATACACCATGAATTGTCAAACTAATAGAGAAAATTTATCTGCAAAAAGATCTAAACCTGCCAAACACTTCCTCATTCGTTTCACATATATTTTTCTCAGTTCTAATCTCAATGATGTCCATTTCCACTTACAGTCTGCCAAACCCTCACATACTTTTTTATGACGGAATCCCAGTTATCATTTGATTCAACCACTCCTCATCTCAGTTGCCACAAACCCGACCGTAATCACATCAAACCACCACCACATAACCCCAGATGATAGAAGGCATTATGTCTAATAAAATCAATAAAACGGCAGCATAATAGTTAAAAAAATAAATTAGTTAAAATAATTTAGAAACAAATTTGAATAACTTCCTTCCTGAAGCAGATTGGAGTTTTCGACGGTACGTCTTGATCATAGGAGAGGAGTAACACGAGTTAAATGAGTGAGACTTTAATATAGAGATTATTCGGTATTTTGGATCATGTGCAAAAATGACCATGAATCAGAAATGAGATATGGGTGACGTACATTAATAGAATTTATGTGAATTTTGATTTCCATGATTTCAGCAATTAATAATTTAGTGTAGTTACACTGTATACTAAGTATTTTGGACTCGTTAAATAAAAAAGTGTGGTTTTTGTTGATGGCATGAAAGGCTAATTCCGAGGCACGAACCGAGGCCAAGTGTTGCTTCACTCTCACATCCATTGTACACTGTGTCAATCCTTGATAAGTTAAGTCACATTCACTACGTGAGATATTGTATACTAGATCATTTATCTGCATCGAAAATGACAACATGGTTGAACGATTATTTAGTTCGGCATGTAATTTGCGTATGGGTCTACAGAAATTTTGAATTTTGTATCCCTGAAAAGCCTATTTAGTTGTTAATGCCATTGTTCAATTTTGGGGATGGAAAAAAGTATTTTTATTTCGCATTACTCCTATCTTTTTCTTTTTTTTTTTTTTTTTTTTGTTAGTTGCCGCATCAACTTCTGTGGCCATATTGCACCTCCCAAGGTTTTTGCATTCTCTACTCTGATCCAAGCCCAAGGCAGGATTCAAACCTGTGTGCCAGGCAGGCACTTTACCCACCCGGCTAGCACGGTCAGCCATTACTCCTATCCTGTGACCAAGACATACCTATGCTGAAAAGCCCCAGTCCACTTTAGGAAGGAAGTTATTCAAATTTCTTTTTGAGTTATTTTAACTAATTTATTTTTTAACTATTACTCTACCCTTTTATTGATTTTATTAGACATAATGCCTTCTGTCATTCAGGGTTATGTGATGGTGGTTTGATGTGTTGGCAGTCGGGATTGGGGGTCCTTAGCTATCAATTGTGGACATGTTGAGCCATTCATGTATTTTGGGGGAGAGAAGTCATTAAATAATTTTATGTTTGATTGAATTCGGGAGTTCGCGTGCTGAAGCATTTTACAAAGAGCATTGAGGTAAAGTCTCTTATTTTTTATATATATAAGAGCAAAATTGTAGAATTCATTAAGTGCCATAGTTCTGTTGATATTTACCTTAAGTTGACATTTAATATTCCTTTGACCATTTCTTCACCTTCGGCACCACTTCTATTATACCCTCTTAAATTTTTTAATTTAGCAATCATGAGAGATTTTTTTAGGTGTCTTTGTGCATAATTACATAAAAATAACATTAAAATATTCAGCCCAAAAACACCATATATTATTTTGAAATATTGTCTTCATAAAAATATAATTCCCAAATTCGCCAAGGTTGATTTTAATCACAAAATTCCTGATATAATAAAATTGGCTACTAATATGTCTCGTTATATTATTAAATTAGCTTTGAAATCTCAGTATTTTGTCAAACTGAGATATCTTACTCAGATTAAACAGGTTTGCAACAGGCTAAAAAAATTTACACCCTAACGATTGGTTATTATTGAAGACTACCATTAACGTACACTGTGAAGTATTAGCTTTCGAAATCAGAAACCATCATATTAATAAGTTGAATGCATTATCACGTACATCTAACCATGTTCAAGCAAGATTCACTATGTACTCCTAAGCACACTTATAATGAAGCAACATGTAATTTCGATGTATTATTGCTTTGTCCTGACCAGACTCACACTAGTTCATCCACTACTCCCTTTCAAACTGATAACAACTATATATCAACAAATAACTAGTCTATTTCACACAAGTTATCACAGAATCAGATTTCACTTCTTTCTAAGGGACTGAACTATAACCTACTACCTTGTTTTTTTACCCAAGAAAGAAAGTTTAATTGATATTGAATTTGGACTCCGAAATATTAGCCAAAAAAGACTTAATTGTACAACAGGTAAACCAGGTGATTAACAACTCAAAAAGTCAGAAGCTACCAAAATTAAGCTGGCACAAAACTAAGGCCTTATATGATCTATGGAAAAACAAGGATATTGTGATTCAAATAGCTGACAAGGGGGATACGGTAGTAATTCTTGATAAATCAGATTATATCAATAAGTTAAACTTGATTATCTCGGACACTTCAACATATCTTGAAGTAAACCCTTCATTGTTTACAAACTTAGTTAATCAATACAATAAAACTTTAACTACTCATCAGTAAAACGATTTTATCACTATGTCCCAGCTAAAATTGAAAGCCAGAACTTTTTACATTCCCACAATGTTTGGTCAAACAAAGCTTCACAAAACAGGATTTCCCATTTGCCCTATTCTTTCCTACTGAAATTCTGCTTTTGCATCACTAGCTACCCACCCACCCATACAATATCATCAGACCCTTTAGACAGTCGATTAAATTTGGTATTAAGAATTATGATACATTATTTAATAGCCTGAAGGATTGTAATCTACATAATAATGATAATCTGGTCTCCCTAGATGTCACATCCTTATACACAAACGTAAACATTGAGTATATATTAGATGTAGTGTGGGATATGTTAAGCAATAACACTATACCTATTAATCATATCTAGCTGCCTATTAAAGAAAAATATTTTATTTCCATCCTAGATCGAACAATGGCATGAACAACTAAACAGGCTTTTCAGGGATACAGAATTTAAAATTGTCTGTAGACCCATATGCAAATTACATGCCAAACGAAATAATCATTCAATCATGTCATCATTTTTGGAGCATATAAATCATCTAGTATACAATATCTTGTGTAGTGAATGTGATTCAACCTATCAAGGATCAACACGGTACATGATGGCTGTGAGAGTGAAACAACACCTGGCCTTGGTTTGTGCTTTTAGGGAAGGTACCTCGGAATTAGCTTTTCTCGCCATCAGCAAAACCACACTTTTTTATTTAACGAGTCCAAAATACTTAGTATACAGCATAACTACACTAAATTATTAATTGACAAAACCCTGGAAATCAGAATGCACATAAATTCTATTAATGTATGTCGCCCATATCTCATTTCTGATTTGTGGTCATTTTCATGGATGCTCCAAAATACCGAACAATCTCTATATTAAAGTCTCACTCATTTAACTCGCATTACTCCTATCCTGTGACCAAGACATACCGTAAAATCCTCAGTCTGCTTTAGGAAGGAAATTATTCAAATTTGTTTCTAAATTATTTTAATTAATATATTTATTTTTTTAATATTACTCTACCCTTCTATTGATTTTATTAGACATAATGCCTTCTATCATCCAGAGTTATGTGGTGGTTTGATATGTTTGTGGTCGGGTTGGGAATCCATCAATTGTGGATTTGTTGAGCCATTCATGTATTTTGGGGGAGAGAAGTCATTAAATAATTTTATGTTTGATCGAATTCGGGAGTTCCGTGTGCTGAAGCAGTTTACAAAAGAGCAAAGTCTCTTATTTTTTATATATATATAAGTGCAAAATTGTAGAATTCATTGGGCATCATAGCTTTGTTGATATTTACCTTATGAAAACATGTATGAAGGATGATTGTTTTCAAAGAACAGAAGTAAACAGGATAAATTAGGAAAAGTTGGTTCTGTGCATTTGGAGTTGGACAGTGAATAGATGACTGGTTGAGGCACTTATTCAAATTAGTTTGAATTGAAATCAATATCATTTTGTGATGAAGAAGCTAGCAATGTTTTATGTCATTTATGGCAGATTGCATTTCTTAGCTATTTTAAAATTTCTTAATAGTAGTAGGCTACATTAATAATGATACCTCATGAAATGAATTCTGATAGCACCATCTCCTTGTCAAAAAAAATGCAATCTGCATATCCATCATATGTAATAAAGGAGGTTAGGCAAGGAAAGGCAGATGCAAAGAAAAACAAAAAAGACTTCTTTACTTATATAAACTCTGAAAGGAAGGGGATGAATCAGATTGGTCCACTCAATATCAATGGTTTGACTGTAAATGATCATTCTCAGATAGCTGCCAAACAAAATGAGTATTTTGCATATACATTCACACAAAGAGTTATTCAAGGAGGAGGAGAGGGCCAGATGTTTATCAAACTCTAACACAGAGTTAAATGATTTTGTAATAACTGAGAGCAAAGTGGAGGAGAAATTGTTGAAACTAAACATAAGAAAGGCACCTGGGGTGGATGGAATCTATACAGTTATATTAAGGGAGGCAGCAAAGGAAGTAAGCAAACCCTTAGCCCAAATTATGACAGCATCCTTGGACTCGGGGGGAAGTCCCCACTGAATGGAGATGTGCATATGTATCTCCAATTCACAAAGGGGGATCAAAGGGTAACACAAGTAATTACAGACCTGTTAGTTTGACTTCTGTTCCAGGAAAAATAATGGAGTCACTGGTTAAAGAAGTAGTGCAGGATCATCTAGACCAGACAGCAGTAACAATTCAGACACACCATGGATTTGTCAAGGGTAAGTCTTGTCTGACCAATTTGATTGGATATTATGATGTGGTAACAAAAGAACTGGATGCAAAAAAATAATTTCGATATCATATACTTGGATTTTGGGAAAGCTTTTGATACTGTTGCACACGGAAGACTGCTGTACAAATTGGAGCAGTATGGCATTAAGGGCAAGTTCCTACAATGGATAAAAGGATGGTTGAGTGGGAGAAGACAGAGAGCGGTGGTCAATGGGTACTGCTCTATGTGGACTAATATTATTAGTGGTGTCCCTCAGTGTTCACTGTTGGGCCCATTGTTGTTTTGTATATTTATCAATAATATTGATGAAGGTATATCAAGCTTAATGTCAAAGTTTTCAGATGATACAAAGGTTGGCAATAACAGTAATGACAGTATGCTGCTGCAACAGGATCTGGAAAAGTTGGGTAGATGGGCTAAAAAGTTCAACTGAATTTTACATTGACAAATGCAAAGTACTGCATATGGGTAGCAGTAACCCCAGAGAAATGTACCGAATGGGTGGTGTTACATTCAGGATAGTGGAGAATGAAAGAGACCTTGGGAGAATTGTGCAGTCAGATATGAAGTTTTCTGAGCAGTGTAGACAGGCGGCCAGAGTTGGTCATGGGGTCTTGTCAATGATATACAGGAATTTTGCTAGCAGAGACAGGGTGATTATCCCTTTGTATAAGGCAATGGTCAGGCCAAACATTTAATACTGCGTACAGGTCTGGACACCTCATTTTAGGAAGGAGGTAAAGTTGCTAGAACGAGTACAGAGAAGGGCAGTAAGACTGGTGAAGGGAATAAAGGGGTTACTCTTATGAAGTAAGACTTAAGTTCTGCAAATTGCAGCTTCTGGAGACTAGGCACCCATGACGTGATCTGAATTACCACCTGCTCTAATTTTTGTTTAAAATGCAAGAACCAACACAGCTTATTCGAGCAAATTTCATAATTTTCAGTACATGTTCAAATGAGAAAAACAAGTCTTCACTAATGACTACCCCAAACATGAGAGGTATTAGAATCTATAGTACTTAGTACTATGCATGGGTTGGAGGTTGAAAAGATGAAAGAAGATATTTGTTGACATTAGACTTGAACTTTTGCAGACTGTAATTTTTACAAAATACGTATGAAGGAAGATTGTTCCAGAAAACTGCAGTTGAATGAATAAATGAGGAAGATGAAAAGTTGGTTCTGTGAGTTTGAAGTTAGACAGTAAATGGATGTTGGCTGGAGGCAGCATGTGTTCGGACTGTTTTGAAAGAGAGAGCAGGAATTATAGAAGCCAATTCAGAAGAACAGCGCCCATGGAAGTATCTGTACATACATGGCTTTATACACTTCTATCAGGTCACCCCACATGTGCACTGTAATTTGTGAAACTTAAGCCTTTCTTCGTAAGAGCAACCCTTTCCATTCACTAATCTTGTTCCAACAGCTCTACATTCTTCTTAAAATGAGGCCTCTAGACCTGTATAAAGTACCCAAGGTGTGGTCTGACCATTACCTGATACAAGGGGATAATCACATCCTTATCCCTTCTAGAAAAATTCCTGTATATCAGTGACAAGACACCACGAGCTACTCTTGCAGACCGTCTGCACTGCTCAGAAAACTTTATATCTGCCTGCATATCCTTTTCATTCTCTACCACTGTCAGTGTAGTACCACACAATTGATACGTTACTCTGGGGTTACTGCTTCCCATATGCAGTACTTTACATTTGTAAATGTTAAACTTCAGTTGCCACCTCTCAGCCCACCTGCTCAACTTTTCTAGTTCCTGCTGCAGCAGCGTATTGTCATTAGTGTCATTAACAACCCTGCCAACCTTCATATCATCTGCAAACTTGGACATTAAGCCTGATATACCATCATCAAGCCATAAATATACCATCAATATAATAAAGAAAAAATGAATATCTGATATTAGGTTTTTCAATTTTTTTTTTATCCATTTAGATATGCATTAATCAGACGTGCGTCAATGCCGACCAGTTCATTGAACCAGGAAGTTGTCCAGTAAATAATATCGGCATATGTTCTGGTCACGGGGTAAGTTTCTGTTTGTATAAAGATCTATAATTAATATTACTTTTATAAACTGACATACTAAGTGGTTAACATAAGGCAAGGATCATATGCAAATGAAATATTAGAGCATTCTATTATACTGAATTGGCTGTGGGTCTGGATCAGAGTACATGATTGCAGGTTTGTACATTCAAATCCATACACCACCACAAAAAAATGCACTACCTGACTAATTTTTGGTTCCTATAAACAGAGAAGTTGTAAACATCACTTTCTCCACTAGCTCTCCCAGAGTACGAAAACAAAATGTTTTAAATAGGACTTTTTTTATTTTATTAATGGTTATATTTATATTTTTATTGTATTAATGTATATTTATATTTTACAACCCATGTGTTCTGATGATTTCACAAATCCTTTAATTTTCTTCTAACCGCTGATTTCCATGACCAGTTGGCAGTATGTTCCAATAAGCAAATTACACTCTGGCTGAAAGAAAATTTCTACAAATCTCTTTTATAACCATCCATTTTCTATTTAATTTGTGTGCTGTTGTTGTTGGTATGTTGTTTAATGGCACAAGGGCTGCTAAGGCCATATTGTGCCTAAAATTGTGTGTGTGTGTGTGTGTGTGTGTGTGTGTGTGTGTGTGTGTGTGTGTGTGTGTGTGTGTGTGTGTGTGTGTGTGTGTGTGTGTGTGATCTGAGAAAGAATAAATATGCTATCATTTAGTTTATTCAATCCTTTTAATAGAAACTGTGATTAGGGCTCAACACAGATGACTAGTTTCCAGTTTCTGCATTTTATGGAACCCCATTCTTTCTTGATATGAATACCCTTGTTATCTCAACTATTCTTATTGCTCTTCTTTGCACCCATTCTAATATATCTGTGTTCTTCTTAAATGACGTCTTGAAACCTGTATGCAGTATTCAATATGTGTCCTAACCATGTTCTTATATAATGGGCTGTTAACCTCGTTATTCTTGCTGGCACAGTTCCTATATATAAGTGAAACAACACCAGGTGCTGTTCTAGCAGCCTGTCTGCAATGCCCCCTCAAACTTCATTTCACATTGAAAAATTATCCTTTGATCTTTTTCATTGCCAAAAACCATGAAGTTAGTAGAACCTAAATGATGTGTTATCCTGGAATTACTGCTACCCATATGCAGTACTTTGTATTGATCAATGGTAAAACATCAGTGGTCATTTTTAGCCCATCTGCTTAGTTTCTATACCTTGTTAAACCAGTTTGTTCTGATTAATATCATTGACCACAGTGTTCACCTTTCATCAGCAAAATTAGGCATTAAACTTGAAATACCTATATCAATATCAGTGATTGAGTTAGCATCATGAAGGTTTATATGTATAGGAAATAAAACATAAACATGCTAAGACAAAATTTCTGTGTTACAGATCAGAAGTTATGAACAGTCAGGCTGATGTCCTTTTCTACCAACAGTGACAGTGTTCCTTTTCAAGTCAACTGTCCAGATTCATTAAAAATTGAGGGAAAGTATACCAACAAAATACTATTAATATAAGCAATATTCATAGATGGCTTCTATTTTTGGAGGTGCAGCCATGGAGCTGAAGAGCAAGGTTCCTGTTTGCTGATGAAGACACTAAGATTTTGGATAGAGTGATTAAAAAAATCAGGACAATAACCACATATGCAATGATGCAAGCACTAAAGTATTCAAAGAGAAGTATATTAACCATTTTAGATGCATTATATTATTGAAATATATTCTTCAAATGGGTTCCTACTCTGTTAACAAGAGAAATGAAATTCTCCAGGCAGTAAATCAAGCATCCAAGACTTGTTGCATGATTGAAATAACTTTCAAGAAGTTTTTTCAGTGCCTGATAACAGGTGATGAGACCTGAATCTTCCATTATGACTCTTATTCTAAATACATTATGACTCTTATTCTAAATACATTATGACTCTTATTCTAAATGCTAGTCCTTCACTGCATCTCCAGTGAAGAAAAAACTTGAATTGCCAGATCATCACAAAAAATGATAGCTGTACTGTGTGGAGACCATGCAGAGGGCCCAATTTTAACTGATTTTTCCCACTATAAATAAGGAAAGATATTGTTAAGCACTTGATAAGCTTAACAGGTCTAAGGAATAGAAAAGGCTGATCTAACGGGATGCCAAATCACATTCCACCGTGATAATGCCAGCCCACACACTGCTTGTATGACTCCAATGAAAACTGCAGACCTGAGGTGGAGAGTTTGCCTCATCCTGCATACAGCCCATACTTACCTACTGTGATTTTTTATGTTTGGACATATGAAGAGAAAACACTTCATGGAAAACACTTTTCAAGTGATGAGGAGCTGAAAAAGAAAGTCGTGCACTTCAACAATTGGGTCCATCTTTTTACTACAGTGCATATGTGAGTTGGAAAGAACAATGGCAAAAATCTATCGATAAACAAGATAGATGCATAGAATAATGTATATATATGGTTGTAATGTATAAATTTCAACTTTATATTGGTTGTTTGTGTAATTTTATGCCAAAAAGAGCATTACTTATGGACCAAACATTGTACATTAAACATAAGATTAGAGAATATCACCCACATGCAGTTGATATGGTATGTGGAAGCAACTTGTCAGTTCACCATCTTGTTCACCATCCATTTGTTTCTAAGTACCATATCAACAAATTTCAGGGCAATAGGTCCACATTAGACCAACACAGTGCATAAATGTGAAGATTGAAAAAGAGATTAGAGATGCATTTCTGACATTTAAAAGGCATAAAAGAGAGCATCCTTATATTTATAAGAATATATTAAGAGCTGCATAATGTGGAACTTTGTGTACATCTACCAAAGTTTATATAAAGCTTTACAACGAATAGAACCTTTGAGATTAGAATACAAACTTCCTCCTTTAAACCTATGAAGAAGAGGAAAGAGTTCTTCAGGAATCTATCTTGAGTGCCACACAATTTGCTACCAAAATCAACAGTTTCATGGATCACTTACTACTCACTGTTCCACATGCATTATACATGACTTTGTGCCAGGCACAAAACACAAGAACGACAGTAAGATAGACAATTATAGTATACAGGCAACACCATTAGTAAATTACCTCAAAAATGGCTTTAAAATGCCAGTGCACAAGACAATTTGTGTACATTTTGTAGAAAGAGAAATCTTTCTGTGCTCTCAGTGAACCAATTAGAATCTAGGATACCAGTAAAACTAACAGAAAAATTCCTAGGCCAGAAGCTGACCAATTGTAGAACACATCTGAGACTTGTAAATAAATGGCATTAAATGTCTAAATACCTTAAAACACCAGCAACAGCAGCATTGAGTACCAACAGGATTATCCTACAAAACATAGCTAATAGTTGATAATTCTACACGATAAGGTCTCCTAGGTGGCTCAATGAATGCAGTTCAGTATATATGCTTCATACTGCAGCAAAAGCCTTCTGTGAAGTGGCCAGTCACACCACAAACAAAAAACAAGATAATAGGCATCAAAAAATGAGTTTTTGGGCATAAAACATACTACTTTAATAGCCCATACAAAGATTCACCCAAAATTTATAAAATAATATTTATAAATTAAATAATTATAAGAACATAAATTCCACATGAAAAAGTAATGAAATAAGTTTTGTTTTTTGTAAATGCATTTTATTATTATTATTTATTATATATATTTATTATATATACAGGGTGTCTCAAAAATACACGGTATAACTTCAGGAATGAGTTCCTCATATGTAGACAATAAAAATATTTTATATCAACATAGTTTCGGAAATGCTTGGTTTCCGAGTTTTGAAGGTCTGTCTATGACATTTAATTGTTCACATCACCTTATAGTAATTGTTCAAAATGTCCACCATCTGCCTGAATACAGGCCTCACATCGACGTCTCATGGACAGGTGAAGACGGTGCCAAATTCCTGGCATGTTTCGTATTGTATCACAAGCTGCCACAATTCGATTGTGGAGAGTTTCCACATCAGCTACTGCAGTTGAATACACCAATGACTTTAAATGGCCCCACAAGAAGAAATCTAGTGGGTTTAAATCAGTTGAGCATGGAGGCCAGGCAGTTGGTCCACCTCTACCTATCCACCGACCAGGAAACCTTCGATTCAGGTAATTGCGGGCTAGGTAGCTGAAATGTGTGGGAGTGCCATCATGCATAAAGTGTGCTTGTTGATGAATGATCAGTGGCGTGTTGTCCAAGAAATCAGGCATGTTGTTTTCCAGAAATTTCTGTATGCCTGCCCTGTGAGTTTGTTTGGAAGTACATGGGGCCCAAATAACTTATCACCAAAAACACCCGCCCAGTTGTTGAGGCTGAACCACTGTTGGTGATGTGATGGAAGAATTGCATGTGGGTTTTCCTCAGCCCATACATGCTGATTGTGAAAGTTTTGGATTTTGTCTCATGATTTTGTCTCTTCATCTGTGAATATCACTAAGGCAGGAAAGAGGAGTTGTACCACACTGCTGCAAGAACTACTGGCAGAACATTACTCGTGCAGGGTAATCTGCTGGTGACAAGGCCTATACCTGTTGCAGATGGTAAGGATACAGTTGATGTTCTTGCAACACTCTCCAAATAGTCGAACATTCAACAGCCAGTTGCATTGTTATTCTGTGTGTGCTGATTCCAGGAGTGGCATGCACAACATCTAAAATCTCTTCCTCTACTTCAGGAGTCATAGATCTTGGTCATCCTCTGTCAGCAGCACAAGGTGTAAAGGTCCCACATTCACAAAGATGGCGATGGATACTTTCAAACATTTTCCTGTCTGGACATCTTCATTCTGGGAACTTTTCGTGGTACAAACGATGAGTCTCCAGAGCATTGCCGTCCACCAAACCATACATAAAGTGCATAAAAGTATCGGTAAGGGTATCCACGTGTTTGCAACTCCGCTGAACGAGAAGTTCTTTAGCCATATTTAGCCGCTTGATTGAATATTTTTTACATCGAATTATTTCTGTAAGTAGCTTATAGACCTAGTAAGGATCGTTAGTTTATTCTGAATTGAGACAGCGAGATTTGAAAGTTAATTAATACTTAAGTGTCCGTAGATTTACCATTCGTAACTTTCCCGCCTTTGTGATACGATAGTTATATACCGTACTAGATAGCGTTAGTTGAACTTCGTTAGCAGTTAAATTGTACTTTTAAATAAATACATATAACGACTTAGATTACAAACGTAATATAATTAATTATATTTAACATAATTAATAACATAACATAATTAATTATAATTAATTAATAAATTAATAGAATCATGACTCAGACCAGAGCAGCAAAGCAAAAGGCTCAAGCTAATGGAAGTGCTGTGGCTCAGAGCAGAACTAAGGGGGGCAGTTGCCCTCTGACTCACAGCCTTATAAAATGCACTGTTTGTTTGATGTTTGCAGAGCAATCGGGTACGGGACATGATACTGCCATGGGGGATGTCTTTGTGTGTGCGGGATGCAAGGAGTGTATCGATACAACAACTCAGCGTTCTTGTGGGCCTATATGAGAGCTTGAAGGACAGGGTGGATGCCCTCGAAGAAACTAAATCGAGGGGCCCATCAAGCTCTCAGCTGCCCACATCAACGCCCAGAGGCAACCCCCAAGGCAGAATGCGCTGGTCCAGAAGGAACTAGTAGTTGTTGGTTTACTCTATTGTCAGGGAAACGGGGAACATGCTTTGTAAAAACGATAGGTGGAACAGGACCAGGGTATGTCTGCCAGGGGCAAAGGTTCATGACGTTGTAGAGCGGATACCATCTTTTAAGGGTACAAAAGGTGATATAATTGTACACGTTGGCACTAATGATATCAAGAGTAGGAGACCGGCAGAATTACTTAATAAGTACAGGTCACTCTTTAAAAAAAAGCCGTGAATTAGGGTTGAATTTGAAAGTGTCTGCAATTCTGCCCAGACACGATAGGAGGGAGTATGTGATGAGAGCCTTGTCGATCAATTCGGCCCTGGAAAGATTGTGCAAGGCTCAAGGGGTAGAATTTTTTTCAGCCTGGACTGTACTTGTTAACAGGAGAGATTGCTTCTACAGGGATGGGATACACTTAAATAGAAAGGGTGCAAGAATATTTGCTGATGCTATCGAGGCAGTGTTAGGTGGGTCGGAAAACTGATAGCTTGGGGGGGGAGATAAAGACGAATAGATTAACAGTAGCCACTGGCAGAGGTGAAAGATATTCTTGCACTGCTTCTATTAGAATGAGCAGAAGCCTGAAAAACAAGATGCGTGATATTTCAGAGACAGCTGGGAGCCATTGCAGTAGAAGTAAACACATGGGTTGTGTTAGGGTAGCTAAGAATAGAAAGAGGTGCAGGTATACTTGTGTGTACACCAGTTCTAGGAATTTAGTAAATAAATTTGATGAATTTGAGGTATTGCTCAAAACATCAAAGGCAGATATTGTTGGGATATCAGAGACGTGGTGTCACACAGATATAAGGGATGCAGAACTGCAATTTGGGGAGTACAACGTCTACAGAAAGGATAGGAAGGGGGGAGGGGTTATGCTATTAGTTAAGAAACACATAAAAACCAAGGAAGTGAAGCCAGTCGACATCGCTGGACAGTGCAGTGTTGAGTCAGTTTGGTGTGACATAAGCATTGGGAGATCAAAATTGAGAGTAGGAGTGTGCTATAGGCCTAATGACTCTGATGAGTATAATAAGGAACTGTACAGGGAAATAGAGTGGGCCAGTAAATCAGAGAGTCTTATAATGGGAGATTTTAATTTCCCAGATATTGACTGGAATTTGGGGCTGGTCACTCACACACAAGCAGGGCTTTTGTGGATTTATTGGATGATTATTTTCTACATCAGCATGTTCGGGAGGCAACTAGAGGGAGTAATACTCTTGATTTGATTATCAGCAGTGATTCTTCGTGCATTAAGAATCTGCAGATAAATGAACCACTAGGTGGCAGTGATCACAATGTGCTGAAGTGGGATTTACTCAAAGAGGTAACTACCATTAGGGGTAAAGGGAAGGGTTATTGCTTCCCTTTACCCCTAAAGGCGACTACGATGGACTGAGACAGTATTTAAATTCTATACAGTGGGACCAACTGATGATGTTACCAACAGCAAATTCAAAATGGGAAGCATTCAAAGAACTTATCTTGGAAGCTACTAGGCTTTACATGCCAACTAAGAAATATTGTTCAAGGTTTCGGCCAAAATGGATGTCAGATGAACTAATGAGGCATATGGCAGAGAAGAAAAATGCATGGGATACTTACAAATTAACACATGACACAGAAGCCTATGATAGATACAAGTTGATATGCAACCAAGTTACAAAGGAGGTTAGGCAGGCGAAGGCAGATTACGAGAAATCCTTGGCAAGGGATGCAAAGAAAAACAGCAAAGAGTTCTTTACTTATGTAAACTCTAGAAGGAAGGGGATGAATCAGATTGGTCCACTTGATATTGATGGGTCAACTGTTGATGATCCTGCTCAGGTAGCTAACAAACTAAATGAATATTTTGCATCGACATTCACACATGAGGAGTTATTCAGCGAGGGGAATGCCAGAGGTGTATTCAACTCTAGCAGTAAGCTACAGAATCTTGAAATAACTGGGAGTAAAGTGGAGGAGAAACTGTTGAAGATAAACACAAGAAAGGCACCCAGGGTGGATGGGATCTATCCAGTTATATTAAAGGAGGCAGCAAAGAAAGTAAGCAAACCCTTAGCCATAATTATGAGAGCTTCCTTGGACTTAGGGGAGGTACCCATAGACTGGAAATGTGGAAATGTGACCCCAATTCACAAAGGAGGATCAAAGGCTGACACAAGTAATTATAGACCTCTGAGCTTAACTTCTGTTCCAGGAAAATTAATGGAGGCTCTGATTAAAGAACTGTTGTAGGATCATTTCGACAAGACTTCAGTTATAGCTCGGACACAGCATGGCTTTGTTAAGGGGAAGTCTTGCCTGACCAATTTTATTGGATACTATGATGCAGTCACAAAAGAACTGGATGCAGGGAATAGCTTTGATATTATATACTTGGATCTTAGAAAGGCTTTTGATACTGTTGCACATGGAAGACTGCTACACAAATTGGAGCAGTGTGACATTGGAGGCAAATTGCTGCTATGGATAAAGGGGTGGTTGAGGGGGAGAAGACAGAGAGTGGTAATCAATGGACACTGCTCGTCGTGGACTAATGTTATTAGTGGAGTCCCTCAGGGCTCAGTGTTGGGTCCATTATTGTTTTCTGTATTTATAAATGATATTGATGATGGTATATCAAGCTTAATGTCCAAGTTTGCAGACGATACAAAGGTTGGCAGGGTTGTCAAGGACACTACTGACACTATGCTGCTGCAACAGGATCTGGAATGGTTGAGCAGATGGGCTGAGAGGTGGCAAATGAAGTTTAACATTGACAAATGTAAAGTACTACACATGGGAAACAGCAACCCCAGAGCAACGTATCAACTCTGTGGTACTACACTGACAGTGGTAGAGAATGAAAGGGACTTGGGGGGTGGTTGTGCAGGCAGATATGAAGTTCTCTGAGCAGTGCAGACGGGCTGCAAGAGTAGCTCATGGAGTATTGTCAATGATATACAGGAATTTTTCCAGCAGGGATAAGGAGGTGATTATTCCCTTGTATAAGGCAATGGTCAGGCCACACCTAGAGTACTGTATACAGGTCTGGAGGCCTCATTTCAAGAAGGATGTAGAGCTGCTGGAACGAGTACAGAGAAGGGCAACAAGATTAGTGAATGGAACAGAGGGGTGCTCTTACGAAGAAAGGCTTAAGTTTTGCAAATTACAGTGTCTGTAGACTAGGCACCAGCGAGGTGATCTGATAGAGGCGTATAAAGCCTTGAATGGTTTGAGCATGCTCAATGCTGATGGGATTCTTCCTCTAGCTCAGAATAATCACCTGAGAGGGCATAAATTCAAATTGAGGAAAGAACAGATGTAGGATAGACGTGCGGAAATTTGCCTTTAGCCAGTGGGTGGTTGGTTGGTGGAACAGACTTCCATCCCTTGTAGTGGAGGTTGATAGCCTAAATAAGTTTAAGGCTCAGCTGGACAGGTATTTTGAACGAACAGAGGGGTGAAGTGGGTTTTTTTTTTTTTTTTTTGGCTGATGCTGCATAAGCTTGCTTTCTTGCATCAAATGCCTCTACTAATGCTAATCTGCTTGCTCCTGATTTGGGTAAATGGTCGGAATGGAAAACCACCAGATTCTGTCAGTACCTTGTAACAAAGGAAATCACCTACAGGAGATAAGACATTCCGGTTAATAACTCGGGAAACAAGCATTTCCGGAACTATGTTGATATAAAATATTTTTATTGTCTACACATGAGGAACTCATTCCTGAAGTTATGCCGTGTATTTTTGAGACACCCTGTATATATATAATATCAAAATTATAATTATTAAAGTTTAGATTAATAATATTATTATTATAAATATTATATACATATATATAAGTATTTGTATATTGAGGTAAACTTCTCTTATTATTTTACAAATATTGATATCAATGTAGAACGTATTGAGCATTACAGCCTTGGTTCATACTATCTAATACATATATAAGATATAGAAGTAGTATAGCCATGCTTTGGGAAATACACCGATGAGCCAAAACATTACGACCACCTACCTGATATGATGTTGGTACTCCCTGTGCAGCCAAAACATTATGGTCACCTACCTGATATGGTGTTGGTACTCCATGTGCAGCCAAAACAGCTCACACCCGCTGAGGCATGGATGCTACAAGATTTCTAAATGTGTCTTGTGGTATCTAGTACCAACACGTGACCAGCAGATCCTTTAACTCCTGTAAGGTCCGTGGTTGAGACGCTGCAGATCGAGTTGCTGTTCCAACACAAACCAAAGATGCTCAATGGAATTGATATCTAGGGGATTTTGAGGCCAGGGCAATACCTGGAAGTTTTTCTCATGTTCCACGAACCAGTCTCGAACAATCCGAGTGGTGTGGCATGGCGCATTATCCTGCTGAAAGACGGCACCACCAGAAAGGAAGACCATTGCCACGAAAGGGTGTGCCTAGTCAGCAATGATGTTGAGGTAGGTGGTAGATATCAGAATGACTGGACCCAGGGTAACCCAGCAGAACATTGCCCAAAGCATGACACTGCCACCACCGGCTTGTTTTCATCCCGTGGTGCATCCAGGTGCCATCACTTCCCTAGGTAAACAGTAGACACGTACCTGGCCATCCACATGGTGCATGCAACAGGAAACATGATTCATCGGACCAGACCTTCTTTCAGTCACTCAAGGTCCAGTTTCGATGCTTGCATATACATTGTAGGCACTGTCGCCGGTGAACCGTGGTTAGCATGGGCACTCAGAGTGGCCTGCGGCTACGCAGCCCCATTTTCAGTAGGGTTCGATGTACTGTGTGTTGTGACACATTACTCCTGTCACCAGCATACCAATTACTGGCTAGTTGTGCCACAGTCAACCTTTTCTTGCCACATACCATCCAGAAGAGCCTTTGCTGACATCGAGCATCGATGAGCCATGGTTGTCCAACACCTCACTGGCAGTTTTCCCTCCTCAGACCACTTTTAATAGGTACTAACCACAGCTGACTATGAGAACCCCCCCCCAGCCATACTGTTTCGGATATGCTCTAACCTGTCGTATGAAGAACAAGAATAACACTGATTAACAGAGCTCAGTATCAAGTGTTTTTTATATCATGTCCTGACCTGTGCACATGCCGTAGTTCAACTGTAGTTGCTTCGATTTGAATAACAACTCGCTGGTCATAATGTTTTGCTCCATCAGTGTATTTACAGGTAACCCTGGTATAACATGGCAGTTAAGGTTGCTATAAAATATCATGTTGTACGAAACCATGTTATATGGGACTAAGAAAAGTACAAAGGGGGGGGGGGTTGCATTCCAAAAGCTAACAAAAATACACTATTTCATTAACAAAATGTCAAAACTAACAAAAATACACCATTCTAGATTTTGCATATCTTCTGCTCTCTTTAAAAAATCAGTAATCTGGGTTTGTTTGCTTTTGTTTGATAAATCTCTGTGAATTTCATCATATGGAACTAAGCATTTTTTAAACTCCCTTTTGAACTTTTGGCTCCTTTCTTTCAAGAATCTGCATTCAAAAAATAAGATTCTAATTGCTCGGCTAACTTTATGCCTTCCTGTATGCTTTTTAGTGTAAAATTTGGAATTTTCATCTGTGCTATCATCCTCTGAATTGATTTGGTTTTACCTCTGATACAATTACCACCTATACGCTTCACTAGCCTCTTTTTCTGCCAGTAATTCTTGAATGTCTTCAGTAATCATATCTTTTTTTATTTTTTTAGGAGCATCAGTGACTAAGGCCATGTTACTGTGTCCTGAGGTCAATTTTCTATTATGCTGGATGAAAAACCCGAGTTTCTGGGAGAAAAAAACCATGCTACCCTTGCCTGAGTCTGACAAACTCAGCCACATTTTGAAAAAGACCCATAAAAATTACTCCCATCATCGACAGGATTTGAACTCAGGTCTTTTCCACCCGTTGTGAGGAGGAGGAGGGCGTTTCTATCAATTTTGCTACCCAAAAGGACTTCAGTAATCATATCATAAAAACGTAGCAAGTTCTACTATCGCACCGATTCCGTTTTTTGCTGGTTCGATCGTATTTCCTGAATGTACTGACTCTGGCAATACATTTTTTCAACACACACCTGTTGACAGTTTTACTTCTTTCAATGATAAAGCTATGATTCCGATACTGTCGCAGCCTCCGTAGCCAGGTGGGAAGGAGCAGCAGTGCGTAGCACACGCTTCTTGATTAGACCGGGGTTCGAGCCCGTCACCACCAAATACGGAGGATGCGGAAAGGTCAGAGAATGACCACCGCATATCCCGGAGCAATATGGCCTTAGTTGCTAATGCTCCTAAAAACCAAATAACAAACAAACTGATACTGTCCACAATTGAGAAATGTTTCCATTCCTCTATTACTTCAACAGAATCATTTTTTTCAAAACCCATTGTAACAATTTTCTGATGTAATGAGTTTATGATCTAATGGCTGAATAAAAGAAGTTGTATTAACCTAGTACAACTGTGGTGTTAACAACATAACTTCAACATTTGGATGACTTAAATCTTTTGGATGGCCTGGTGTGCTATTCAATAGTAATAAAATGTTGAATTCTAGATTTTTCCACAAGTTCAATAATACAGAATATAACACGGGGATTTCCTAACAAAATAAAATACAGGGAATTCTCAATATTTTTTTTTTGACTAGCAAGTCAACAGCAGGGATTCAAAAAGAGTGTTGAAAAAAAATGTTGAAAAATTATATCCAACATAATAGCAGGGTTTTCCCGCACAAAAGCTGAAAAATACCCTGTTATGCGAGGTTTACTGAAATTCTCTAAACGTGTTAGAGCAAAACCATGTTATGCGAGGATTTCCACATATTATCAATCGTGTTAGAGTGAAACTGGGTTATATGGGGGTTGCTTGTATTTACATTTTGCAAACTTTGTAACAATGCATTGCATTACTTGAATAAGCATATCGTAGTAAAATGATTAGAGAATATATTACAAATTAACAAATCAGACAAGGAAATATAATTTATTTATTAATAATAACTATTAATAGCATAAAGCAAACATTGATATTTATATTTAATCAGAGATATTTTTACATCCACTTTTACATCTGTTACATCCACTTAAGTTGATCTTCTGGCAGCACATATTCCATGTTTAAACCTGTAAATATAAAATATTAATAAAATTTACATTTCAAAAAAAATATCAATAATTATTTAAGACTAGAGTTGACATTTTACACACCATGATTAAACTATTCTTATATTTTAAATATTTATATATATTTTTTTGTGATACATTAATAACTTTATTATTTTAACATGCAAACTTTTGTCATAGATATTATTTGTTAAATTGGTGATAATATTTTTAAAAGCATGGTCATACTACATGTGCTTCACCTTTAGCAAATAGTGATTGACCTAGATTAATAACAGCTTTATCGGTGGTGCCACTGTGTAATTTATGAATTGTTGTGGCCCAACAATGCATAATTGGAATCGCATAGCATGTTACGGTGCCAGAATTTCTAAATTTTTTTTAGAAATTCTGGCACCGTAACATGCGGAATTGGTATTTATATAATCAAACCTATAACTGTTCAAATTGAACAGTTATAGGTTTGATTATATAAATACCAATTCCATTGTCAAATTCAATTTCAATAATAGGCATTGAATAGGGATCAAGTTGCATTTTTTGTCTAATATTATATTTTATTACTTTTATTGTGCCACTACTACCATTTACTAAACCCTTTGCAATGTTCACATTGTATCTAAGCATTACCCTACCCAATCAAAGATTTCAATGATTTTAGAATACCACCTGTTTTATGAATTTCTGTAGGAGAGAATATTCTTCATCATCATCATTATCTTAACTTTTTTCTTCCTCTTTGTTTCATCATTAACATTAATTATAAATGTAGGCTTTTTTGCATGTTTTATGATAATCTAATACATGATTATTATATTTGTCAACAAGTTGATTTGTTGGCATTTTATGTAATGTTTTACCAAATTCAGAATCAAGTTCTTCATTATAATCATCTCTTTTCTTAAGCAAAATGAGTAACTGTTCATTGGTTAGCTAACCAGCTCTTAAATGAATTAAAATATTAATGAAAGTAGTAAGTACCACGTAATACTGGAGGGAGTTGAAGCAAATCTCTGAAAAATAATACATTCAAACCTCCAAATAACTTATTAGAATGTTTAAGTTGTTCGATCACATATCTATCTGTGTCAATATTTTTTATAAAACTATGGAATTCTCATCTATAATAATGAATTTAATTGAAATCCATCTGTTCTGAGTTTTTAAAGAAACTCACCATAAAAGGCTGCAAAACCAGATATATTATCTTTTTTCAATTGGCAACTTTTAGAGGGAATGGAGTGTTTGACCATTATTATTATTAGCCATATAGTGCAATAAGCCTGAAGCTTATGCTGCACTAGCTAAAAAAATTCCCAAGTTACCCTAAGAGAGAGAGAGAGAGAGAGTCAAAAGTAGAAGGGAATCACCAAAAATGAGAAGAATGATGATATCCAGCTCAGGACCCTGGGTGTGCCAAGCCCATACTCACCAGATATGAGCCAAGCCCCTGGGGTAATGACTTGACTAACAAAGCTGTGACTCCTGCAAGTAGAGCAACCTTAACAAATATGGCATCTGAATTATATTTGAAGTAACTTCTTTGTACCATTTCTCTGATCAGTTTCAAGGTAAATGTTTTACCTGTTTTATCTCTGCCTGTAATAAAGAGTGTAAGAGGTTCTTGGTTTTCATTTTCCCACTCAGCTCTTATACGAGCAGATATATATTTTAATAATACTTTTTGACCAGAATTGGCATTTTCTTTACATTTTAATATGTTTCATCGTCCATTCTTACATTGTATGCCTAGTTTTCTGGGATCTTGAACTTTTCAACGAGTAAGTATCTCATCATCATCTTCCATTATAATATCCAAAGAATTAATGGTATTCGTTAAAGCCTTTTCTCATTCTACTATGCCAATAAACAAGCTGTTTTTTTTTTTTAAATATCTTTCTTAGCTTCAAATGATTCAATTATAGTCTTAAAGCCATTTCTAAACATAATTTTGTCATCAAATGAATAGAAGAGAATTAAGAAGTTTAAAAGTAGGCTTCAGGATCTCATCTAGCTGAGAATACTGGAGTTCTTATAATAGCTGAATGAGATCTTTTCTTTCTTGTTTCAAAAAGAATCAGTGAATCTGCCCAAAGAGATGATACCTAGCTCGGCAGTTACACCCTTCCCCATGTCCTCAGCATCCTGAAATCTTCTTCCCTAAGGGCAGTTCAACCCTGGAAAAGAGGAAGAAGTCAGCCTAAGCCAGATCAGGAGAGCAGGGCAGACGGCTGAGCTGTACAATGCCATGTCTTGCCAGAAATACCCTCTCAACAAGAGTGGAATGGGCAGGTCACCAACATGCAACAAGAACAAGCTGCATTTCCCTCGAAATTGCATCCTCACTCAGGAAATGTGCTTTAGTCCCAAAGCACCTGCACACAGCACTGACCCATCACCCTCAGGAACAGATTCCATGTGAATTGCACCATATTTGTTAAAAAAACACGACCAGCACTGGAGATGACTCCGAAGTCCATTGCATGCCTGACACTCCTTCCTCCAGACTTTCATGGAAACATGCAACACCCATCCCCAGAATTATTTCCACACTTAACTCAGCAACTGACTGGACTTGCATCTTGGCAATAGGCTGGACTGGGTAGTCTTCTGAATGCAGAACCCAGGATAAATGTTTGATAATTACAAATTATTGCTTTGAAGTAATCATTTTGTAATATTCATGAAAGTTAGGTTAATAGACAACTAATTTATCTTATTGTTATCTTATTATTGTATTGTTGTTGGCACCTCTTCAGAAAAACTAATTTTTAATATTTTAACTTTTCACTTTACCATTTAGTATATTTTTATATATTTTACTTTATTTTTTTTTATATATTTTACTTTATTTTTTTTATATATTTTACTTTATTTTTTACTTTATTTTTCATTTTTTTATTTTTGGAAACAGCGTTCCAAAAAAAAATTGCATAACATGTTGCATACATATGTAGTTAAGTAGATATAAAAATAATATATATAAAGTACATCACATAAACATTCAGTATGTATGCAGAAACTAATGAAGCACAGTTTTCCATTAGAAAACAGCAACTTAATATGCATATAAAATAAGATATATCCCATGCCATCCTACGTGGGCAACTCTCTTTAATGATGGGAACACATGTAAAAATTGCATTCAACTATGCATCCATCTCCAACAACTTTAAGTAACAACAAAATTAATATAAGCAGTGTTGCAGAAGTACAAAAGTGGATGCCACCATCATAGACTAATCAGCTTACTCCTTGTCACTTGTCCTTACAAGTCTGAATAAAAAATATCTTCCAAGTATTTTTTATTCAGACTTGTTGTTGTTGTTATTTGGTTTTTAGGAGCATTAGCAACTAAGACCATATTGCTCCGGGGATATGTGGTGATCATTCTCTGACCTTTCCGCATCCTCCGTATTTGGTGGTCATGGGCTCGAACCCCGGTCTAATCAAGAAGCATGTGCTATGTACTGCTGCTCCTGCCCACCTGGCTATGGAGGCGTCCTCCAAGTATGAACTTTTAATATCGACATACAGAGAACACATTTTTCAGACTAACAATCCACACAGACAGATCAAAAAAACAAATCACATGGTTGATGCAGTAGTCTTTATCTAAGGTGATGCTGTCACTCCAGCTCATAGGAAAGCAGCATCTACACTGCCAAAATAGCAGTCAATTCAGGTGGTATTTGAACACTTTGAGGAAAGACAGGTGTAGAATAGATGTATGGAAATTTCTTTAGCCAGCGGGTGGTTAATTGCTGGAACAAACTTCCATCTGTCATTGTGGAAGTTGATAGGTTAAATAAATTTAAGGAGAAACTAGACAAACATTTAGAGGGAATTGTTTTGTAATTTTTTTTTTTTTTTTTTTGGCTGATGCTGCATACACTTGCTTTCTTGCATCACATTCCACCACCACCACTACTACTAGTACTACTACTTCCAAACCACTCTGTGCCAATTAATTCAAACCACAAAATCCTTTACCGAATGGCGGCTACAGACACAGAACAATATGAGCAAAATATAAATTTCTGCTGGACACTGGCTCATAAAACAACATCAAGAAAGACTGATAGAGCAGTGAAAACAGCTTTGAATTCACAGCATAAAAAATAATAAAAAGGCAAACACATATTTCAACAAACTTTTCAAATAAAACCAAAAATAGCTGATGAAAATCAAGAAAAGAGTAGTGTGAGAGAGGTTATGGGCATGGCCATGCTCTCTCTCTCACACACACACACACACACCTTCTTGCTTATAGCTTAAGTACATCCTCCCCAGTGGTGCCACAGCTGTGACATAGACCAGTCAAGCCCATATTAAAAGAATAATCAACATATGAAAGTCAAAGAAGAAAGAGCTTGCTTCCTTCTGTTGGACATGCCAGCAACATCATCTTTAAAGATATTTTTAATGAAAATGAACAAGTAGCAGTAGTCTTAAAATTCTTGAAGACAATTAATACTTACATTTTATAAGTAACTAAAATTTTACAAATCTGGTTAAGACATGTAATTTTACAACAAAAAAGTCCACTATATATAATTACTATAATAGCAAAATTTCTGAGACTATAGGATTCAGCACAGTATGGCCTGAGTTGCTGTTGTACAATAAAATATCTAACCAGTCAACCAACATTATAAACATACCTGATATTCTCATTATCAACTAGTAATTCCCCTAACTAAAAACTTGCTCACTAGGAAATGAGTTAGTGTTGCTCTTTTTTTGAAATCAGACCTTCCCCATGCTGTGCATACTGTTTCTCACAAAAACTACACTGCAAGCTAATTGATTAAATTTTTTATCTATTATTTTTTTTATCAGTAATGGTGTATTGACTAGCCCCCCCAGTAATATTAGTCACATGGTTGTTTTCCTTTTTGCTTTATTCTTCTTTAAATTTACAGTTAATCTTTATTTAATACTTGAAATGCACATTAAATTAAATATGATATAAATTCATATTCTCCACTTTATTATACAAATCAGTTATATACATTTGAATTTTAGGTGTGTTCCAATTTGAATACCTGTTACTGTGATAGAGGTTGGACTGGCCATGATTGCAGTCAGCGAGCAGATGAAAGAACACATCCTGAAATTGTGGGTATCAAACCTCTTGATTTTACAACTCAAGCAGCAATTGCACAGACTGTGGCTGACTGGAAGAACAAAACAGTCAGAAGTTCCTTTCCTGGTATTTTATGGCTAATAAATTTTATTAATAGTTTTAAGATTAAATAAGATTTATATCATGGCAGAAATATTAAACAATCATGCTACTTATAGACTACCTCTCTCACACACAGCACTCCCACCTAATATTGTCTTCATTATAATAAGAAAGTTAATAGATGCAATTTCCTCAAATTCTGTCAAAAAAGGCTCATTTTAATCTTCTTCATCCACTTCACGTGGAAACATTTTATATTTTTATGTAACCAAAAAAATCTGATAAGAAATTCAATATATAGCCATTATTACCATTGTCTTATATTAATTCATCATTAGATAGTATGAATCAGAGCTGTAATACTCAATACGTTCTACATTGATGGGCGCCTTCATAGCCAGGTGGGAAGGAGCAGCAGTGCGTGGCACGTGCTTCTTGATTAGACAGGGGTTCGAGCCTGTCACCACCAAATACTGAGCATGTGGAAAGGTCAGAGAATGACCACCGCATATTCCCGGAGCAATATGGCCTTAGTTGCTAATGCTCCTAAAAACCAAATAACAAACAAACATTTACATTGATATTAATATTTGTAAAATAATAAGAGGAGTATACCTCAATATAGTACGTAGAACACTTCTGTATGATACTCTCCAGAAATTAAAATGGAAAAAACAAAAAAATCGACAACTTACTGGTACATTAGAATAAAATATAAATAATTAAATAATTAAAAAACAATTTAACACAATTCAAATCAATATAAAACAATTAAAAATTAATTTAACGCAAAAAAAGAATCTAACGAAAATATTCAAAATGATTTTCCTTCTTGAAGCTGACAACGCTTTTCGACCATATGTCATGATCACAGGAATGAAAATTACCGAATAGGATTGAACCTGAAACTTAAATAGTGATTATTTGTCTTCGCGCATGCGCGTTATAGGTAGTCCGACGTATGCACTTTCGGGTTTTCTAGCCAAACTATTGTCTCCACTAATAGGACTCTCTGATTATAGTATCAAGGATAGTAAAGAATTTGTGCACTTTATTAGGAATCAGCGTATAGAAGAGGATGAGATTATGATATCATTTGATGTAAAATCGCTATTTACTTGTATTCCTATTGACCATGGAGTGTGGTGTGCAAACATAGTCTTACAGAGGGATACTACCCTAAATACTAGGACACAACTTAATCCAGAAGATATCAGGAAGGGTATAGAATTGTGCCTCTCAAGTAACACTATGGTTTTTGATAACATTATATATAAGCAGGTTAATGGTACAGCTATGGGCTCCCCCATTAGCGCAATTATAGCAAATTTAGCTATGGAGGAGCTCGAGACCAGAATATTTAATGCTAGTGTTCTCCCTATGCGCCCTTGGAAAAGGTATGTGGATGATACGTTTACATTTATTCGGAAGGGGAGTGAAGATCAGGTGTTGAATATCTTAAATGGCTTCTCCCAATTCATACAATTTACATCGGAAGTTGAAGATGGAGGAGTTCTCCTGTTCCTGGATGTGTTGGTCTGTAGGGAAGACCAGCAGTTAAAGACAAAAGTCTTTAGAAAAACGATGTGTAAAGGGCAATATACGCATTATGATTCAGCCCTGACCAGCCATCACAGGAACAGTGTGATAAGAACGTTAATTAATAGAGCGAAATCACATTGCAGTAACCCCGATGATAGGAAAGCAGAGTATGAACGTGTCACGGCGGATCTTGCTAAATGTGGTTACCCCCAGAGGATTATAGATAAATTTATTAATGAAAATCAGAGGAGAGATGAATCTTTTATACCAGTATCTACTGCATACATTCCCTATTATCCGGGCTTGACGGATTATATAACTAGAGTATTAAGAAAATATCAGACACGCTGTGTGCAGCTTCCGGGACGAAGACTGCGCACAGTTGTGTCTCAAGTTAAGGACCCCATTCAAAAAGAGGATGTTAGTGGGGTCGTATATAATATTAGATGCCCGGATTGTGGGGAATGTTATGTAGGCGAGACAAAACGTCGTCTCAAAGATCGTCTGGGGGAACACAAAAAAGCAATAAGGAATGCGGAGTATGGCAAGTCCGCCGTGGCCGAGCATTTTTGGGAGAAGCAACACCAGATCTCCCCAGACGATGCCACTATCACCGATCGGGCGCATAGGTTTTGGGACCGTAAGTGGCTCGAGAGTTTGCGGATCAGTTCTACAACTAACATTAATAGGGATAGGGGTGTACGGATTCACCCCCTTTTAGAGACTATTATCCTAAAAAAGGATGAACGGTTCCGTACGACTTCCGTTCGAGCCACTTCCGGTTCCACAATGCAAGAGAGCGGAACACGTGAGAATGAAAACATGTGATGTCTACCATTACCCTGCTGATATTTAAAGGTGTACTGAATAATAGAGAATACTGCTGAAGAAGAAGGCTGGAGCCTTTGAAAGCTACGGAATTTTATCGCTTTTAACTTAGTATATTTTAATGCATTTTAATCTTGTGTTTTAATACTTTTAATATTGTAATACGTATATATTAATTTTGTAAATACAGGTTATTGTAAATATAGTTATCGGGAATTTGTTGTGTTTTATTTTATTTTATTTATCTTATTTTACTTTATTTTATTTTATTTTATGAAAGGTTGGTGAAAAAACGCTAAGAACGTGTAATATGAATATACCCAACCTCAGAGGCCTATTTGAGGAGTTGCGCGTAAAGGTCCACGTATCAACAGATGCGTGGACCTTTATGCGCAAGCGCGAAGACAAATAATCACTATTTAAGTTTCAGGTTCAACCTTATTCGGTAATTTTCCTTCCTGTGATCACAACATATGGTCGAAAAGCGTTGTCAGCTTCAGGAAGGAAAATCGTTTTGAATATTTTTGTTAGATTCTTTTTAATTGCATTAAATTGATTTTTAATTGTTTTATATTGATTTGAATTGTGTTAAATTGTTTTTTAATTATTTATATTTTACTCTAATGTACCGGTAAGTTGTCGATTTTTTCATTTTTTCCGTTTTAATTTCTGGAGAGTATCATACGGAAGTGTTCTACGTACTATATTGAGGTATACTCCTCTTATTATTTTACAAATATTAATTCATCTAATTCTTCATCATTTTTTGATGAATGAATCAGATGATGAATTAATATAAGACAGCTGATAACTGTTCCTCCTAAAGTACTTTTTACTTATAATACCATTCTGAACATCAGTTTTGTCTACTTATAATATAACTACCTTACTGTCCTCTTTGACAATATAATCATTTTTCCATTGTCACTTATTTGAAGAGGTCTGAGATTGAATCTCATTGAAAACTGGAAGAATTCTTAAAGATCTTTTTGATTGGTACTGTAGTTAGCTGACCACAGTACTAAGGCACAGTGAGTAGAGCCGCATGACTCATCCTTTATAATCAGTACTGTACTTAACCAACCTAAGGCACAGGGAGTAGGGCCTATGACTCATTGCAAGTTTTATAGCTTACACAACATGCAGATTGACTTACGAATCACACTCCTACTGATATAAGAGATTAGGGCAATATAGCTTAAAATGCCAGTGCTCCTAAGAACATACAACAACAACCATCTTGCTTTCATAATACTTATTGGAATGCTCTAACTGAATTACTTACATTACTCAGCTAAACTAATCAGCCAAAATATTAAAAAAATGCAGTTACCAGTTAAGTTTATCCCCTTTAGAAGAAATGACAGCAGCAGTTCTCTTTAGTGTTGATTCCACAATGTGTACACAGGTATACTTGATAATGCTAGCTTATTCCTTTTCTGGTTTCCCATATTTGTTGGCAGCAGTTGTGTCTTTAATGTAGACTTTCAAATGATCCCACAGGTTTATAGATTGATTGGATTCAATTCTGGAGGCTGTGGAGACTGACAATGCTGCATATACTTAGGGTTCGCTTCGAAACATCCCTGCACAATCCTTGTCTTGGGTGCAGTAGCACCCAAGACAAGGATCCTGAAACAGTTCATTATCATCTGGGTAACATTCATACAGCAAAAACCTACTCTGCAAATACAAAAGAATACTAATTCAATCCCCCTACCTCCCAGATTAACAGTTAAGCCATTTGAGGACAGGCACTACATTACAGAAAAATCACTTATGAAAAGTGATTTTTAATTTCATAAGTGATTTTCATAAGTGATTTTTAATTTCATAAGTGACTCAGAACATCAGTTTTGCTACTTATAATAAAACTACCTTATAATAAAATTATCATTTATGAAATGCCTTAAGGATTAAGGCACTTCATAAATGATAACTTCACAATAAGAGATCAGTGCCATGTGAAAGAGGTTTTTGATTGTAAAGAAATGCTCTTATACTGAATAATTCAGAGTTAATTTATTAAGTGCTTATGACCTAATTACACTGAATTCACTGCAAAGGTGATGCTTCAGGGTCTTTTCCAGATACTATTATAAGACCAGTATCTGAGCTGATAACTGCTCTTCACTCCATGGCTGTCAAACTAAGACTGCTGTGTGAATTTTGTTCTTTAACAGCAAACTTTATAAACAACATGCACACATGCTTGTGTGTGCATGCACACACATACACCTTTACTAAGATATAAGAACTATATGAAATACACTGGAACTTAACACAGATGGAATCCCACAAAATTATATTAAAATAATTTTGTGAGACTTTTTAACACAAAAATGGAAGAAAAAGTGATACTTAAATGTACAGTTGAAAAATAAATCTACATGATATATCCAACAATAATAGCTATAATTAATTAATAACAGAGTATACTGCACAGGATCCAGTGACTAGCACTTCCAGCCCTGCAAGAAAAGATACACAAGCAAACAGAAAATGGGGAAATATGAGGCCAAATTGACCGTGTCTAATAAATAGAAGACATTATTTATTAGCAAATTTATTGTTATAAGAAACTTAGAGGAGTTAAATGCACCTCAAACCATTATCCTGCCAGCACTGTGCTGAAGGTCAAATTCAGTAACAAATCTTCCATGAAAGAAATAAACAACCAAGAAAGAAGTACCAACTAGAAAAACTGAATAGAGAATAAAGAGCAAAATATGGAAAGAGATGAAGAGAAACAACTGGAAAAAGGTAACCCAAAATTGAGGATTAAAAAAAAAAATAGGGAGTAATCAAGGAATATAAATAAATAAGATTGTAGAAAATACAGGGATGCAATCCAAGAATTAGAATAACAAATGGTTTTATCACCCATTTCAGACTGGAAAAAAAATAAAATAAAAAAAAGAGAGAAAAATGGTTGAAGAATTGCAGAATAGAAGAAATGACTGAGAAATAGAGAAATAGAATACAGTAGAGAAGGAAATATGAGTCACATATTTCAGAGAGCAAAATATGGAAAGAGATGAAGAGAAACAACTGGAAAAAGGTAACCCAAAATTGAGGATTAAAAAAAAAAATAGGGAGTAATCAAGGAATATAAATAAATAAGATTGTAGAAAATACAGGAATGCAATCCAAGAATTAGAATAACAAATGGTTTTATCACCCATTTCAGATTGGAAAAAAAATAAAATAAAAAAAAGAGAGAAAAATGGTTGAAGAATTGCAGAATAGAAGAAATGACTGAGAAATAGAGAAATAGAATACAGTAGAGAAGGAAATATGAGTCACATATAGTCAAATAGAGGGTGGACAAAATAATAGAAACACTGATGTGAAAATAGTAGCTTTTGTAGTGGCTGCATGTAGTATTTATGAACATGCAGTGATGATTTTTTTTTTTTTTTTGTTTCTTGCAGGTAGTATTGTGAAGGAAAGATGATAAATGCTGATGTTTATTTAGAGGTGATATAACAAGGTATGTGAAGAAAATTACTGTCCGAATTCCAAAGAGGTTAAGTTGGTAAACGTTTAACAGGGGCATCAGTGACTAAAACTGCTGATTTGTTTAGTGTATCCAGAGTAACTGTATCGAAGGTGATGTCTGCATTCACCAGGTATTGAAAAACAAAATTTGATGGGATGACTTGTGGTAGAAAATTGAAGCTGTCTAAATGAGACCACCAGACACTGAAATATATGTGAGTCTCAGCAATCTAGTTTCTGATGTAACAATTCATCAAGAACTTTAAAGCTTAAATTTATGGCAGAACTGCTATTGACAACCATTTGTTACTGATGACAAAGCTAGAAAGAGGATGTAGTGGTGTAAAGAGCCCAAAAACTGGACGCTTGATGATAGGAAACATGATGATTGTAAACTCTCCCAATTGTTGAAAAAAGTGTGCATCATCATTCACACTTTTCCCAGTGGGAGAGTTTACGTTTGGCTAATGTTAATGGAGGTGCGTCATCCTGACTGACTGACTTGTGTCAGCCATCAAACATGGAGGAGAATCAACAACGGTTTGGTCCAGCAATATCTTAGTATTTTTTAGGTATCATCACCCTGAACCAATTAATTACTGACAATGATTGCCTTGATGTTCTGGGTGACCTGGTTCATTTTGTGGTGCAAAGATGATTTCCCACAAACAATGCCATGGTTCAAGGTGATAATGTTCCAATACACACAGCCAGATGTGTCCAGTCTTGATTGGAGGAGTATGAAACTGTTGCTAAGCATCTTCCATGGCCTGCACAATCACTAGACTTAAACATTATCGAATCACTGTGGACATATTTGGAGAGGAGAGTGAGAAGCAGAGTTTCTCCACCTTCATTACTCAAGGAACTTGAAGTGTTCCTCCATGAAGAATAGTCCAGTATTCCTCTTACGACAGTTCAAGATTTATTTGAATTTATTCCATGTAGAATACAAGCTGTTATAAAAACAAAGGGTGGCCCAACATTATAATAGTGTATACCTGTAACTCTTATCACATGCATTTCCATTATTTTGTCTACTCCCCTGTATAAAAAATCGTGTCAGAAGATTCTTTAAACGAGTAAAAAAAAAAAAAGGAAAGAAGTGACAAAATATGCATTAACCTGTCTTCTGCACATGTTATCTTGGTGAGCATTCCATTTCATAAAATTTTCCATTTAAACTTCTGAATTAATGACACTTAATTTAGGAATTAGGCAATATAGGAGTGAACTGGGGATATAAAAAACACATGATAAATGTATTTTTGAACTTTAGAATGGCCCGGATAACATGAAAAAGCCCACTGAAGGTAATGATACAATTTGTAACCTCATGAACATTAATAGCATTAGCATTAGCATTAGTAGAGGCATTTGATGCAAGAAAGCAAGCTTATGCAGCATCAGCCAAAAAAAAAAAAAAACCACTTCCACTTCACCCCTCTGTTCGTTCAAAATGCCTGTCCAGCTGAGCCTTAAACTTATTTAGGCTATCAACTTCCACGACAAGGGATGGAAGTCTGTTCCACCAACCAACCACCCGCTGGCTAAAGGCAAATTTCCGCACGTCTATCCTACATCTGTCTTTCCTCAATTTGAATTTATGCCCTCTCAGGTGATTATTCTGAGCAAGAGGAAGAATCCCATCAGCATTGAGCATGCTCAAACCATTCAAGGCTTTATACACCTCTATCAGATCACCTCGCTGGTGCCTAGTCTCCACACACTGTAATTTGCAAAACTTAAGCCTTTCTTCATAAGAGCACCCCTTTGTTCCATTCACTTGTAATAAACCTTGTAAAGCTGTGCATCAGGGAAATCAGGAGAATTGCACTTGCTAGTGAATTAGAATCAGTCAGCATTAACACAGGGTGCTGGCAGAGAAATATACTCCCACCGTTTGATACTTTTCAACTTAGTATTAGAAAAAATAATCAAAGAAACCAATGGGAAAGCTTTGGAAAAATTAAAATACAGTGAAATTATTGTAATTGCAGAGCAAAGTGATGCTGATATCAGAAACATAGTAAAGAACCTTGAAACAGAACAATATATGTAAAAATTTCAAGAAGCAATAAATAGGAGGAATCACATTTGGGGCAGTAACTTTAAGAAATAGACACATTACAAGTATCTTAGCATAATCATTACAAGTGAGAATTCAATACAAGGGTAGATAAGGCAAGAATCCAGACAAGGTGCAATATTCTACATACTGCAGTGTCTGATATCATTAAGAATACTATTATATACAGAGGAAAGGAGAAAATATATAAGACGAGCATTAGACTTGTTGTGATGTACAGATTGGAAACCTGGAATATGACAGTGCAGATGAAATGAATTCAGTGATTTGAGAATAAAGTATCAAGGAAATTTGTGAATTATATATGATGGAGATACTGGAGAATGGCAGAGAAGACATGATAATTAGATACAACTTAACATTGACTAGAGAGGTCACTGCCAACTGCTTAAGATGGGTGGCTGGGACATATTCAGAGGATGGGAAGAAGCAAGAGGATAAGAGAATCTTTGTGATATAGTTAGGAAAGGACATTATGTGGTGATTTTCCATGAAATGTCTCTCTCTCTAAATAACCATATTATACCATGCAAGTTTTGTAAGTTAGTTTATTCAGCCTACTGACTAAATATACTATATAATTAGCTAACGTTTTGAGATCTTTGCCAGAACCCATCGTCAGACCATACTTAGCTGTACTAGAAGACAAAGAAACAAATTGTAACAATTAATTATTAATGCATTAATACAAACAACTAATTATCTATTACTATTAAAGTTTTTATACAAAATATTACTTATACAATTATCTATTACTAGCAAGTTTTTATATTCAAAAGTTGTACATTTTTTTAGGCTGTGATGTCCTGGAGAATCACCTCCATTGATTTTCCCCCAAGCCACAGCACTCCTACTACTTTGTACCTGTTTCTTTGCTGGTTTAGTCATGGGCATGATTGCCGTTTGAATACAATTGATTTACAATGAAAGTTAATAAGATTAATAAATTTTATTACTCAATTGTCAATATTACACTAATCTAATAGATTCCTAAATGCAGTGATATGTATTATGCTATCTAGTTTTATATTATACCTTGTGCTAATAAGTTCGGAATATACATTACGCTATACCTTAATGATCACAATGTTAAATTAGTTATATCCTTAGCTAAACACAAGATATATGCCCAACAAGTGATTTGGAGTTAAGTTAATTATAATATATAACAAAATTATCCAATTATCGCCAACATAATTGATTCAACTTTAGAGCTACCTATTTACCACAATTCAAAATTTGAATTCTCCTATCACTCACTCTATACTATAACAATGGCGACAAGATTCAAATGAAACTACAGTTCTACATATCTTATGTAGTAACCTACAAAAGCCCTAGCTAAAATAAAAATAAATAATCAGCATGATTATGATTATAAAGTTACTTATAGAGTATGATTCAATGGCAGCTAAGTCAATAAAGCGGCAAGAGTCTTCAAAAACTTATCGATTTCTTGAAACTGGAGATTCGCTGCTTGTGCTTGGATAATTCCAAGTGTATTCCCAGTGTTTGTGTACCTCCAATGGACATGCTTAAATTACTTCATAATTTTCCAGCAATAAACCAGGTTAGTAATACATAGTTGGTAGTGCCTTCTCAGTCATTATATAAAATTTCACTTAATGCCTTTTAATGAATACATTATCCTGAAACATGTTATTAATACCTTTTCTAGTGGAAACCATATTTACCTTTAAATAAAATTGACTACAAAAATATCAAAATATATTCAATCAGCACAGATGAATTACTTTGAAAAATGTGCTAATTTAGTATTTTAAAAGTAGAACTTCACAGTAAGAAGCTATTGAAGAGTATCAAATTTCATGCTTTTGATGACCTAGGAAAAAAATTAGTATAACTTTTAATTGTAAAATAATCACAGTTATAAAAACATCGTGAAAATTGCAAGTTTAACATAAGTGCAAGTTTAAGTGCATGTTTACTTAAATTGAATGTGAAAGTGTGAATTCCCTTGAAAATTTCTTTGTTTATTAATTAAACTTGAACTTTAACTCAAAAGCCTACATTAGAGAGTCGCATTACATAGTTTCCTCCAGAAATTCTAAATTTTTATCCAAAAAAACAGGCAACTATAGAATACATGTAGACTAATAGAGTAATATACTTGGTTGCCTCTCTCTCTCTCTCTGTATTTATTTTACCCTGTGCACTTGTCTTTTGGTATCCCAAAAAATGTGCAAAAGCAGTCTAGGAGAAAAATACAACTGATCTCAACTGGCTTGAGTTAAGAATTTCCAGTTCCTTTTTCTATCTGTATTAAAGAGGATCACTAGTTTCAAACATGTTATGAATAAATTTAGCCTTAAATTTTGAAGAGCCGAATGGTAGAAAATTTGCTTTGTGCCCAAAAGGTAATCATATCTTTTGTTAAACCTGTCAGTAACACCTTCTATCCATTTATATATTGGCAATTTTTACATCTTAATGATTCCTTTTACATATTGATGCTGCATTTTCATCTGAAGACAAAACCTTCTGGCATCTTACTGGTCTTCTAAATTCTTGTGACTAACTTTTAACTAATTAGCATTAGCATTAGTTGAGGCATATGATGCAAGAAAGCAAGCTTATACAGCATCAGCCAAAAAAAAAAAAAAAAAACCCTTTCTATTTCACCCATCTGGTCACTCCAGATGTTTGTCTAACCTTGGGAGGTGCATTATGGCCACAGAAGCCTATGTGCCAACAACTACCAAAAAAAAAAAAAAAAAAAAAAAAAGATGTTTGTCTAGTTCAACCTTAAATTTATTTAAGCTACCAACTTCCGCAACAGATGGAGGTCTGTTCCAGCAATCAGCTACCCGCTGGCTAAAGGCAAACTTCCGCACATCTATTCTACAACTGTCTTTCCTCAATTTGAATTTATGTCCCCTCAGGTTCTTAATCTGAGCAAGCGGAAGCATCCCATCAGCATTGAACCTGCTTAAACCATTCAAAGCCTTATACATCTCGATCAGATCACCTTGCAGGTGCCTAGTCTTCAGATGCAACTTGCAGAACTTAAGCCTTTCTTTGTAAGTGCACCCCTTTGTTTCTCTTACCAATCTTGTTGGCCTACTCTATACTTGTTATAGCAACTCTACATCCTTCCTAAAATGAGGCCTCCAGACCTGTATACAGCACTCAAGATGTGGCCTGACCACTGCCTTATACAAAGGGATAATCACCTCCTTGTCTCTGCTAGCAAAATTCCTATATATCATTGGCAAAACTCCATGACTGCTCTGGCAGCCCATCTGCACTGCTCAGAGAACTTCATATTTGACTGCACAGTTACCCCAGTTCTTTTTCATTCTCCACCTCCATGAGTGTAGTACCACACAGTTGGTACATTTCTCTTGGGTTACTGCTACCCATTTGGAGTACTTTGCATTTGTCAATGTTAAACTTCAGTTGCCACTTCTCAGTCCATCTGCCTAACTTTTCTAGATCCTGTTGCAGTAGCATACTGGCTTTACTGTCATTAACAACTCTGCCAACCTTTGTATAATCTGAAAACTTGGGACATTTAGCCTGATATACCTTCGTCGATATCATTGACAAATATGTAAAACAACAATGGGCCCAGCACTGAACCCTGGGGATTCCACTAATAACATTAGTCCACATAGAGCAGTGTCCATTTATTACCACTCTCTGCTGTCTTCCACTCAACCATCCCTTTACCCATTGCAGTAAACTTGCCCTTAATGCCATACTGCTCCAATTTGTACAGCAATCTTCCATGTGCAACAGTATCAAAAGCTTTCCTGAAATCCAAGTATATGATATCAAAATTATTTTTTGCATCCAGTTCCTTTGTCACCACATTCATAGTATCCAATCAAATTGGTCAGACAAGACTTCCCCTTTATAAACGCATGCTGTGTCTGAACTATTACTGCTGTCTTGAAGGTGGTGATCCTGTATCACCTCCTTAACCAGTGACTCCATTATTTTCCCTTGGAACAGAGGTTAAACTAATTAACCCCTTTGTGAATTGGGGATACATTTGCACATCTCCAGTCCATGGGGACCTCCCCTGACTCTAAGGATTCCCTCATAATTATGGCTAAGGACTTGCTTACATCCCTTGTTGCCTCTTTCATTATAACTCAATAGATTCCATCTGCCCCAGGTGTCTTTTATGTTTAACTTCAACAATTTCTGCTCTACTTTGCTCTCAGTTATTACCAAATCACTTATCTCCCTCTCAGATTTTGATAAACCTCTGGAATTCCCCTCCTTGAATAACTCCTCATGTGTGAATGTAGATGCAAAATACTCATTCAGTTTATCAACTACTTTAGCAGGATCATCAATAGTTGAACCATCTATGTTAAATGGACCAATCTGATTCATCCCCTTCATTTTAGTTTACATAACTAAAGAACTGTTTGCTGTTTTTCTTTGCGTCCTTTGCCAAAGATTTCTCGTAATCTGCCTTTGCCTCCCTATCCTCCTTTGTGACTTGATTACAGACTAGCTTATATCTGCTGTAGGCTTCTCTGTCACCTGATAATTTATATGCATCCCATGCACTTTTCTGCCACGTGCTCATTAATTCATCCGCACAACCATTTAGGCCTAAACCTTGAGCAGTATTTCTTAGTTGGTATGAAAATCCTAGTAGCCTCCAAGATTAAGTCCCTGAAGGCTTTCCATTTAAAATTCACCATTGGTAACATCATCAGTTTATCCCACTGTATAGAATTTAAAAACTGTCTGAGACCGCTGTATTCACCTTAACGAAAACAAAAATCCTTCCCTTTATCTTTGATGGTAGTTACATCTTTAAGTAAATCCCACATCAGTACACTGTGATCACTGTCACCTAGTGGTTCCTTTATCTGCAACTTCTTAATGCATGAATAATCACTGCTGATAATCAGATCAAGGGTATTACTCCCTCTGGTTGCCTCTTGAACATGTTACTGTAGAAAACAATCCTCCAATTAATTCCACAAAAATCTTGCTAGTGTGCGAGTGACCAACCCACAAGTTCCAGTCAATATCTGGAAAGTTAAAATTCCCTATTACAAGACATTCTGATTTACTGGCTCATTCTATTTCTCTGTACAACTGTTCATTGTACTCATGAGAGTCATTAGACCTATAACATACTCCTAATCTCAATTTCCCTTTCCCAGTGTTTATGTCATACCAAACAGATGCAACATTGCACTGTCTTCCTGTGTAAACTGTAGGACAGTGGAATACTCATCAGAGTCATTAGTCCTATCCCCAAGGGTTCACATCTTTTGAGTATGGGCTTGGCCCACCCAGGGTCCTGAGCTGGATATCATCATTCTTCTCTTTCTTGGTGATTTCCTTCTACTTCTCTCTCTCTCTCTCTCTCTCTCTCTCAGGGTAACTCAGAAATTTTTTTTGGCTGGTGCAGCATAAGCCTCAGGCTTCCTTGCACCATATGGCTAATAATAATAATAACACACTCCTATTCTCAATTTTGCTTTGCCAGTGCTTATATCACACCAAACTGACTCAACATTGCACTGTCAACCCATGTCAACTGGACACACTTCCTTAGATTTTATGTGTTTCTTAACTAACAGCATAACCCCCCCTCCCTTTCTACCCTGTCTGTCCTTTCTGTACACATTGTACTTCCCAAATTCTAATTCTGCACTGCTTATGTCTGTGTGACACCATGTCTATGATATCCCAACAATATCTGCCTTTGATATCTTGATCACCACTTCCAATTCATCAATTTTATTTTCATTACTTCTAGCTTTAGTATACATTGGTACAATTGGTGAGCATTACAAAATGTTTTTTATATTAGGCTGAACACATTCCACTCAACACCTCCTTTGATTTTTAACCAGAAGAGACTTAAAAAAATCCAGAATTATTGTGATTATTCTGGATTTTTTTAAAATGATCCAGTTCAGTCTTCTCCTCTTTGTATTTCCTGAAAATTACAGTCTACAGAAATTCAAGTCCATAACTCTTCTCTATCTTCTGCAACAAAATCTTTCATTGTATTAAACTGCTTTAATTCTGTTAATCTTTTGTTGTTGGAATCACCATTTAAAAATAATAATAAAATTTTTCCTACAGTTAAAGAAGTTTTGAAAGAGATAAATCATTGTATTTAAATCTTATTAACTGATTTAAGTTTAGCAGTACTATTTAAAATGATTCAAATGTAATATGTTCATTCTGTTTTATAGTGGGAAAGAAATCGGCACTCAGTACTTCAGCATTAGTGATTGTTTTAGTCACTGTGGTGGGTGGAGTGTTTATCTTCTTTGCTCTTCTAGCCACTTGTTACAGGTAACACATGTCTTTGAAAATAATTATAGACTAAATAAGTCAACTGTAAATGAACTTTTACAACAATTAAAGTTGGAATAATCTCTCTGCTTACAAAAATAAATGGATAACTTAAGACTATAAATCATCAAAAAAAACAGAAAAATTAAACAGAAAAGTTAAAATAACTTACCTGGTTTAAAAATGTTAAGGACAACTAATATTTTCTCTGAATTGTTACCAGAATTCCTCTATTTTTTAATGATTGTAGTTTCTCTAAACAATCAGTATAGTAATTGAATAAAAAAAATATATTTTTTAATTTAATTCACTTTTAAACCATGTAAGTTATTTTAACCTTTCTGTTTAAATATAATTTTGCTCTTTCCAACTTATAGTCTTCAGCTACCCTTTTCATAAACAGGTAGAGAGAGAGAGAGAGAGAGAGAGAGAGAGAGAGAGAGAGAGAGAGAGAATAATGAGCTTGAATTCCTACATTACCTAACTTATACAGATATTTCAAAAACTTATAAAACTTATACAGATATTTCATAGAAGTAGATAAAAAAAAATCTGTGATTTTTTTCCCTATATCTTGATATCTTATGAATTATGTTTTTCTTTTTTCTGTTGGTATTAAATCATGATTTTATTCTTATTTTAACAACAAATTATATGATTAGAAATTTAAATATTTAAAATTTATAAATTTATATATATTCACTCTTCATTAAACACATTTAATAACTATGTAAAATGTGGAAAATTGTTGAGTGGAAAATGAACTTTGAGGAATATGAAATTAAATCAAAATTTTCTGATAAAGCCTATGTGAGTGCTGTACATGGCATAGGTAAAAAGCCATCAATTGTTATAATCTTAACATTATTATTAAACTAAAAAAAAATTTAATCATTATATAAATTGTATAGGGAAAGCAACAAATGTTTCAAACTGATTATTCTTCACAGTGCATATTCATAAAAGTACTGGACTAGCATAGAAATTGGGAACCTCTAATTCCTACTTTGGATATAGCAGAACCTATAGCAGTGGTGAGAAAACCATTGCTATATGGTTCTGCTATATCCGACCAGTAGGAATGTGGCTCTTCTAGTTTTACAGTGCTGCCTGCAGTCTAATTTCAGAAACAGGAAAAAAAAGTATTAAAGTCAAAGAATAATTATTATATCCTATAAAAATATTATTAAACAGTTTTGTGTTGTGTTACTTCTAATGCAACCAATAATTTTAATACAGAAATATAAATCAAACAAAAGTTTCATCTCTCATAAAAATAACTATCACAGTATTTGGTTTAGGTCGTGGACAACAACAAAATGGTGATATAAATGTAAGCAATTTGAACTTTTTTTTCATTTTTCTTAAATCTTATTTTACATATAATAATAGTGACCACTTCAGTACAGGGACTTTCTGAGCCTGATGATATTGGACAATTTGTAATGAAATTAAGGATAAATAAATAAAAAAAATATACATGTCATTTATAATGCTACCAACAGACATTATTTTCCTCCTGAATTGGCCCTCATGCCAAAAAAAAGATTGCTCACCACTGACCTGCAACATCAGAGATAGCAAATCCTCAGCATTCCCACTTTATACAGAATTGCTGTAAATGTAGAATTAATTGTAGAACCAAATTAAGAATTAAGAATCGTTTCAGGATGTGTGCTATTATCTGCACAAATTTGAAATTATTACAATTTCTTATACAAGCAATATAATAATACAGTTTTTTTTTTTTTTTTTAATTTAATGTAATTTTAGTACTACGTTTAGTTAAAGTAATTAAATAAGATAACATATTACTAATTTGCCTCCTGTCTACTTCCTAAATAATTTTTGTCTGGTGGAAAATCCTAAAAAAGACTTCTCCTCTGATACACCTTATTTTCAGACCAACAGATGCACTTATTTTTTTCCTGAAAATGTTGCCTAAAATTCCTGTGTCTTACGGTCCAAGGGTATATGCATGTCTCAGTACAACTTGTACTCTATTTATTCTTAAGAAACAATTTGATGAATTTTTCACCTGAAAAACTCTTCGTTCATATTAGTATTAGTAGTAATGGCAAATGATGCAAGAAAGCAAGCTTATATAGCATTATACTACACTGATATTTTGTTTAGTGAGCACTTTCGAATTTGCATTTCAGATATATGAAATAAAATATTTTTTCCTAAATTTGCCTTGTAAAATTTGGGTTCAGCACATCTTATGGATTCACATACAGTAATTCATAGCTTGGGAGGTTTTGACTCTAAATCATCTTGACATTGACATTACCATTATTGTGCATTGACAATACCATTATTGTGCATTGACAAATGCACAATACTGCATACCAGTAGCAGTAATCCCAGAATAACATGATAACAGTGTGGTACCATACTCAGGTAGTACAGAATGAAAAAGACCTAGTGGTAATTGTTCATTCAGACATGAAGTTCTCCAAACAGTGCAGACAGGCTCTAGGATAATGCAAGAATTGTAAGTAAAGTAAGATGCTTATAAGTCAGCTTTTTCTTTAGATAAGAATGCAGTAGCACCATTATAATGTAATAGAGAAGTTGGAGTGGATAGAAATTGCTGCTAGTGGCTTTGTAAGAGACTAAAAAAAGGCTTAAATACCATTTTGACAAGAAGCAAGTTTCCTACTCTTAGCCAGTCTTTGCAAAATCAAGTTTGGATTTATTAATCTGTTGCATACAGTTGGATATATACTTTTTATACTTTTATCGTGAGTGGGGTCTGTGGAATATGCTTGTGTGTGTGTGTATATATATATATATACATATGTATATTTTAAAATCATTTCAAAGGAAGTATCTGTTTATGTACGAATTGTCTAGAAATATTCAAGCAAGTTTTCTTGCTTGAATTCTCCAGTGGGGCATAGATAACTTAGTCGATTTCAGTCCTGTCTTAAACCTTGCAAAAAAGATTTCTTCTGCTTCTGTGCACATCTTCGATGACACTCAGATTTCTAGATAAGATCACATATCTCTATTAGGGATTACCCTGACTTCTAATCTCTTTTCATATAAGCATATCACAAATATTTCTTCCTTTGCATCTAAAAAACTGAGTTTTCTCTTTCACTATCAGTGTTACTTTTATTCCAAAAACTGCTCACTCTGTACACATCACAAATTCATTCTACCATTAAATATTGTTCCCACCTTTGGGACGATGCATCAGTAATAAGCTGCCAAAATCTTAACAACCAATTCCCTATAAAAAGTTCTGATTTAAGGGATGTAAAACAGTATACATTTTGTGTACCTTTCTACATAAGGAGTGGCAATACATTGATCCATCAATGTATCATTGATCCAAAAATTTTTAACGACCGGTTCACATGAACCAGTGTGAACTGGCTCCAGCTGATCATTGCGGTGCCCCCAAAACCTCTCTCAGTCTTCTAAACTTCTTTGTTAGAGATGGGTCATTAGACCCATCTCTAACAAAGTCTTTCCATTCTCTGTGTCATAGATGTTCTGCTTCTGCTGTGTGCCTTTTCTATAGATACTTCTGTGGACACTGTTCTTCTGAATTGGCTTCTATAATTCTCTCTGTCTCTTTTCCAAACCAGTCCCAACACATGCCACAATCAATCAACACCCATTTACTGTTCAGCTTCAAACTCACAGAACTAACTTTCATTGTCCTCATTTATTCCTTCAACTTCCGTTTTCTCGAAAAATGTATTTCCTGAAAATTACAATCTAGTCGAAAATTACAATCTAGTCATTAGAAATTAAGTCTAATGTCAACAAGTATCTTTCATTTTCTCAACCTTCAACCCATGCATGGTACTAAGTACTGTAGATTCATGCTTGGGGCTTTCCTTAAAAAAAAAAACACGTTATTTCACTCTAATTTTGGACATTTAATTCAAAATAAGAACAAATTAATATTCAAAAGCAGTTATATACAAAGCATTTATTTTTACAGAATTCAAAATTCCACAAAAAACACAGTCCACCAAACCTACTTCCATCAGAAACTCACTACCTGTATCTTCACAACAAGCATTGGAAGCTCACTGTTGCAAGCCCACATACATTCCAAGAACTCACCACTACAGGCTTACATGCTTCTAGGAGTGCATGTGCAAAAAAAGTTAAACTTGTTCACAATTGTTAAAGTTTTAGTGTAGTCAAGAAGTGAAGTTGCAGTATTCTGTATTCTTATCCTCGACAGTTTAGGAACTTTTTTTGAAAAATTGTCATTTCAATAAAAGGCAGGCATCTAGGGTAGAACAGAACAAGGAATAATGGCTTTCATCCCTACAAAATAATTTTATTGACACAATCTCATTAAATATTAAGATCAGGAGATAAAAAACAGTGGTCCAACCAAGAAAAAGAGTAATTTAAATTGTGCAAATAATTTCTCAAGGAATAAACTATTTGGGCACTTTATACACCATGATATTATTGTAATGTATAATGATTATTTTATATCTTGATTAATAACAACTGCAAAGAAAATGTCTCATTTAAAGACATTAATGGCAGATAATCTCATTTCACATTTTTGTAATGCCAAATGACATGAAGCTTGAGATGGGAGTGGGACAGAGGCTCTTGGTGAAGAGTCATCAACAAGTTGTAATATACAGAAACTAGAGGGCAATTGACAATATGAACTGCACTTTGAAGGTTCGTTGCTAAGAAAAAAATTATGTTAGGTGTGCAGTTAGAATTATCTGTTTTTTTGTAAGTAAATGAATTATTGTTGCTCTTATACTATTTTTCCCTGATTGAGGAATTCCACTTCATGATGGGTACTGCTACCAAGTACACAGGGTGGTTGTAATGTCTGGTGTTACTGCTAGTTGAGGAAATCTCTGACTATCCTACAGGTGTTCAGGATTGCAACTTTCTGCAGTTCCTTGTAGGTGTTGTCTGGGAGACCTATTGTTGCTAGGCTGCTATGTAGAGTCTTTGGCACAATACCGGTGGTTGACATGATGATTGGAATGGTCGATACTTCTAGCAAATGCCGCATCTCCTTGACTTCATGTCTCAGGTTCGTGTACTTCCTAATTTTTTCCTCATGGGTTTTCTGGATATTGCTAGTGTTGGGCACCGCTATGTCAATCAGGTAGGTAGCTTTTCCATCTTGTCCACAAGGGTTATGTCCGGTCTGTTGTGCGGGATGGTCTTATCCGTTATTATGGTGCAGTCCCAGTACAGCTTGTGGGTTGGGGTCTCTAGTACTGCTTGGGGTTTGTACTTGTAGTATGGTACACTTTCTTTGGTCAGCTGGTATTTCCTCGCTAGCTTCTGATGTATTATCCTGGCTACCTGGTCATGTCTATGAGTATACTCAGTCTGGGTGATCACCTTGCAACCCGCGGTGATGTGTTGGATCGTTTCTGAGGCCAGATGGCATCGTCGACATTTGTAATCTGACATTCTGGGCTCCTTTGCAATGTATTTTCTATAATTTCTGGTGTTGATTATCTGGTCTTGGATAGCTAGCACGAATCCTTCAGTCTCGGGGAAGAGCGTCCTGCTTGTGAGCCATGCATTGGAAGCAATGTTATCGATATGATCTTGATGGAGGCCATTGTAGTTCTGCCATGGAGTGTCTTCTTTGCCCATCTTTCTAACTTTGTTTCTTGTGCCGTCTCGGTGGGTGGGGGTTCCTCGCTTAGGCTGAGTGGGATATACCACTTATCTATCTTCCTTATGGCCCGGTGGAGTGGTGCTGTGTTGTTCTCAAAGTAATCCTTCAGGTTAACTATCGCTGTTTTCTGTTGCTCTATCAGGTCTGTCAGGGCCCCTTCCTTCCTTCCTCTTTCCGAGCTATTGTTAGTCTCTCCACTGCTGACTTCGGGTGGTGTTGGTGGCTCTTGGTCATCATTGTCCTTGTCTTTTGCATGATATCCTCCAACTCGATGTTAGTCCAATCTATGACCCCGAAGGTGTATGTTAGTACTGGAGCTGCATAAGTGTTTATGGCTTTAACTGTGTTCCCTCCATTCAATTTTGCTTTCAGCAGGCTTCTGAGTCTCTGATGATATTTTTGGTCAGACATTTCTTGATTTCCTTGTGCTCTAACTGCTGAGCCAGCATCATCCCTAGGTATTCGTAGGTCTCTCCTTCTGTCATAGCTTCGATCTCTTTACCAGTCAGCAGCTGATAGTTTCAGCCAATTAATTTTTCCTGGTCCAGTGTGTGGGTCTTGCATTTGTCTAGACCAAATTCCATTCTGATGTCCTTGCTGAATTTTTCGGCGATCCGGAGTAGTTGCTGGAGTTGCTTCTCAGTTGCCGTATAGAACTTTATGTCATCCATGTACATCAGGTGAGTGAGGGTGTATAGGTTTTTTCTTCCTTCTTTGAGGTTATATCCATACTTACTGCCATTAAGCATGGTGGATAGCGGGTTGAGTGCTAGACAGAACCACAGTGGGTTCAGAGCATCTCCCTGAAAGATTCCTCTTCTAATGGGGATTGGCCTGGTTGTGATGTTCTTGACCTTAATGGTGGTACTCCATTTCACCATTGTTGCTCCTAGGAAGTTTGTCACTATCGGATTGACCTTGTAGATCTTCAGGGTCTCTATTAGCCAACTATGAGATATGGAGTTGAAGGCCTTGTGGTAATCGATGTAGGCCATGTCTCGGTTGCGGTGCTTCTTGTTATTATTATTATTAGCTATATAGTGCAAGGAAGCCTGAGGCTTATGCTGCACCAGCCAAAAAAAAAAAAAAAATTCCCAAGTTACCCTAAGAGAGAGAGAGAGAGAGAGTCAAAAGTAGAAAAGAATCACCAAGAAAGAGAAGAATGATGATATCCAGCTCAGGACCCTGGGTGTGCCAAGCCCATACTCACCAGATGTCCTCAGAATCTCTCTGTATCAAATGAGAGAATTCAAGCCAGATGGAGTTGTGAACATCAAAATCACCAAATAAAATCAGCAGTTAGGAAGTTATATAGAAGGAATTAATTTCAAGGAAAGAAAGTGAAAAATTCCAAGGTATTTACTGAGCTGAGAGAGCAATAGAGGCAGCACATGAATTTGACAGAATAGGGTAAAAAAGATTTTTACCCATTGGTGACCAAAATAAAAAAAATTCCAAATTAACAAGCCTTTGACAAGGAATAGAGCAAGCAGACATGAACATGCTGCTTTTAAGTGGAAGAAATCACAAAGTAAATAATTGGGACAAATCAGATGTGAATAATTGGGACAAATGAGATGAGATAATTAGGATAAACCTGTTTTTGCCAGAAAAAATTAATAGCACTTAGCAGACTAAATGGAAATGGTTATAATTTTGTCTAAAACTGAGGCCATACCACAGTTTAACATAATTTAGTCTTGGAAATGCTCTGCATACACACTCGGCTGTCCTCCAGTCACAACTGGCACAACAGAGGCAGCAGGATTAAACATCTGCTGATCAATCCCTAAGCATCCCATTACTACAAAGTTTGATCCTGGGAATTATCTAGTAACAAGCCTTTTGCATGCTGTACCCTCAATGTGATGGATGTTGGATCTCACCATGATGCCTGCCATAACATAACCTCAAAAGACGACTCATGCTGCATGAAAGAAGATATGGGGAAATGCTTTAGGTTAGCTGTGAATAAATCTGATTAGTGTAGCAACAAAACATTCAAATTTATTGATCTAATTTTATGTTCCTGTATACTTAGTTTGCTTATTAATCAAGATTCTAATCTTGACAGTAGTAGATCAGCCTAAAAACTCCTCACTTTTATAGCTATAATACAAAATTGTTTGTTTGTTATTTGGTTTTTAGGAGCATTAGCAACTAAGGCCATATTGCTCCGGGATATGCGGTGGTCATTCCCTGACCGCATCCTCCGTATTTGGTGGTGACGGGCTCGAACCCCGGTCTAATCAAGAAGCGTGTGCTACGCACTGCTGCTCCTTCCCACCTGGCTATGGAGGCGCCTAATACAAAATAGAAGATGATATGAAGTATCATACCATAGCAATGGTGCACTATGGTCAGAGTAACTGATGCATCAAAAACCTTCAAAACAATAACAGTTGATTGGCATTGTATTTGAATTTCTCATATTCATTAACTTTAGTTAATGAATATGAGACTGTAAAAAAAACAGACAGGAATTAAAAAACTATTACCTTTCTATAGTGCAATGTTTCATGTAAGTATACCATAATTATCAATATTTAAAATGTAAATTAATTCGTAGCTAACAATGCTCCAGATTTATGATGGAGAATCCATCTTTTTTACCTGATTTGACTGTTCTCTGTCTTTTTACAAAAACTCAGTTTTCCTTATATTTTTCTTTTCGCAAAAAATATTATACAGTAAGTCCCCGACATACATAAGAGATACATTCCAGAACTTCTTGTGTAAGGACTTCTTATATTACAGTTTTACGTAACTCGGGAATGACTAACGAAATATTGCTACTATATCCCTGATATACCAAAATTACAAAAACCACATAATATCCTCAGAAGAATGAAGAAAAATAGTTATATACTATATTTTTCAATTAGTTATATATTTTTTATATATTTTTAATTAGTTTAATTAAAAACCTTTTCTGAGGACAGTTGTGAAGTAGCCGGAGTGACACATAAGAAAAGAAAACATAAAAGGAAGAAAGAACACGTTACTGTACTTAAAAATTGATATATTTAATATCAGTGTAGATACACCATAGTTAACCCATAAAATTAAACTATGTATGTAGCGTAAAGGCATCATTGATTGTTTTAATTTTATCTCATATTGTGGCTACCTTCACAACGCTGTACCAGGTATTCCACTACTTCGAATAAGTAACACTTCTCTAGTAGAGAAGACTATGGTTACTTATTGTCAGTGGCCCCACTGATAATAAATAACAATAGAGAAGCATTGTTGATTGCTTTTTTTTACTGTTTTAAATTATTTTACAATCCTAAAAAAATAAAAAGTAAATTTTTTTTGAAAAAATATTTACGTAAATCCAAATTTATGTAAGTCGGGAACTTACTGTATAATAATATTAAAACTAGATTAAAATTAGATTTTTTTTTTTATTTTGGGAATTTCTGCTTATTTTCATTAATGAATTAGCTGTGAGGTGAGCTGTAGTAGTGTCAATTGCAAAATAGAAATGCACAATAATAGTATTGCACTCTAATGTGTAATATGTCATTAGATTTGCTTAGTGCAAATCTAATTAACAATGTGAATCAGTAAGATGCCAAAGAAATATGATGTAAAATTTAAGAAGACATATATGCCAGATTTTCCATGTATTGTGCACAATATGTAGATGAGACATTTCAGTTTCAAGCTACAGGTATCATGATGTATTCAGACATTTGCAAACAAATAAGCATAATAAGTGTGCTGTGCAGACAAAAAAAATGCAAATGTAGATGTTGCATTTCATAGTGATGTCATGCATGCCCAATGTTTATTTGCATCTTTGGTATGGAATATAATCTTCCTCTGTGTTGTACTGATCATGCAGGCACTTTATTCAGAAATATGTTTCCCAACAGCAAAATAGCAAAAAAAAAATGGTTGTGGAAGAACAAAAACAACAGGTATTGTTAGTTCAATTTTGTGGATAGGGAAAGAAGAGATAATGATATCTCTGAAAAAAGGACCATTTCTGATTGTCAGAAATGGCAGTAAAAGTGATTCCAAGCTGTTTCCCATTATGGTGATCATTTTTAATAAAATAAAAAAAATAAAATAAAATAAATTGTCCAATTGAAAATTGCTTGCTCTCAGTGCCTGCATTGGAAGGTGACTCTGCAAGGTACAACATTGGACATCTTCCTTTGAATAACCTGAAAACACAAGGGATTCCTTCAAAAAACTGTCTGGCACTTAGTGTAAATAATGTACCTGTCATGGTAGGTCTAGAAACTGGAGTAACAAAGGTATTGAAAGAGGTGATTGAGCACTTGGTTGCAATAGGCTGGACAATGTGCCATTTCTGATATGGAAGCATCCAATACATGAGCTCCCATAATCATACCCTTTAGAAATTCCATGGTATCTTTACTAAGTCTCATAACTGCTACTTTATCACTTTTACTTGCACAACCAGATGCAAATTACTACTGCTCCAGCATAGGAAGCTGTTCACCATTTTATACTGCAAACTATGCAGCATAGTCCATTACAAATGAGGTTGTCATAATTCAGTGATCACTGATTGTATATATATATATTACAGATTAGCAAAATTTCTAGTCACAAATCATTTAACTGCTTACCTGCATTCATTATACTGCTCTCTCTTATGAAAACTTTTTTTTCAATTTTTATAAATACTCTTATTTGTTATTCACTTTTCATAAATGACACGTGTAATTTTCATTTTAAATATAGACTGGTTATCACTAAAGTGTATTTCTGATAACAATAGTCTTTTAATTCTGTTCACTTATCTTTATTATATCTGAACAGGCGAAATAGCATTCTGCCCAAAGGCAGTGCTGCTTACCTTAAAAAACGCTTTGGAAGAAAGTTTCACTTTCCTCTGTCAAGCAAAAAAGAAGATCAATCATCCCAGGAAAATGTCAACAGGATTATTACATTTGGAAGTATGCCATCATACAGGTAAGATTTCAGATAGTTATATTATTATTTCTTTAAAAGAAAAATAAATTTAAAAGTTTTTTTTGTTCTTAGTAGCTCTGATATAACTTTTACTTTATTTTCAAATATTATTTATTAATATTTGTTTATTTTTTATCTCAGTTAGTCATAAAATTTGCATATAGAATGCACATTTTATTAATTAGCAGTGGTAAATGATGCAAGAAAGCAAGCTTATACAGCATCAGCCAAAAAGAAAAAAAATGGCACCTCCATTTCATCTTTTTATTTCCCATAATAGTTTGTCTAGTTCTTCCTTGAATTTATTTAAACTATCAACTTCCATAACAATGGATGGAAGTTTGTTCCAATAATCAACTACCCATTGGCAAAAAGCAAACTTCTGCACATCTATTCTACAACCAACCTTCCTCAATTTGAATTTGTGCCCCCTCTTGTGTGAGTGATCTGAACAAGAATGAAACATAGTAACTTTCCTTATTATTATCCATGATTATTTAGCTAATTAAGTTCTATTTAAATGGATATAAGTCCACTATTTGCACAAATAGTAGGACTTCCATTTACTATACTTTGGCATCTTTTCAAACCAGAATTTGCAAAGAAAAAGGGGAAATGGTCATTTCACAGTTTTGCTAAACTGATACCATAAAGCTTTCACTCCAGTTTGTCTCAGTGTCATACTACAGATAATTGTCATATTTAATGTAAGAAATATAATGCTGCTTATTTGAAAAACTTAAGAGAGTTACATGCAGACACATTACAAATATATTTAAGTTATGTTTCCACATTATCCCTGTTAATAGCAATGCGGTTTTGTCAATATGAAACCAAGCACAATATATAGTTTTGTTAATATCCATATCAGGGTTTTGGAACCAGTAATGAACCATCATCATTGTATTATTGTCATTTTCGGTTTTGCTCAGGTAATCCATCCTTTAATGAGCAGAGTTAGTGAATGTGGAATATCTGAGTAGTAAACAGGATGAGAAGGGTGGTCTTTTCCAAAGCCATGTTTTTCTCTCTTGAGCCTAGGCTAGTGTGATGCCAAGAAAATAGCCTCCATAGCCAAGTGATCAGGAGTGGGAGTGCAGTAGCACATGCTCTTTGAGTAGATTGGGCTTCAAGCCCTTGACTGCTAAATATGGTCGATCTGCCAACCCACAATGGACCAGTGTGGCAGATTATGGTCCATTTCCCTCAACCTAAATCACTGAGGAGGCTTCCATTCTGCAGTGGATTGATAAAGGCTGCAATTTACCTTTTTTCTTTTTATCTTTGGTTATTACATTTTATTTTCTTAATGTCTCCCCTTTGACATAAATTCCACGAAGGATAAATTCATGATACCCTTTGATATAAGTTTCACAAAGGGTAAAAACATGGTAGGTAAACACCCTGGGTGTGCCAAGCCCATACTCGCCAGATGTGAGCCCCTGGGGTTTGCCAGATTTCTGTTGTGGGGCCCCAATCCAGCACACCACTTTAATATCTCTACTTCAATGAGAATGTAGATCTGAAGATAGTTTATCCAGAATCAGTCAGTTAATGAGCTTACTTGCAAGAGCCAATTTTCTAACACCATACTCATACCATTAAGGTCAGTGGGATAGGATTCAAGCAGGTTGAGGTTAGAGTATAGTGCTCTGGATATCTACAGTATCCACTTCTGAGTGCATTATTGGTTGTAGGATAGAGTGTAGAGTGTGTTTAGTGTCAAATAGCACTAGGTGTTCCGCCCATCTCCACATACTATACATTGTGGGTGTGAAACAGAACACTGTCAATGCCAGAGGTTTAAAGGTATATGGATTTTGTATATGTGTAGTGTCTTGTACCACTGTTCCTCTAGTCATTTAGCCACTGGGGCCCCTAATGGGACCCAACATTGTCCACACTCTGCCCTGTGAAGGCAGACCAGGTACACCAGTATTATATTTATTTACTCTGGCAGGTCCTGCCACCTAATTTCCTGAGATTTCAGTGGCTAGGACCTAAAAAAAAAAAAAAAAATGCTATAGATAGGGGTCAGCCAAAAGGAATACTAGTTATGCGAATTGATGTTATTTAGTTTTTGGATGATGGGCTCCAGCAGTTTAGAGATGATTCAGACGCTAGTAGTTGTAAGTTAGGGGGGGGGGAAGACTGAAGGCTGAGGGGAAAAGACAGAGATAAGGGGTCCATAGAGAAAAGGACCCCCAAATCAGTGGAGCAGGCCCATGCCCCATCAGAGGGAAAACAGGGGCGGCAAGGGGGGAGGAGGAGACCAGGGGTCACCTTGCCCTCCCACCCAGGGAGTGGAGGCAAAGGACCACGCAAGGGAGCATGGCTAGGAAGGCGCATCTGAGCTGTGTTGGAGGTTGTGTCACTCCTGGGACAAACTAAGGAAGAAATTGTATGGCACTATTCCCACGAAAGTTTACGGTTGAGGTAAAGTTCATTGCCTGGCAAAATGGTCCTGGCAAACTTGGAAAAGGTGTGGTAGTGTTGCTTGTGTTCCAGGAGATGGTTTTCTTGATCCTGCGGAAGGTAATGAGAATGTATTGGAGATCTTCATGAAGCGGGCAGTGGTATATAAGGTGGTCCCAGGATTCCTGGGATCCACAGTTACACAGAGGGTTGTCTCTTATATGGAAGGAAGTCAGTTTTGTATGAATGGAACCATGCCCTGTGAGAAGGAAGATGGTTTGTAGGCTCAGTGTGAACCGTGTTGGGCATTTGGGATAAACTGTTTGGACTTCTGGAAGAAATTTTCTGGTTATGGCCCCCCCCTTTGTAGACTCCGTCCACCTAGTCTGCCAGGCCTATGTTAAATGGGTGATAAGTCTCTTTTCTTCTGCAGTCCTGTTGTTGAGTGGATCAGAGGTGAAGTCTAATATTGTGTCCGATTTTCCTTTGGAGAGTTGGTAGCATAGACCTATGCAGACAATTTCTAGGTCTAAAGGTTGTAAACCTGCTTGGATTTGCAGGGCATGGATTGAGACTGTGTGACAAGCTCTTGTTATTGTTAGGAGGATAGAGCGCTGGATGGTTTCCAGCTTTTGGCGATTGACAACGGTCTGCATCTTTGCAAAGCAGTGATGAAAACTGCTTTATAGAAGAGCACCAGGGTATGCTTTTTGAGGCCCCAGTCCCACCGGGTTACTCTAGTCACTAAGGCAGTGTAGTTTATGATCTTCTTACGTAGGCTGACAAGATGTGGTAAGAAAGATAGATTTTTGTCGATGACTACTCCAAGGTTTTTTATTTGAGCTTTCAGTTTTATGGTAGTGCCATGGATCTTTATCTGCAGCAGTCTGGTTGGTGCTAGCATGCCCCTCAGTAAGATAGAGCAGGTCTTAGCAGGTGAGATGTTCAGTTGGTTGTGAGTAGCCCATCCATTCTTGTAGCACTGTCAGTGCACAGTTTGCATAGGTCTTGAAAAGAGCCCTGGAGTCCTTCCCCAGATCAGGTCATCCACGTATGCTTGTGATTGGACTTCTCCAAGGTCAATGTTTGAGAAGTCATGCAGGACATAGTTCCAGAACGGGTGTCCTAGAATGGAACCCAGTGGGCAGCCTCGGTATATATGTCTCAAAATGTGACTGTAGGGGGTCTTCACCAGATGTTTATATCTGAAAGATAGCTACTGATGCAGTTATATAGGTTATAAGGGATCTTGGCTCATCTGACTCGACCCAGAACACTCGACCACCAGGCGTCAAATGCCCCGGTGAAGTCCACGGATATTGCCAAGAAGTATTTATCGTTGCAGTTTGTGGCTGAGGCTATAATTTTTTTCCCAATGTATCAATGGTTGATTTTCCTGGCTTGAAACCAAATTGGTTTGGTGCAGCCAGCCCTTCAGTTTCATGGTGAGTTTCTAATCTCTGGTGATGGAGCTGCTCAAACACTTTGCTCAGGACAGACAACAGAGCAATAGGACTATAGGATTCTAGTAGTTCTGGTGGTTTGAATGGATTCTTGAGAATTAGGCGGACTAATGCAGTTTTATAATCTTTGGGGAATGCCCCACGTTTCAGGCAGTGGTTATAGAATAAGATCAGGTTCATAATGACTTTTTTGGAAATTTCTGGCTCAATTAGGTCTTTTCTGGGAGATTTGTTATTCCTGATTTTGTAGGCTGAGCAGTGAGCTCCTGTTTAGTGGAGGGTGATTCTACTACTGTGTTGATACTGGGCATTTTCCCTCTGCAGTTGAAGTTGTTCAGGGGGTGTGAACCGGGTGTAGTTGCTTAGAGGTGACATCTAAGATATTACAGATGGAGTCCTGCCACTCTGTGATCTGTTCTTGAGGTGTCTTCATGGGGGGAATGACCTCTCCTCCAGAGAGAGTTTTCTAGATTGTTGTCCTATAAACAATCCCCCATGGGTCAGAGTTGCCCACAGTGGAGACAAGGTGCTCCCAGGACAGTTTTTTTCCTATGCCTGATCATTGCAGTATAGGAATTCCTTGCCTCCCTATATTGGTTTCCTGAGATATTCTACTTCTGCTTTAGGCCAGGACCTTCTGGCTCTCTGGAAGATACGCTTCTTTTAGTTGACCTCTTTTCGAAGGATCTGCAGTTACCGGGACCACCACCTCATCCGGTGTTGTGCGTTTTCCTAATAGATTTAATTCTTGTGGTTTTGCACTCCTCAGTCAGTGAAGTGACAACTATGTTCTTTATTTCCTCACTGGTTTTCATGACATCCAGTGTAGCTGGCTTCAAAATGATAAGGTGGGGCTTCAGAAGCATTTTGGCACACTTGATTTGTGTTGCTTCTGGTTGGTTGGTTGGGCACTTGCTTTATTCCATTCCAAGCACCTCCGTAGCCAGATGGGCAGGAGTGGCAGTGCATAGCACATGCTTCTTGATTAGGCTGGGGTTCGAGCCAGTGACCACCAAATACGGAAGATGCGGAAAGGTCAGGGAATGACCACCACATATCCTCGGAGCAATATAGCCTTAGTTGCTAATGCTCCTAAAAACCAAATAACAACAACAACGTATTCCATTCCTTAGTATATCCACAAAGGAGGGGGTGCGCTGTTGCATTTGGTTGCCTAGATAGGTTTCAAACTTCACGGCAGCCTTTTCTCTTTCCAGGTTGGTGTTCATCAAAAGGTGCTCCATTTTTGCCCAGATGGTGACTATTTCTCCTCTGAGTGTTGTAATTCTACTGCTGGATTTCACCATCAGAGTTTCCATGCTTCCAGAAGGACTACTCCTGAACCAGATCTTCCTAAGTGTAAAGATCTGGTTCAGGAGTAGTCCTTCAGGTAGGGTAGGATCCAGGATAGGACCATCCTGTGATTTTGCATGTCTTCAGTGTCATCATTTATGTGGACTGTAAGCTCGCCTAGGTTAGTAATGGTTGAAAAATAATGGGGATCTCAAATATTGAATCCTAAAAAGACTTGTATGATTCCTGATAGTATAAACTCTCCTTCTACAACTCCAACATTAGCATTAGCATCAGTAGAGGCATATGATGGAAGAAAGCAAGCTTATACAGCATCAGCCAAAAAAAAAAAAAACCTTCCCATCCATTTGCTACAAAAGTTTGTCCTGTTCTTCCTTGAATTTATTTAAACTATCAACTTACACAATAGCAGATGGAAATTTATTCCAGCAATCAACCACTCTTTGGCTAAAGGCAAATTCCACACATCTGTTCTACAACTGTCTTTCCTCAATTTGACTTTATGCCACCTCAGATACATAATCTGAGCAAGAGGAAGAATTCCATCAGCAAAACCATCCTTGAATGGTTTGAGCTTTCTCAAACCATTCAAGGCCTTATACACCTCAATTAGATCACCTTGCAGGTGCCTAGTCTCCAGATATTGCAGTTTGCAGAACTTAAGCCTTTCTTGGTAAGAACAACACTTTATTCCCCTCACCAATCTCATTGCCTTTCTCTGTACTTGTTCTAGCAGCTCTACATCCTTCCTAAAATGAACATGGTCCATATCAGAAAATAGTGACATAACTGAGAAAATAAATGTCATCCCATTGTTTTTTATGTGTTTATAGGTATTGGCAGAACTCTCAAAATCAGTTAAGATGGTTCATTTTGTAAATCACTTAATTGAAACAAAAAATGAAGATATTCTTATTGTCTGCTCCAAGCAACTTCTGTTGAGAGAAGATCACTGCAGTAACTCCACACAAAATTCTAAATTCATGTTGAGTTTTAGTTTCAGAATCGGAGCTCCTTGATATTTCAGAGGAGATCTGTTGTGAACTAATGGATCTCCTTTGCTAAGGAGTGGCAGCAGCCTAAAGAAAATTTGTGTATCTAGTTCCAATGAGGAATCTTATCCTTACTTTCAATTCACCATAGTTTCCCAACTTCATTATTGGATTCTTATATTATACAGTTAGATCATACATATATACCAAATAGTTTATGATGTTTGAGTTGATAAAAATATGAACATTCGCATGTGATCTGTCAACGTATTCTTGCATATTCTCGATATAGTGTTAAGGTCCATAAAGGTAAAGCATGCCCAACTAAAAGCCTACTTATATTAATTACAAAGGGGAGCACCTTGTATGCTCTTAAGCACTTTAGAGGTAGACAGAAGAGAAAGAAATATAGTGGCACAAAGCAGAGCTGAATATTCTATACCATGAGGCAAGAAAATATAAAACCGATAAACAACAACAAACCTACTTACATTCAGAAGTTTCGAGAAAATATTCTGTTGGAGCACAAACTGAAATGAGTGTCCCACCTAAAGAGCAATTTGCTGCCATTGCAAAATATTTATTGGGTCCTCAAAACTTAAGCTAGTCAGCTGCCATTCATATATTAGTACCCCTGGTACTGCTCTAACAAAAGCAAGTAGTAAAAATCAGCGAGGAAAACCTGAAGAACCAAAACCTGAAGAAAAGAATGCCCCCAATTCTTAAAGAGTTGAACAGCAGATCTACAGGTCCAAATAATGGCAAATTGCTATAGCAGAATTGTTGTGAATACCTGTGAAATATCTCCAAATGTCAGGGGCATTCCTAGGGCATATGGTGCCTGGGTGCCAATTGCAACTTGATGCCCAGGTGCCAATTGAAATCTGGCACCCCTTTTAAAATTTTCTTCATATGTATATGTAAGTTTCATGTTCTCAGGCACCCCTTGAACATTGGCACCCGGATGCAGTGCACTCCTAGCACTCTCTGGACAGTCCAGCCCTGCCAAATGTGGGCAACTGTACTTGGTGAGAGGACTTACCAGTGATGGTACTAGTCCTTCAGGTTAGCATCACGAGGATCCAACAACACATGCTTAAATTGCAGGCTAATACTGTAGGAGTCTGATATGTTTGCCATGCAGTGCAACCCATGGAAATTATAAAAATGGGATCATGGTGGGTGAGGGGTCCATCTTCAACAACTACTTTGGCTCCTGCTTTGACAAGAAGGGAGATCTTGAGGTGGCGTCTCAGGACCAATTAGCTAGTAAGCTCTCCTAATACCCTGCTCCTACTATAATAGTAAGCTAATACCATGCTCCTACCATAGTCAAAGGGAGAGGATTCATTCTAGCTGCGGTGTAGATATAGTGCTTCAGTAGTCCTGGCATACCATCCACTCCCTAGTGAATTTATTGCCTCCTGGATATTGGCCATTCCTTTGAGCTCCATAACAAGTGGTAATGTTGGGCACCAAACCAAAATGAAATAATTTTGAATCTTGATAATATAGACTTCTCTTCTGGGAGCCCAACAAGGGGTCCCAGAAGAAGAGTCCTGTCAGAAAATTTCCCAATTCAGAAAATTATAACAGTGTAATGAATATGAAAGTGCCAATACAGCAAAGAAACCCAAAACAGAAGCAATATCCAAATTTCTGATCATCCATTAAACTGCTGAGAAACTGCAAAAACATTATTTTTGTTCAGAAGGGTTTGGGGTGGATTGGCTGGATCCCCAGAATTGGTTAAGACGTTGCATTCTGAATACCTGTTAATTAAGATAAAAAGTGAAACCTCTAGAACAGCTCGTCTAAGAAATTTCTGTTAAAGGAATAAACATCACAATGACACCACACAAAATGCTAAATTCATCACATGATGTAATTTCAGAGATTTCCTCAATATTTCAGATGAGATCTACTCTGAATTAAAGCCTTAAGGAGTAAGAAGAACAAGGAGAATATATCTGCATAGAGATGTGAATCTAGTTCCAAAAGGAAATCTCATCCTTACTTTCAACTTGCTGACATCTCTGAACTGTATCATGGCTGACTACTTACACTAGACCATCTAGCCATATATACTGAATCCTTTACATTGTTTAAATGCCATAAATATGGGCAGTAAATCTACTTTCACATGTGACAGAGGGTTTTCCAATAACTAACAAGGAATGAACCTTAGCCAAGTGGTCAGGAGCAGGAGTGCAGTAGCACACGCTCTTTGAGTAGCGTGGGGTTTAAGCCCCTAACCACTAAATACGGTCACCCTGCGCTGGACCAGCTTGGCAGATTATGGTCTATTTCCCTCAATATGAATTGTTGAGGAGGCTTCTGTCCTGCAGTGGGTTGATAATGGCTTTTTTTTTTTTTTTATTCTCAAAAACAGTAACCGCTCCCTTCTACATGTGGGCTCCTACATGGTAGCTTCAGATACATGATTCACATCCAAAAAAGAGTCTATAGGACCTTTCTTTTGAGAAGCCATTATCACCATGTATCTGGACATTCACAGAATTTCGTTATGCCCTAATTACAAGATGACAGTGTTGACAACTTCATTTTCCAGCAGGATGGAGCTCCTCCACATTACTACAAAGAAGTTTGTGCATACCTGGACAGTGTTTCCCAGGAAGTGGATTGGAAGAAGAGGGCTAATTTTGTGGCCCACCATGATATCTTGTTCTGACTCCTTTAGATTTTAAAGATTTGTGAATGTCCAGGTGTATGTTCCACCTATGCCAGAACCATTATAGAACTTGAACAGTGCATTTGTGAAGCATTAAAACATTTGAATGTTCCCAGTAATTGGATTATAAGTGGGACATTTGCAGTGTACTAAAGTAACTAAAGGTGTTCACATCAAACACAACTAATTAAAACTTGAAGATATTCTCTGTAACCTGGATATGATTTCAGGTTTGTGTCATGCACCCTCTTCCCACAATAACATTTTAGGTTCATAAAGGAGGTTTAGGAGCAACCTTAATTTTTGTGCCATTGATATGTCTATCTGCTCTCCATCCTCCCTTCATTTATCTGGAAGGTAGAATAATATCATTACTGAAGCAACCAATCTACCTATGATATCTACTCTTTGCAGTGGGAGGCCATTTCGCCCACCAAGGTTTTAGCATTAGCATTAGTAGAGGCATTTGATGCAAGAAAGCAAGCTTATGCAGCATCAGCCAAAAAAAAAAAAAAAAAAAAAAACCACTTCCACTTCACCCCTCTGTTCATTCAAAATACCTGTCCAGCTGAGCCTTAAACTTATTTAGGCTATCAACCTCCACTACAAGGGATGGAAGTCTGTTCCACCAACCAACCACACGCTGGCTAAAGGCAAATTTCCGCACGTCTATCCTACATCTGTCTTTCCTCAATTTGAATTTATGCCCTCTCAGGTGATTATTCTGAGCTAGAGGAAGAATCCCATCAGCATCGAGCATGCTCAAACCATTCAAGGCTTTATACACCTCTATCAGATCATCTCGCTGGTGCCTAGTCTCCAGACACTGTAATTTGCAAAACTTAAGCCTTTCTTCGTAAGAGCACCCCTTTGTTCCATTCACTAATCTTGTTGCCCTTCTCTGTACTCGTTCCAGCAGCTCTACATCCTTCTTGAAATGAGGCCTCCAGACCTGTATACAGTACTCTAGGTGTGGCCTGACCATTGCCTTATACAAGGGAAAAATCACCTCCTTATCCCTGCTGGAAAAATTCCTGTATATCATTGACAATACTCCATGAGCTACTCTTGCAGCCCGTCTGCACTGCTCAGAGAACTTCATATATGCCTGCACAACCACCCCCAAGTCCCTTTCATTCTCTACCACTGTCAGTGTAGTACCACAGAGTTGATACGTTGCTCTGGGGTTGCTGTTTCCCATGCGTAGTACTTTACATTTGTCAATGTTAAACTTCATTTGCCACCTCTCAGCCCATCTGCTCAACCTTTCCAGATCCTGTTGTTGCAGCAGCATAGTGTCAGTAGTGTCCTTGACAACCCTGCCAACCTTTGTATCGTCTGCAAACTTGGACATTAAGCTTGATATACCATCATCAATATCATTTATAAATACAGAAAACAATAATGGACCCAACACTGAGCCCTGAGGGACTCCACTAATAACATTAGTGCACGATGAGCAGTGTCCATTGATTACCACTCTCTGTCTTCTCCCCCTCAACCACCCCTTTATCCATAGCAGCAATTTGCCTCCAATGTCACACTGCTCCAATTTGTGTAGCAGTCTTCCATGTGCAACAGTATCAAAAGCCTTTCTAAGATCCAAGTATATAATATCAAAGTTATTCCATGCATCCAGTTCCTTTGTGACTGCATCACAGTATCCAGTCAAATTGGTCAGGCAAGACTTCCCCTTAACAAAACCATGCTGTGTCCGAGCTATAACTGAAGTCTTGTCTAAATGATCCTGCAGTGCTTCTTTAACCAGTGCCTACATTAATTTTCCTGGAACAGAAGTTAAACTCACAAGTCTATAATTACTTGTGTCAGCCTTTGATCCTCCTTTGTGAATTGGGGTCACATTTCCACATTTCCAGTCTATGGGTACCTCCCCTGAGTCCAAGGAAGCTCTCATAATTATGGCTAAGGGTTTGCTTACTTCCTTTGCTGCCTCCTTTAATATAACTGGATAGATCCCATCCACCCCGGGTGCCTTATGTTTATCTTCAACAGTTTCTCCTGCACTTTACTCCCAGTTATTTCAAGATTCTGTAGCTTACTGCTAGAGTTGAATACACCTCTGGCATTCCCCTCGCTGAATAACTCCTCATGTATGAATTTCGATGCAAAATATTCATTTAGTTTGTTAGCTACCTGAGCAGGGTCATCAACAGTTGACCCATCAATATCAAGTGGACCAATCTGATTCATCCCCTTCCTTCTAGAGTTTACATAAGTAAAGAACTCTTTGCTGTTTTTCTTTGCATCCCTTTCCAAGGATTTCTCGTAATCTGCCTTCACCTGCCTAACATCCTTTGTAACTTGGTTGCATATCAACTTGTATCTATCATAGGCTTCTGTGTCATGTGTTAATTTGTAAGTATCCCATATCCCATGCATTTTTCTTCTCTGCCATATGCCTCATTAGTTCATCTGACATCCATTTTGGCCTAAACCTTGAACAATATTTCTTAGTTGGTATGTAAAGCCTAGTAGCTTCCAAGATTAATTCTTTGAATGCTTCCCATTTTGAATTCGCTGTTGGTAACATCATCAGTTGGTTCCACTGTATAGAATTTAAATACTGTCTCAGTCCATCGTAGTCACCTTTACGGAAGCAATAACCCTTCCCTTTACCCCTAATGGTAGTTACCTCTTTGAGTAAATCCCACTTCAGCACATTGTGATCACTGCCACCTAGTGGTTCCTTTATCTGCAGATTCTTAATGCATGAAGAATCACTGCTGATAATCAAATCAAGAGTATTACTCCCTCTAGTTGCCTCCCGAATATGCTGATGTAGAAAACAGTCATCCAATAAATCCACAAAAGCCCTGCTAGTGTGTGAGTGACCAGCCCCCAAATTCCAGTCAATATCTGGGAAATTAAAATCTCCCATTATAAGACTCTCTGAGTTACTGGCCCACTCTATTTCCCTGTACAGTTTCGTATTATACTCATCAGAGTCATCACCAAATACGGAGGATGCGGAAAGGTCAGGGAATGACCACCGCATATTCCCGGAGCAATATGGCCTTAGTTGCTAATGCTCCTAAAAACCAAATAACAACAACAACAACAACATCAGAGTCATTAGGCCTATAGCACACTCCTACTCTCAATTTTGATCTGCCAATGCTTATGTCACACCAAACTGACTCAACACTGCACTGTCCAGTGATGTCGACTGGCTTCACTTCCTTGGTTTTTATGTGTTTCTTAACTAATAGCATAACCCCTCCTCCCTTCCTATCCTGTCTATCCTTTCTGTAGACCTTTTACTCCCCAAATTTCAGTTCTGCATCCCTTATATCTGTGTGACACCACGTCTCTGGTATCCTAACAATATCTGCCTTTGATGTTTTGAGCAATACCTCAAATTCATCAAATTTATTTACTAAACTCCTAGCATTGGTGTACACGCAAGTATACCTGCACCTGTTTCTATTCTTAGCTACCCTAACACAACCCATGTGTTTACTTGTACCGCAATGGCTCCCAGCTGTCTCTGAAATATCAAGCATCTTGTTTTTCAAGCTTCTGCTCATTCTAATAGAAGCAGTGCAAGAATCTCTTTCACCTCTGCCAGTGGCTACTGTCAATCTATTGGTCTTTGTCTCCCCCCCAAGCTATCAGTTTTCCGACGCACCTAACACTGCCTCGATAGCATCAGCAAATATTCTTGCACCCTTTCTATTTAAGTGTATCCCATCCCTGTAGAAGCAATCTCTCCTGTTAACAAGTACAGTCCAGGCTGAAAAAAATTCTACCCCTTGAGCCTTGCACAATCTTTCCAGGGCCGAATTGATCGACAAGGCTCTCATCATATACTCCCTCCTATCGTGTCTGGGCAGAATTGCAGACACTTTCAAATTCAACCCTAATTCTCGGCTTTTGTTCAACAGTGACCTGTACTTGTTAAGTAATTCTGCCGGTCTCCTACTCTTAATATCATTAGTTTTCATGGTGTAAGATTAATTTGGCTGACTAGAATGTCTTCAAATGTCCAGCTGAGTTTGACATCACAACATTCAGTCATGATCCAATCAGCGGCCCAGTTAAGCAGATTCCAGAAAGTATCATTCATGCAGCAGCAGACAATTCCTGGAACATTCATTGGTGTTCACCATTTCCAAAATCATGGTAAAATGCACAGCTGCAAGAAAGGCATAAAAAAAAAAAAGTCTTTTGGGTGAGGAAAGGGGGTGAGATATTCTGATGATATCCTGGCATGAATAATCTCCTAGCCTTTAAATAATCATATGCCAATGCACATTATGTTCAATGTTATAGCCCAAAGAGTTCTTGGAGCATTGTGTTTTTTTACTATCAAGATAATATTATTACTTAACTTTCTTCAATGATTCCAGCATTTTGTCTGAGTTCACCACAAGGGTTATTGAAAGACAGTTGCTGCACAAAATTTGCCAATGGTTTCAGGTTCTCATCCCAGATGATTGTTTGCTTACATTTTTGTTGCAAACATCTTCTGGGATTATAACCTATCAGAATTATTGTGAATGAATTAGTTCATTCAAAAGAATGAAATAATTAATTCATTAGTTCAGAAGAATTAGTTCATTCTAGTGGCACATGAGAAAATTGCTGGGACTTGTATTTGATGAAAGTTTACACTTCTCCAACACATCAAAGTTCATAAGGGGTATTACTACCCTTTTTGCTATTTCAGCTAGTGACTAGGGTGCAGGTTAAATCTCTGTCCAAAGTTTATAAGTTAAAGCAACTTAATTGACTTCATCAGAAATAACTGTAATTAAAGTATAATTTCAAACTGAAATTTTTGCCACACCACCCCACGTGGGCATCCATATTTGAGCAGTGATGGGAAACTCTCTCTACCACTCACCAGACTGCCAACTGGCCCTTTGGTATTCACATCAAAGAGCTACTCAGAGAACTGAACATTGCAGCAGACAATGTTGCCTAGTCATAAAGACAGTCACTTCCACCTTGACATGCTGATGTATCACCATGTGAATTCTTCATTAAAAAGGAGAACAGCCTGCACTCCATCTTCTGTCTGCCTGCAACTCTATGCTACCCATCAAGCTGAATACTCTGACTTCTTTCCTGTCTTCACTGAAGGCTTGAAATCAGAATCATCTGTGTAATATGCTGCAGTCTTCCCAATAGTGTTTTGTCTAACTGAATTCCAAATTAATATTCTATATATACACAATATACTTCTATATTATTAGGGTAGAGCCTTGGATCATATTCAAAATTACAGCTACAAGTGTATAGTTTACACAAATTCTCCAAGTACATTAGAGGTTTTATCATCAGTGAAGTACAATACTCATCTAATCCCATCCCTGGTTCAGCAGCTGCTATATTCTTTCAGTGAAACCACATTTTACAACTGAATAATAATAATAATATTTAACCCCAGGGGCTCACATCTGGTGGGTATGGGCTTGGCACACCCAGGGTCCTGAGCTGGATATCATCATTCTTCTCTTTCTTGGTGATTCCCTTCTCTCTCTCTCTCTCTCTCTCTCTCTCTCTCTCTCTCTCTCTCTCTCTCTCTCTCTCTCTCTCTCTCTCTCAGGGTAACTTGGAAATTTTTTTTGGCTGGTGCAGCATAAGTCTCAGGCTTCCTTGCACCATATGGCTAATAATAATAATAATCCCACGCTCATTGGGATCAAGATAATGAACTGGCTTATGCTGCAGCCTGATCAATAATACTCCAGAATAATCACAGCTACTAGTTTCCTGTACAAACTATAATCAGACAGATAATAAGGATCATGACCTGGATAGGACACAGAGAAGTTATACCAAATAAAGCTTGTAATAAAATTCTGGCAGTCCAGTCTACTCAACAACCATAGAGAGGAAGTTGTTCTTGCTTGGTTCCATATAAGATACTGTCATCATGCACTTTCTTTTCTGCTGGGGGTTGATAACCCTCTTATGCATGAGAACTGCGACACCATTTCAGTTATTCATCATATTTTCTCCAGATGCTCAAATTTTACATATGCTTTCTTCTTTTATCACTTTTGGCCCTCTGACTGAGCCTACCCTACATGTTTGTTTATAGTATCTGAACTATATAGTATCTGAAAAAGACATGCACACATTTTAGGAAATAAATAAATTTAATTATAAAACCTCAGAAACTATTATTATTAAGTGTATGCAGAAGTAATGGTTTGTGACACATGGTGAACTAGTGCATATGTTTAAATTATCCGTCATTTATTTTGAGGCACTGTTCACAATGACGAATAACTGAATGACAAAACTTCTCCATTGTAGCTGCTAGGACAGCTTCACACACTTTTTTAATTTCATCCTTTAATTGTTGAAGTGTGTTTGGTTTTCTATCGTACATGCTTCAGGTAACCTGCCTATAAATAGAAGTTGACTGCAATTGAATTAGGTGAATGTGGGGTTACTCAGCACTTTCTCATTGGCCTATCCATTGGTCTGCAAATGGTTATTGAGTGAGGCCCTGACATTGTGATGATAATGTGGGGGGGGACCCCATCATGTTGGTAGTAAACCTTTTTATTCTCATACAGTTTATAAATGGGTGGGTACAATGGATACATTGGAGACAAGCATGTGGCGGTAACTGATAACTATCCCTTAAAAAATATAGTGCAGCAATTCCTTTGGATGAGATGCCACACAGTACTCTTAACTCCTGGTTAATTCACTGCCTTCTGTACATGAATGGTTTTGGATTATCAGGGAATCAATCAATACACAATGTCAATTCACTATGAAATTGAGTTTGAATGATGCCTCGTCCTGCCAGACAGTCTTGTCTGAAAATTTTGCATCCTCATCCATCTTCACTTTAAGCCATTTATAAAACTCAAATCAGTGATCAGGATCATCTTCATATTGTATAGCAATCTTAGCATAAAAGATAATTCTTTTGTTTCTCTTAAAAGAACCAAGTTTCTTTTAGTTCTTTTGAGAATACATTCTAACCTTTCTCTGCTTTTTCCAGTTTTCCTAGCAGCTGGTCATACAGATTTTCGTGATTGTCATGTATTTCGTTACAACACTGTATATCTTTTGATGAACAGGGTCTAGCAGATCTTTAGTTGCACAAATCTTGCACAGTGCCCTACGACTCAAATTCATCATGAATTCTCTTTGTGATGATGATGGTGTTTTGTGGCAAAATCAAATCATTATTTTACCCTAAAACCACCATTTTTATGATCAATTTTTGATTGATTTTTATCCTTATTATCTTTGAACTTCACACCCATTCTAAAATTTCAGTAGTACCACTTTGCTTTACATTGTTCAAATGCCAAAAGTCCAGCTGCCATATTGATTACACTTTACATTATGGGTACCATTTCTCTTTTGTATCAACAAGTTGCAGGCGCCTCGATAGCCAGGTGGGAAGGAGCAGCAGTGCGTAGCCCATGCTTCATGATTAGACCGGGGTTCAAGCCCGTCACCACAAAATACAGAGGATGTGGAAAGGTCAGTGAATGACCACCGCATATCCCAGAGCAATATGGCTTTAGTTGCTAATGCTCCTAAAAACCAAATAACTAACTAACTAACTCAACAAGTTGCTACAATGGGTAAAAGGATGGTTGAGTAGGAGAAGACAGAGAGTGATAATCAGTGGGCTTTGTGGACTAATGTTATTAGTGGAGTCCCCTGGGGTTCAGTGTTGGGCCCATTGTTGTTTTGTACATTCATAAATGATATTGATGAAGGTATATTAGATTGGCATTAGTTGAGGGATATGATGCAAGAAAGCAAGCTTTAGAGCATCAGCCAAAAAAATAATGATAATACATAACTAAAAATTAAAATAAAGAAATAATAATAACAATTTAAAAAAAGAAAAACCTTTCCATTCCACCCATTTGGCCACTCCAAATGTTTGTCTAGTTCAGTCTTAAATTTATTTAAACTATCAACTTTCACAACAACAGATGAAAGTCTGTTCCAGCAATCAACTGCCCACTGGCTAAAGGTAAACTTCTGCTTATCTATTCTACAACTGTCTTTCCTCAATTTGAATCTATCCTCCCCTCAGGTTCCTAATCTGAGCAAGCAGAAGTATCCCATCAGCATTGACCTGCTCAAACCAATCAAGACCTTGCACACCTCAATCAGATTACCTTGTAGATGCCTAGTCTCTAGATGCTACAACCTACAGAATTTAAGCCTCTCCTGGTAAGAGAACCCATGTGTTTCTCTTACCAATCTTGTTGCCCTTCTCTGTACTTATTCTAGCAACTCTACATCCTTCCTAAAATGAGGCCTCCAGGCCTGTACACAGTACTCAAGGTGTGGCCTTTTACAAAGATATAATCACCCCCCCCCCCCCCCGTTGTCTCAGTTAGCAAAATTCCTATATATTATTGACAAAACTCCATGGCCTGCTCTGGCTTGTTTGTTTGTTTGTTATTTGGTTTTTAGGAGCATTAGCAACTAAGACCATATTGCTCCGGGGATATGCAGTGGTCATTCCCTGACCTTTCCGCATCCTCTGTATTTGGTGGGCACAGGCTGGAACCCCGGTCTAATCAAGAAGCATGTGCTATGCACTGCTGCTCCTGCCCACCTGGCTACAGAGATGCCTCCTGCTCTGGCAGCCTATCTGCACTGCTCAGAGAATTCATATCTGACTGCACAATTTCATTCACTCTTCCAGGTCTTTTTCTCTGAGTGCTGTACCATGCAGTTGGACGTTTCTCTTGGGTTACTGCTACCCTTATGCAATACTTTGCATTTGTCAATATTAAACTTCAGTATTAAACTAAGTGGGAAGCATTCAAGGAATTAATCTTGGATGCTACTAAAAGTTTCATACCTATTAAGAAATATTGTTCAAGGTTTAGTAGTAAATGGTTATCTAATGAACTAATGAGACTTGTAACAGAGAAGAAAAATGCATGGGATGCATATAAATATCAAGCGACTCAGAAGCCTATGGCAGATATAAGCTAGTCTGTAATCAGGTCACAAAGGAGGTTAGGCAGGCGAAGGCAGATTACGAGAAATCCTTGGCAAAAGATGCTAAGAAAAACAGCAAGGATTTCTTTACTTATATAAACTCTAAAAGGAAGGGGATGAATCTGATTGGTCCACTTGACATCGATGGTTCGACTGTTGATGATCCTGCTCAGATAGCAAACAAACTAAATGAGTATTTTGCATCTGCATTCACACATGAGGAATTATTAAGGTTTGAAAATGGCAGAAGGTTATCAAATTGTAGCAGGATAATTAATGATTTTGTAATAACTAAAAGCAAAGTGGAGGAGGAATTGTTGAAGCTAAACATAAGAAAAGCACCTGGGGTGGATGGGATCTATCCAGTTATATTAAATGAGGCGGCAGGGCAACTAAGCAAACCCTTAGCCATAATTATGAGAGCATCCTTGGACTCAGGGGAGGTTCCCATGGACTGGAGATGTGCAAATGTATCCCCAATTCACAAAGGGAGATCGAAGGGTGGCACAAGTAATTACAAACCAGTTAGTTTAACTTCTGTTCCGGGTAAAATAATGGAGTCACTGGTTAAAGATGCATTACAGGATCATCTAGACAAGACTGCAGCTATAATTCAGACACAGCATGGGTTTGTTAAGGGAAAGTCTTGTCTGACAAATTTGATAGGATATTATGATGTGGTTACAAAGGAACTGGATGTAAAAAATAATTTTCATATCATATATTTGGATTTCAGGAAAGCTTTTGACACTGTTGCACATAGAAGACTATTGTACAAATTGGAGCAGAATGGTATTAAGGGTAAGTTGCTACAATGGATAAAAGGATGGTTAAGTGGGAGAAGACAGAGGGTGGTAATCAATGGGTGCTGCTCTTCGTGGACTAATGTTATTAGTGGCGTCCCACAGGGTTCGGTGTTAGGTCCACTGTTGTTTTGTATATTTATCAATGATACTGATGAAGGTATATCAGGCTTAATGTCGAAGTTTGCAGATGATACAAAGGTTGGCAGGGTTGTTAATGACAATAATGGCAGTGTGCTACTGCAACAGGATCTAGATAATTTGGGCAGATGGGCTAAGAAGTGGCAACTGAAGTTTAACATTGACACATACAAAGCACTGCATATGGGTAGAAGTAACCCCAGAGAAACGTACCAACTGTGTGGTACTACACTTAAGGTGGTAGCAAATGAAAAAACCTGGGAGTAATTGTGCAGTCAGATATGAAGTTTTCTGAGCAATGCAGACAGGCTGCCAGGGCAGGTCATGGGGATTTATTAATGATGTATAGGGATTTTGCTAGCAGGGAGAAGGAGGTGATTGTCCCTCTGTATAAGGCAATGGTCAGGCCATGTCTTGAGTACTGCATACAGGTCTGGAGGCCTCATTTTAGGAAGGATGTAGATTTACTTGAGCGTGTACAGAGAAGGGCAACAAGATTGGTGAGGGGAATGAAGGGATCCTCTTACCAAGAGAGGCTTAAGTTCTGAAAATTGCAGTGGCTGGAGACTAGGCACCTGCATGGTGATCTGATTGAGGTGTATAAGGCCTTGAATGGGTTGAGCACGCTGAATTCTGATGGGATTCTTCCACTTGTTCAGATTACGAACCTAAGGGGGCATAAATTCAAATTAAGAAAAGACAGATGTAGAATAGATGTGTGGAAATTTGCCTTTAGCCAGCGGGTGGTTAATTGCTGGAACAAACTTCCATCTGTCGTTGTGGAAGTTGACAGATTAAATAAATTTAAGGAGGAACTGGACAGGCATTTGGAGGGAATGGTGCGATTTTTTTTTTTTTTTTTTTTGGCTGATGCTGCATAAGCTTATACACTTGCTTTCTTGCATCACATGCCATTACTACTACTACTACTACTACTACTACTTCTCAGCCCATCTACCTAACGTTTCTAGATCCTGTTGCAGGGGCATACTGTGTTTACTATCATTAACAACCCTGCCAACCTTTGTATCATCTGCAAACTTAGACATTAGGCCTGGTATACCTTCATGGATATCATTAATAAATACACAAAACAACAATGGGCCCAGCACCGAACCCTGGGGGATCCTCCACTAATAACATTACTCCACGTAGAGCAGTATCCATTTTGTACTACACTCTGCTGTCTCCCATTCAACCATCCATATGATATCAGAATTATTTTTTGCATTCAGTTCCTTTGTGACCAGATTGTAGTATCCAATCAAATTGGTCAGACAAGACTTCCCCATAACAAAACCCATGCTTTGTCTCAACAATTACTGCAGTCTTGTTCAGGTTTTCCTGCATCACTTCTTTAATCAGTGACTCCATTATTTTCTGTGGAACAGAAGTTAAATTAACAGGTCTATAATTATTCATTTGCACATGTCCAGTCTATGGGGACCTCCCATGAATCTAAGGATTCTCTCATAATTATGGATAAGGATTTGCTTACTTCCCTCGCTGCCTCCTTCAATATAACTGAATAGGTTGCATCTGCCCCAGGTGCCTTTTTTATGTTTAACTTCAACAATTTCTCCTCCACCTTGCTCTCTGTTATTACAAAATCATTTAGTTCCCTGTTAGAATTTACTAAACTTCTGTCCTCCCCTTCCTTACAAAATTCCTCATGTGTGAATGTAGATGCAAAATACTCATTCAGTTTGTCAGCTATCTCAGCAGGATCATTAACCGTCGAACCACCAACATCAAGCGGACCAATCTGATTAATCCCGTTCCATCTAGTTTACATAGGTAAAGAAGTCTTTGTTGTTTTTCTTTGAATCTTTTGCCAATGATTTCTCATAATCATCCTCTGCTTGCCTAACCTGCTTTGTGACTTGATTACAAATTATTTTATATCTGCCATAGGCTTCTGTGTCACCTGCTAATTTATATGCATCCCATGCATTTTTCTTCTCTGCCATGAGCCTCATTAGTTCATCTGACATCCATCCTAAATCTTGAACAGTATTTTTTAGATGGTGTGATAAGCCTAGTAGCTTCCAAGATTAATTTCTTGTGATAAGCCTAGTAGCTTCCAAGATTAATTTCTTGTGATAAGCCTAGTAGCTTCCAAGATTAATTTCTTTCTTTCAATTCTCCAATAAATCCACAAAAATCTTGCTATCGTGTGCATAACCAACTCACAAGTTCCAGTCAATATCTGTAAAGTTAAAATCCCCCATTACAAGACATTCTGATTTACACTCTGTTTCTCTGCGCAATTTTTTGTTGTACTCATCAGAGTCATTAGGCCTATAACACACTCCTACTTTCATTTTCCCTTTCCCAGTGTTTATGTCACACCAAACGGACTCAACGTTGCACTGTCCATCCATGTCAACTGGATGCACTTCCTTAGATTTTATGTGTTTGTTAATTAACAGCATACCCCTCCTTCCTTCCTACACTGTCTGCTCTTTCTATACACATTTTCATCCCCAAATTCCAATTCTGCACTGCTTATATCTGTGTGACACCATGTATCTGATTTCTCTACCTTTGAAGCCTTGATCTTCAAATTCATCAAATTCAGCACTTCAAATTCATCAAATTGCTTTACTATACTCCTAGCATTGGTGTACATGCAAGTATACATATATGCACCAGTTTTTACTCTTAGTTACCCTAACACAGCCCATGTATTTACTTGTTCTATGATGATGCCCAGTAGCTCTTGAAATCCCCAGAAACTTGCTCTCTAGGCTACTGCTCATTACAATCGCTTATATCTGGCTTAATATCCAAATTTGCAGATGATACAAAGGTTGGTTAAAGACAGTATGCTACTGCAACATTAGCATTAGCATTAGTAGAGGCATATGATGCAAGAAAGCAAGCTTATTCAGCATCAGCCAAAAAAAAAAAAAAAAAAAAAAAACAATCACTACTCCCATTTCACCCCTCAATTCGTTTGAAATACCTGTCCAGCTGAGCCTTAAATTTGTTTAGGCTATCAACTTCAACAACAAGCGATGGAAGTCTATTCCACAAACCAACTGCCCGCTGGCTAAAGGCGAATTTCCGCACATCTATCCGACATCCGTCCTTCCTCAATTTGAATTTATGCCCTCTCAGGTGATTATTCTGAGCAAGAGGAAGAATCCCATCGGCATTGAGCATGCTCAAGCCATTCAAAGCCTTGTACACCTCTATCAGATCACCTCGGCGATGCCTAGTCTCCAGGCTCTGTAATTTGCAAAACTTAAGCCTTTCTTCGTAAGAGCAACCCTTTGTTCCATTCACTAATCTTGTTGCCCTTCTCTGTACTCGTTCCATCAGCTCTACATCCTTCTTGAAATGAGGCCTCCAGACCTGTATACAGTACTCAAGGTGTGGCCTGACCAATGCCTTATACAAGGGAATAATCACATCCCTGTCCCTGCTAGAAAAATTCCTGTATATCATTGACAAGACACCATGAGCTACCCTTGCAGCTCGTCTGCACTGCTCAGAGAACTTCATATCTGCCTGCACAATTACCCCCAGGTCCTTTTCATTCTCTACCACTGTCAGCGTAGTACCACAGAGTTGATACGTTGATCTGGGGTTACTGTTTCCCATATGTAGTACTTTACATTTGTCAATGTTAAACTTCATTTGCCACCTCTCAGCCCATCTGCTCAACCTTTCCAGATCCTGTTGCAGCAGCATAGTATCAGTAGTGTCCTTAACAACCCTGCCAACCTTTGTATCGTCTGCAAACTTGGAAATTAAGCCTGATACACCATCATCAATATCATTTATAAATACAGAAAACAACAATGGACCCAACACTGAACCCTGAGGAACTCCACTAATAACATTAGTCCACGTTGAGCAGTGTCCATTGATTACCACTCTCTGTCTTCTGCCACTCAACCATCCCTTTATCCATAGCAGCAATTTGCCTCGAATGCCACACTTCTCCAATTTGTGCAGCAGTCTTCCATGCGCAACAGTATCAAAAGCCTTTCTAAGATCCAAATATATAATATCAAAGTTATTCCCTGCATCCAGTTCTTTTGTGACTACATCATAGTATCCAATCAAATTGGTCAGACAAGACCTGCCCTTAACAAACCCATGCTGTGTCTGAGCTACAACTGAATTCTTGTCCAGATGATCCTGCAGTGCTTCTTTAACCAGTGCCTCCATTAATTTTCCTGGAACCGAAGTTAAACTAACAGGTCTATAATTACTTGTGTCAGCCTTTGATCCTCCTTTGTGAATTGGGGTTACATTTGCACATCTCCAGTCCATGGGTACCTCCCCTGAGTCCAAAGAAGCTCTCATAATTATGGCTAGGGGTTTGCTTACTTCCTTTGCTGCCTCCTTTAATATAACTGGATAGATCCCATCCACCCCGGGTGCCTTTTTTATGTTTACCCTCAACAATTTCTCCTCCACTTTCCTCTCATTTATTAGAAAATCATCTAGCTCACTGCCAATGTTTACTTCACCTACGACATTCCCCTTCCTGAATAGCTCCTCATGTGTGAATGTAGATGCAAAATACTCGTTTAGATTGTTAGCCACCTGAGCTGGATCCTCAACTGTTGAACCATCAACATCCAGTGGACCAATCTGATTCATCCCTTTCCTTCTTGAGTTTAAATAGGTAAAGAACTCTTTTCTGTTTTTCTTTGCATCCTTTGCCAAGGATTTCTCATAATCTGCCTTTGCCTGCCTAATCTCCTTTGTGACTTGGTTACAGACCAACTTATATCTATCATAGGCTTCCACGTCACCCATTAATTTGTATGTATCCCATGCATTTTTCTTCTCTGCCATATGTCTCATTAGTTCATCTGACAACCATTTAGGCCTGAACCTTGAACAATATTTCTTGGTTGGTATGTAAAGCCTGGTAGCTTCCAAGTTTAGTTCCTTGAATGCTTCCCATTTTGAATTTGCTGTTGGTAACATCATCAGTTGGTCCCACTGTATAGAATTTAAATACTGTCTCAGACCATCATAGTCGCCTTTACGAAAGCAAAAACCCTTCCCTTTACCTCTGATGGTAGTTACCTCCTTGAGTAAATCCCACTTCAGCACACTGTGATCACTGCCACCCAGTGGTTCATTTATCTGCAGATTCCTAATGCATGAAGAATCACTACTGATAATCAGATCAAGAGTATTGCTCCCTCTTGTTGCCTCACGAACATGCTGGTGTAGAAAACAATCATCCAATAAATCCACAAAAGCCTTGCTAGTGTGTGAGTGACCAACCCACAAATTCCAGTCAATATCTGGGAAATTAAAATCCCCCATTATAAGACTCTCTGATTTACTGGCCCATTCTATTTCCCTGTACAGTGTCTTATTATACTCATCAGAGTCATTAGGCCTATAGCACACTCCTACTCTCAATTTTGATTTACCTATGCTTATGTCACACCAAACTGACTCAACACTGCACTGTCCAGCGATGTCAACTGGCTTCACTTCCTTGGATTTTATGTGTTTTTTAACTAATAGCATAACCCCTCCTCCCTTCCTATCCTGTCTATCCTTTCTGTAGACGTTGTACTCCCCAAATTACAGTTCTGCATTCCTTATATCTGTGTGACACCACGTCTCTGATATCCCAACAATATCTGCCTTTGATGTTTTGAGTAATACCTCAAATTCATCAAATTTATTTACTAAACTCCTAGCATTAGTGTACACGCAAGTATACATGCACCTGTTTCTATTCTTAGCTACCCTAACACAACCCATGTGTTTACTTGTACCGCAATGACTTCCAGCAGTCTCTGAAATATCCTGCATCTTCTACATGATCTAGAAAAGTTGGGCAGATGGGCTGAGAAGTGGCAACTAAAGTTTAACATTGACAAATGCAATGTACTGCATATTGGTAGCAGTAACCCCAGAGAAATGTACCAACTGTGTGTTACTACACTCAGGGTAGTGGAGAATAAAAAAGACCTGGGGGTAATTGTGTATTCAGATATGAAGTTTTCAGAGCAGTGCAGACAGACTACCAGAACAGGCCTTGTCAATGATATACAGGAATTTGGCCAGCAAGGATAAGGAGGTGATTATCCCTTTGTATAAGGCAATGGTCAGGCCACACCTTGAGTACTGCATACAGGTCTAGAGGTTTCATTTTGTGTAGTTGCCAGAATGAGTACAGAGAAGGGCAACAAGATTGATGAGGGGAACAAAGGGGTGCTCTTACCAAGAAAGGCTTAAGTACTGCAAATTGCAGCATCTGGAGACTAGGCATCTGCAAGGTGATCCAATTGAGTTGGGATCCAACTGCTGATGGGATTCTTCCTCTTGTTCAGATTACAAACCTGAGGAGGCATAAACTTAAATTGAGAAAAGACAGTTGTAGAATAGATGTGTGGGAGAAAAGACAGTTGTAGAATAGATGTGTGGGAGAAAAGAGTTGTAGAATAGATGTGTGTAAATTTGTCTTTAGTCAGTGGGTGCTGGAAAAAACTGCCATCTGTAGTTCTGGAAGTGGATAGCTTAAATAAATTCAAGGAAGAACTGGGCAAAGGTTTGAGTAAATGGATGGGTGAAATGGGAAGTGGTTTTTTTTTTTTTTTTTTTGGCTCATGCTGTATAAACTTGCATTCTTGCATCATATGCCTATGCTGATGCTAATTCTCACTAATGCCTTCTTTTATCAGCAAACATATTAATTAAAAAATAAACAATTAAAGAGTAACTATTAATATGAGATGAAAATGTGTTTACATCTTTTTGAGTTGCTGTGTTTAAAATCCTTTTATATTTTGAGATTTATTTAAAATATACTTATAATTTATCATTTATTTTTATCCTGATATATTCCATCATATATATTTACCTTTTGACGTAGTCTTTTAATCACTTGTCACCAAAATATTTGTTCTGCCATTTTATTTATCTCTTTTATGACCTGGTTTTGGTGGATTATAACCTCTTTTGCTGATTCACCAATAAAAGCAAAATAAAACCATCTGGCAAACTATTAATGACATTAAAAGACTTCTGAGCCAGTGTGAGTTTGCTTTCAGGAGACATGTTTACAACCAAATGAGAATCCTTTCTTGCATAATTTTACTATCGTTCATATGATTGAAATGGAAGGTGGTGCTGTTTGCAAAGTAGTTTCCGTTCTTTCTTGGCAGTTCTTCCCCATATCTTCTGACTAGTTCTCTTAATATTTTTCTTGCATTTTCTGCCATTCATCTTTCTGTCTTCTTCCCTTTTCTCCTCTTTTCAAGTAAATGAAAGGAGGAGAAAAGGGGAGATAGAAGAGAATCAGTATGAAAGTGATTGATTACTTTTATAGTGGTTCCCTTCCAGTATGGAAGTAATTACTTTCATTTACCTGTTCCATACTACAATACTTTTCATTTACTTGAAAAGAAGAGAAAAGGGAGGCAGAGAAGAACTGGTATGGAAGTGATTTCATTTATTTCATAGAAAGTATTGTACATGCAGCAGTGACTGCTGCTGCATATAGCAGTGACTGCAATTTCTTAATCATTCAGTTTTAAAAATTCAGAATGAATGCATGGTAGCAAAAAAGGAACAGATAATCTCATTGCCTATACACCTGCATGTGCCAGGATATATTCTGTGTCAGGGCCAAAAGAACCTTGATCCATTTCACACCTTCAGTTTCCCCAGTCTACCGCCTCTAAGATTTGGTTGGTTGTTAAAAATCTGGAAAATGAAGTACAAATATACATTGCATCTTTTGCCAGTCCTAGAATATAATGGATGTGCAATTTACAGTATTCTATAAGAAAAACATATACTTACATCTCTGCATTAACATCTATCCCCACAGTTACTTTTTTCTGAAACAAGAGGCCCTCGTGGGTAGCACAGTTGGTAGGATTGCCACTCTCCCCACACCAGCTGAAAAAAGATGAGTTTAATTTCCGTCAAAAATGGGAGGAATTTTTATTGGCCTTTTACACAACATGGCTGAGTTAGTCAGTCTCAGGTGACAGTAGCATGGTTTTTCTCCCAGAAAACAGAAAATCGACCTCAGAACATATGCAATTTACAGCTAATATACACGGAGCAATATGGTCTTAGTCACTGATGCACCTAAAACCCTACCAAGGCATTTGAGCTCTGTTATCAGTGTGCTATGTGTCCTATGACACTGATTATAGGACTGAAAGAGTAGTTTTGCCACAGAGGTCTGGATTTGAATCCCATCAGATATTGAGAAACTTTTAAAGGTCTCTTTAGTAGTTAATCACAGATGAAATAAGTATGGTCCCCCCACCAAATTACTCGAGGTTTTTCAGCCTGCAGAACATGCATATTGACTTATGGATACATACTTATACAGACATAATACACATGCAATATGGTCTTAAATGTTAGTATGTTATATAATTAATAACAAAAATAATACCCATGTAGTCAGTCATTAATGAAACTCATGTAGTGAGTTTAAAATGGTTATCTTCCCTCCCTCATAAGTAAAGTGCTGTTTGCCTAGATGAGATCCATTACAGCTTACAACATGATTAAATAGCAGATTCATAAAATTTGATGAAATTTTATGCATTTGCTACTAATCCTGTATAATCAGATATTACTGGTAGAGCAATTTTCATATTCTTGACAAAAGATAATCATTCTTGCATTCACTAAGCCAGAAAAGGATACAAATATTTCAAACTATTGTTCTAGAGCTCTGACTAGCAACTTGTGCAAAATCTTGGCAAGGATGATCATTTAACCAATGATACACGCTGTGCTTTGCACACATAAGATTTAAAGCACTGACATTTTAAAAATTAAAATACGGTTTCCAATATCAGAATGATTGAATATGGATCTGCTATATAGGACTTTGTAGGCAATATCATAAGCTCTCTGATCTACTGTGCGACCGAAATTGCCTAGAAAAAATTAGCTATTGCACCTAAAAGGAATGAGGATGTTTCATTTTTAAATATGAATGTGAAGTACCACTTCAATTCATCTGCAACATCAGCTGGATAATATAAGACTTTCCAGCACCCATTACACAAAGATCTGATCTGGTTTGTTCTTTTCTTCTTTCTATTCACATACATGGAAACTTCTTGCTCTCTTAGCCAGTGAGTTCTCATAATCGGCCTTAAATAATTGTAAAGTTGACACACTTCTTCAAACTCTTCGCAAACTTCTCAACCTGTGAGAAATCCTTGGCAAAGGATGCAAAGAAAAACAACAAAGAGTTCTTCACCTATGTAAACTCTAGAAGGAAAAGGATGAATCAGATTGCTCCACTGGGTATTGATGGTTCAACTGTTGATGATCCTGCTCAGGTGGCCAACAAACTAAATAAGTATTTTGCATCTACATTCACCCATGAGGAGTTATTCAGGGAGGGGAATGCCAGAGGTGAGTTAAACTCTGGCAGTGAGCTAGATGATTTTGTAATAACTGAGAGGAAAGTACAGGAGAAATTGTTGAAGATAAACATAAAAAAGGCATCTGGCGTGGACAGGATCTATCCAGTTATATTAAAGGAGGCAGCAAAGGAAGTAAGCAAACCCTTAGCCTTAATTATGAGAGCTTCTTTGGACTCAGGGGAGGTACCCATGAACTAGAGATGTTCAAATGTGACCCCAATTCACAAAGGAGGATCAAAGGGTGACACAAGTAATTATAGACCTGTTAGTTTAACTTCTGTTCCAGGAAAATTAATGGAGGCACTGGTTAAAGAAGCACTGTAGGATCATCTAAACAAGACTTCAGTTATAGCTGAGACACAGAATGGTTTTGTTAAGGGAAAGACTTGCCTGACCAATTTGATTGGATACTATGATGTGATCACAAAGTAACTGGATGCAGGGAATAACTTTGATATCATATATTTGGATCTTAGAAAGGCTTTTGATACTGTTGCACATAGAAGACTGCTGAACAAATTGGAGCAGTGTGGCATTGGAGACAAATTGCTGCTATGGATAAAGGGATGGTTGAGTGGGAGAAGACAGAGTGGTAATCAATGGACACTGCTCATCGTGGACTAATGTTATTAGTGAAGTCCCTCAGGATTCAGTGTTGGGTCCATTTTTGTTTTCTGTGTTTATAAATTATACTGATGATAGTATATCAAGCATCAAGCTTAACATCCACGTTTGCAGATGATACTAGGGTTGGCAGAGTTGTTAAGGACACTAATGACAGTATGCTGCTACAACATGATCTAGAAAAGTTGAGCAGATGGGCCGAGAGGTGGAAAATGAAGTTTAACATTGACAAATGTAAAGTACTACATATGGAAAGCAGTAACCCCAGAGTGACGTATCAACTCTGTGGTACTACACTGACAGTGGTAGAGAATGAAAAGGACCTGGGGGTAATTGTGCAGGCAGATATGAAGTTTTCTGAGCAGTTCAGACAGTCTGCAAGAGTAGCTCATAGTGTCTTATCAATGATATACAGGAATTTTTCTAGCAGGGATAAGGAGGTGATTATCCCCTTGTATAAGGCAATGGTCTGGCCACACCTTGAGTGAGGCCAGACCATTGCCTGGAGGCCTCATTTTAAGAAGGATGTAGAACTGTTTGAACAAGTACAGAGAAGGGCAACAAGATTAGTGAATGGAACAAAAGGTTGTTCTTATGAAGAAAGGCTTAAATTTTGCAAATTACAGTGTCTGGAGACTAGATGCAAGATGATCTGATTGAGGTGTATAAATCCTTGAATGGATTGAGCATGCTCAATGCTGATGGGATTCTTCCTCTTGCTCAGAATAATTACCTGAGAGGGCATAAATTCAAATTGAGGAAAGATAGATGTGCAGAAGTTTGCCTTTAGCCAGTGGATAGTTGGTTGGTGGAACAGACTTCCATCCTTTGTTGTGGAAGTTGATAGCATAAATAAATTTAAGGCTGAGCTGGACAGGCATTTGGAATGAACGGAGGGGTGAAATGGGAGCATTTTTTTTTTTTGGCTGATGCTGCATAAGCTTGCTTTCTTGCATCATATTCCTCTACTAATGCTGATGCTAATCCCAGGGGCTCATATGTGGTAAATATGGGCTTGGCACACCCAGGGTCCTCAGCTGTATATCATCATTCTTCTCTTTCTTGATGATTCCTTCTACTTCTGACTCTTGTTCTCTCTCTCTCTCTCTGTCTCTCTCTCTCTCAGGGTAATTCAGAAATTTTTTTTTGGGTGGTGCAGCATATGCCTCAGGCTTCCTTGCACCATATGGCTAATGATAATAATAATAATAATAATCATCTCTAGCATAATATGAACTGAATCTTTTGTAGAGCTTTGTCACTCCCAGGTTGCTTCTGATAAGAAGCATGACCCACCACCCCTTCTATCTTCCTTATCCTGCCTATATGCATTGTACATACCTTAGTGAAACTCATCATTCTATATATCTGGGTGACAGTATGTTTCCATTAGCACTATTATGTTAGTAGTAGTTGTCCTACTCAGGAGATTAATTTTATTCATTTTATTGACAACACTCTTACATTACTGTAAACACAGTTAACACTAAATGTCCTTGTAAAATTTACTACCCTGAAATACCCCTTAATTTTTTTAAGCTTGTTTTGTGTGTGCAAACATTATTTTGACTCATATCATCAAATAAACATGAATCTGTATGTTCCCTTTGCCTAAACTAGCAGTTTTACTGAACCCTTAAGGCCTCCTCAGTGATACTGGCAAAGACTCTTGCATTGTGTTTGTTTGAATGTATTTTGTTTCTACAAAATAGATTCCTTCTGTCTACAAGTGTGGGCCATGCTGATAAAGTTCCCCAAAAAAGCTTTGCAGAGCTCCTGAAGTCTCGAGTTAATCCACAAAGCTTTCATCATGTATCCCTCCTATTTTGTCTGGATATAATTGGAGACACAAAAACATTTTTACCTAGCTCAAAGCATTTTATCAGCATGATCCTAGGTTTATCCAGAAAATCATCAGTTCATCAGTGTATCCAACAAATCATCAGTTCATCAATGTATTCAGCAAATCATCAGTTTATCACTGTATCCAGCAAATCATCAGTTTTTGTATGCTTGCTATCATAATTCCCACATGAATAATAATGCACTCTTTATAATTCTTACAGGCTAACAATCTGTTGGTTACATTATCATTTGCTGATCCCAGCAGATGCACCTTAGTTGTAATACACTTTCCTTATAGTAAAAAATATTACCTGTTTCTCTAAGAATTGAATTTAGGATTAAACCTAAATCCTCTTGAATCAGGGCAGTATGCACTTGGCTGTTCTATTCTGGGGCCTGAATCAGAGATGTATCATTTGGCATTTACTAGATACTTCAGTCCCTTGTTTTATTTGTCTCTAGCGCATCCATTTCACTACTGATATATTTTTTTTTGTTCCCTTTCATCTGGAACAAAGAAAAGAATAATCAGTCAAGCTAGGATTACTTACTAGCTTATACAAGTAATGAACTCATGACTTGCACAAGAATCACCTCCGCTATTTCCATCTGAGTTATGACATCCTTGAACAAAGTATTTGAAATGAATCTTGCAGCAACCATTATTAAGGTGAGAATTAATTTTACAAGATATTACAGAATAAACTTAACAAAATATTTTAATAATTAAGCATATGCCAAAAATTTATAAATTTAAATTTACCTGATGTTTACTAAAATTTTTACATCATTAGTTTTTTAATTATTAAAAGTGATTTAAAATTTAAATTATTAACAGTCAAAGGGTCAACAAAGTCTTGCTGCTGTCACTAGGAACTTACAAAAAATAATACTCAAATAACTAGAAATATTAGAAGTATTAAAAACAGGTAGGTAGGTAGGTATGTGAGAAAGTGTAAATAAAGCTTCAGAGTATGATAAAAATAAATTTACAAATAACCTCACACGATTGGAGTTGAAGCTGAGGCAATCGTAGATACAGAGAGAGAGAGAGAGAGCATGCATCTAATCTAGTAATCTAGTCCTTAGAGAGAAGAAAGAAAAGTATAAAATAAGAGCATGATTTTAGACAGGATTTTTGATGGTTCAAGAAAAATTGCTAAGTAAAAGAACAAAAAAAGATTTATAAATCAAAATATTTAGAAATATTTAAAGTATTTTTTAAGGATTATTATCAATCAAATTTTAACCCCATCCCTCTTCTTAATGGGTCTAGGAAAATTTACCAAAAATACAATTCACCAAAAAAAACAATACTAAAAAATCTGTTTCATTGAAATATATAATAATTCTTTATAAATAAAGAAAATTAATTTGACAAGTTATTTAATTGTAATTAATCAACTGATGTGAAAAAAATAATAAAAGTAAAACAAAATATAAACTAATACAATAATACTAATATATATCAGGTTAAAACTTGTGCAGCAAATTAGGTCAAAGATATTAACAATGTTCAACTGTAAAATGAAATAAAATATTAACTAATTTCCAGATATGATTTGCCGAAAACACAGTTCATTGATAAATAAATTATAATAAGTAACACAGTAATAATTTACTGTGTAATAATTTTTTATTTTTACTTTAGAGCTTGTTAGCATTATCCAGAAGACACCACATGGAGATCGGGTCTAATATCTTCCAAAAGTGTACTACATTAGTACTTGTAAATTAAAATAAAGTATATATATTTTTAAATATTTTTTACATCTTTAATTTTTATATTTTATCTTGGTTTTTTTCACATACAGAACTTACTTAAAGTTCTCTAAAATTTTAATTGACATTTAATTTTTAACAATTTAAATTATGAATAATTCATCTAAGATAGAGGCACCTCTGTAGCCAGGTGGGCAGGAGCAGCAGTGCATAGCACAAGCTTCTTGATTAGACTGAGGTTTGAGCCCGTGACCACCAAATACAGAGGATGCAGAAAGGTCAGGGAATGACCACCGCATATCCCCGGAGCAATATGGCCTTAGTTGCTAATGCTCCTAAAAACCAAATAACAACATAACATCTAAGATAGATTATCATATCATTTCCTGGTTGAAATGCATTAACTGTTTTCTTTAATCTTTATATTTTCTTTTTTTAATGGGAGAATTGCATCCACATATATTTTGCTCAATAATTAAATTGTTTAAAGACTGTTCTTTTTTAAGAGCATCTATGAATTTTTGTATAGTTGGGTGATTGGCAGATATTTGATGCTCAAAACCACAGTGCCATCCTTCTACTGAGTTATTGGTTTCTGTAAATTTTCTTGTTCCCTTTCATAACAATTCCACATTTATTGAGGGAAATTTGGTAACTGTCAGTGATTCCTACAAGCTGGATGACCGATCCATATGTCCCCAAAATAATCACAAACTAATTGGGAAAACTAATTGGTTGCAATACATTGCTATTACACAATATTTCAAAGGCATTTTCAACATATATTGGACATGAAAGTTAAAACTGGCAAATTTTAAGATGTAATGCAAAATCAGCATCAATGCTGTACTTTGGGTTTAATCCAGTTTGCTGAGTCTGTTGGAATACAGACTGGCAAAAATGAAAAAAAAAACATCCTCAATGTCTTACTATTCGCAATTCAATTTTTACAGCTTTTATAAATCCTGTTTAAAAATCAGTCATTATTGTTTCTGGTGATGCAGATGGAATTAATTATCTTAAACTTTTATAAAATCTGAACATATATATTTTCAGATTTGTCAGGTAATAATGCAAATAATAAAGGAATGACATCATTATTTCTAAAACCATGACACATGTACATGTATAGCTGAGAAAAAAAGAGTACTGTCTGCATACCAGTGCTGATAATTGAAGACTGTGCTAATAATTGAAGGTTCCATAGTTTGAAAATATTAAAATAAGATCAACTCCAGGACGAGAGGTGCCTCCGTAGCCAGGTGGGAAGGAGCAGCAGTGCATAGCACACGCTTCTTGATTAGACCGGGGTTCAAGCCCGTCACCACCAAATACGGAGGATGCATAAAGGTCAGGGAATGATCACCGCATATCCCGGAGCAATGTGGCCTTAGTTGCTAATGCTCCTAAAAACCAAAACAGCAAACAAACAAACCAGGACAAGAGGCAAATAGTAAAAAATTTTCACCAGTTGCCATTTGATTATAAACCTCAGGAAATATTATATCTTCTCATTTCACAGGTGCCGCTGGCCCTGCAGTCACCTTTGTATGATTATTTCTTACTATTCTTTTCAAATTTTATACATGTGATAAACTAGCAATGGCCTGTTCACTAATTCCAATTGATTGCTCTGAGATAATATAATGTGGTGAAACATGTGAATTTTCTGCGTACAGAAAAGCCAGTTCAACTTTAGCACCATCAATGCCACTACAATGCCAGTGATCTCCAGATATTTTAATAATTTTACTTCCTTCAGTTAAAATTCAATCTCTACATTTCAGTTTCTGATATTTTTGCATGTCCAATAAATTTTATTTTTTGGTGGCTTTATTTTTGAAATATAAATATCCATTGAAATGTATGTTTTGTTTTCCTTTCTGACTTTCAACAAATTCAAAAGTCATTTTAATAAAATGAAATACTTTCAATGACTTTTCATTTTAAATTGAGAGATGTTAGAGTGACAAGCTCATAAAGAACACGAAGCAGCTGTCTGACTGTTGTGTAATGTTAGCATTAAAGAAAATGTTTCTAAAATAAAATGTTGCTTGCAGTAAGTAAGTGAGTAGCATTTTATTTTCTCACCCACCAGTAAGTGAAGTAGGGAACCAATGGAAAGGGTGTAATTTTAGCATAAAAGAAAATATTTCTATAATAATGTGATGCCCAACACAGAAGTACGGAACAAATGGAAAGGGTGTAATTTTGATTTTTCTCAAGTGGTAAAATACTGTAAGGTTGTCAAAATTCCTAGACTTAATCTGTTTAAATTATTTTATTACTTTTGTAGAAATAGTTATAACAGATGTAGGTTTGGTTTTCCCATTTTATACAGTCCTTAACAATAAATTTCCATAAAACTGCAGATTATATTGAGGGACTTTGTCTTTTAAAATACCATCTTGTATTTTCAACATGAAGAATATTTATATAATTATTATATATTTCAATAAAATTTATTTTTTTTTCATACTCTCAGTGAATTGTATATCACCAGCTCTAGAGTAAAAATAAACTTTATTACTGTGTTACTTATTTTAATTTATTCAGTGGACTGTGTTTTCGGTGAATTGATAATGGGTGAACTGTTTTCAGTGAATTGATATTTGGTGAACTGTTTTCGGTGAATTGATATTCGGTTACTGTTTTTTTGATAAATTATTTTTAGTGAATTGTATAGCGATCTGTTTTTGGTGAATTTTCCAGATACCCTTCTTAATGTTTACCTTCATACAGAATAATTTGTTGAATAATAAGAGAATAATAAGAGAATAAACGTTAAATAAAAGTGCTAGAAACTTGAAATTTACATGTAACAATCTGTATCCTCTGGCATTGTTTAATATTTAATTTTCATTTGATGATAATTTTTAACATTTTCCGAGCACATCTGTTGTGCACAATGGTGGTGGTGAGTGAGTCACCTGACAGGTGCCTCACAAATAATATGTTTAATGCTAATCAGTGATTAAAAATCTGAATTGCATGCTACCTTCCTAAATATAGTCAGACTTTTCTGGAATAGTTTTTTTTCTTAATATGGTTTTCATAAGGAATTTGCATGCAAGAACCTGTCAGGTGACCCACCACCATCTTTGCAACTATTAGGCTTTTTGCTTGAAGAATAGCATGATACTGAATGATAATAGCATGATTTATAAATTATCACCCTGTGTAACCATAACACTTTGGTTACACAGGGTGATAATTTGAAATAAGAACATATGAAAAGATTAGTATTAGCATTAGCAGAGGCATATGATGCAAGAAAGAAAGCTTATACAGCATCAGCCAAAAAAAAATCCTTCCCATCCATTCATTCCAAATGCTTGTCTAGTTCTGCCTTGAATTTATTTAAACTGTGAATGTTCACAATGAGAGATGAATGTTTGTTCCAGCAATCAACCACTTGCTGGCTAAAGTCAAATTTCCACATATCTATTCTACAACTGTCTTTTCTCAATTTACGTTTATGTCCCCTCAGGTGATTAATCTGGACAAGATGAAGAATCCAATTGGCATTAGCATTAGTAGAGGCATATGATGCAAGAAAGCAAGCTTATTCAGCATCAGCCAAAAAAAAACCAACCACTACTCCCATTTCACCCCTCCGTTCATTCGAAATACCTGTCCAGCTGAGCCATTGAGTTTGCTCAAACCATTCAAGGGCTTATACATCTGAATCATATCCCCTCGCAGATGCCTAGTCTCCAGACACTGCAAATTGCAGAACTTAAGCCTCTCTTTGTAAGAGCAACCCTCTGTTGCCCTTCTCTGTTCCAGGAGTTCTACATCCTTACTAAAATGAGGCCCGCCAGACCTGTATACAGTACTCCAGGTGTGGCCTGACCATTGCTTTATACAGGAAGATAATTACAACCTTATCCCTGCTAGAAAAATTCTTGTGTATCAGTGACAAGACACCATGAGCTTCTCTTGCAGACTTTCTGCACTGCTTAGAAAACTTCATATCTGACTGCACAATTACCCGCAGGGCCTTTTCATTCTCCACTAACCTGTGTGTAGTACCACACAGTTGATATATCACTCTGGGGTTACTGCTACCAATGTGCAGTACTTTACATTTGTCAATGTTAAAATTCAGTTGGCACATATCAGCCCATCTGCTCAATTTTTCTAGATCCTGTTGCAGTAGCGTACTGTCATTAGTGTCATTAACAACTGTGCCGACCTTTCTATCATCTGCAAACTTGGGACATTAAACCTGATATACCTTCATCAATATCATTAATAAATACAGAAAACAATGTGTCCAACACCGAACCCTGGGAACTACGCTAATAATATTAGTCTACAAAGAGCAGTGTTCGTTGATTACCACTCTCTGTCTTTTCCCATTCAACCATCCCTTTATCCATAGCAGCAATTTGCCCTTAATCCCATACTGCTCTAATTTGTACAGTAGTCTTCCATGTGCAACATTATAAAAAGCTTTCCTAAAATCCAAGTATATGATATCACAATTATTTATTTATTTTTTGCATCTAGTTCTTTGTTACCACAGTATGAAATCAAATTGGTTACACAAGACATTCCCTTAACAAACCCATGCTATGTCTGAACTATAACTGCAGTCTTGTCTAGATGATCCTGCATTACTTCTTTAATCAGAGTCTCCATTAATTTCCCCAGAACAGAAGTTAAATTAACAGGTCTCTAATTACTTGTGTCACCCTTTGATCCCAGTTTGTGAATTGGGGACACATTTCCACTTCTTCAGTCCATGGGGACATCCCCTGAGTCCAAAGAAGCTCTCATAATTATGACTAAAGGTTTGCTTACTTCATTTGCTGCCTCCTTTAATATAACTGGATTGATCCCATCCATCCCAGGTGCTTTCCTTATGTTTAACTTCAACAATTTCTCCTCCACTTTTCTCTTAGTCATTACAAATTCATTTAGCCCCCTACCAGAGTTTGATAAACTTCTGGCATTCCCCTCCCTGAATATCTCCTCATGTGTGAATGTAGATGCGAAATATTCATCCAATTTTTTTCAGCTACCTGAGCAGGATCATCAACAGCCGAACCATCTATATCAAGTGGATGAATGTGTGTTACATCCTCTTTCTTCTAGAGTTTGCACAAGTAAAGAACTCTTTGCTGTTTTTCTTGGCATCTTTTGCCAAGGATTTCTCATAATCTGCCTTTGCTGATTATCTCCTTGAATACTACCCATTTAGAATTTGCTGTTGTTAACATCATCAGTTGGTCCCACTGTGCAGAATTTAAAAATTTGTCTGAGACCACTGTAGTCACCTTTACAAAAGCAAAAAATCTTTCCCTTTACCCCTGATGGTAGTTACATTTTTGAGTAAATCCCACATCAGCACATTGTGATCACTGCCCCCTAGTGGTTCCTTTATCTGCAGATTCTTAATGCATGAAGGATCACTGCTAATAATCAGATCATGAGTAATACTCCCTCTGGTTGCCTCTTGAACATGCTTCTGTGGAAAACAATTATCCAATAAATCCAGAAAAGCCTTGCTAGTGTGTGAGTGACAACTAACAAGTTCCGGTCAATATCTGGGAAGTTAAAATCCCCCATTATAAGGCACTCTGATTTACTGGACCACTCTATTTCTCTGTACAGTTGTTTATTATACTCACCAGAGTCATTAGTCCTATCCCCAGGGATTCACACCTGATGAGTATGGCTTGGCACACCCAGGGTCCTGAGCTGGATATCATCATTCTTCTCTTTCTTGGTGATTTTTTCCTTCTACTTCTCTCTCTCTAGAGGTAACTCCGAAATTTATTTTTGGCTGGTGCAGCATAAGCCTCAGGCTTCCTTGCACCATATGGCTAATAATAATAATAACACACTGCTATTCTCAATTTTGCTTTGCCCATGCTTATGTCACACCAAACTGATTCAACATTGCATTGTGAACTGGATACACTTCCTTAGATTTTATGTGTTTCTTAACTAAGAGCATAATCCCCCCTCCCTTCCTCTCCTGTCTATCCTTTCTGTACACATTGCACTTCTTAAATTCCACAGTCCTTATATCTGTGTGACACCATGTCTCTGATATCCCAACAATATCTGCCTTTGGTGTTTTGTTCAGTTGCTACCTCTCGGCCTCTTCAAATTCATCAAATTTATTTACTAACTCCTTGCATTGATGTACATGCACATGTTCTTACATATGAGAATATCTAGAATATCTGAGGATTTACTTAACAAGAACAGTGCAATGTTGAGTAAAAAGTCACAAGTTAGGAATAAATTTGAGTGTCTGCAATTCTGCACAAACATGATAGGAGGTAGTACATTGTGAGAACCTTATCAACCAATGGCCCTGAGGAGACTGTAAAGGCTAATGGAGTAGAATTTTCTCATCATGATCTGTGCTTGTAAACAGGAGGTGCTGTTTTTAAAGGGATGGGATACAAAGGGACACAAATTAGCTTTGGTGTGGCAGCTTGGAAAACTGAAGGGGAGAAAGCTTTCTTCACAGCTGGAATCAACGCATTGCAGGATAAGTGACAAAAGTGTATTGACTCCAAAGGGGACATGTTGAAAAGTAACATGTTACCAGACTCCTCAAATAAACTAGGTGATAGATGACTCTCATCGACTGGTACAATACCACCACTTTGCTTATTGGAGGCTTGAAGTAGTGGAACTCATGTTTAGTCTCCAGAGAAAAGCTCCGGCAACCCCCCCAATCTTTTCCATCATACAATATGACTGATGTCTTTTGATATTATGATGGTGAGATCCAATCTTCCTTACATTTCAAGGGTACAGCTCTAAAATGTTGTTCACAGGCCAGATGCTAGATAGTCATAATTACTCAATGACTGAACCTATTGGTAACTCTTGAGAAGGCTTCCAGATCAGCTAGTTTATAATCTCGCTGCCTCTACTCTGCCAGATAGTGACTGGAGGGAGTCTGATTTGTGTGTATGGGGGAGGGGCATTTCGAGACCACATTACATAAAGGAGCTGGATATATTTGTGCCACATGTACGCTATATTCAAAAATTTCATTATTTCCTACAGCACATCCTCCTCACATTTTGTTACTACTGAATATATCATCAATTGTGAAACTAATAGAACAAACTTATCTGCAAAAAACCTCCCAAAAACTTCCTCATTCATTTCACAAATATATGTGGTGTCAGTACCAATCTCAATGATGTCCATTTTCACTTTCAATCTTCCAAACCCCATGTACTTTTTCTGACAGAATCCCAGTTATTGGTTGATTCAACCACTGCTCATCTCAGTTGTCCGAATTAGTCGCTCTATGATTCTTTTCACTTCAAAGGTGGTTCTTGTGCATATGTCCACTCTGAGACTTAGTAATTTGAATTTCCTGTTTTCAATTTTCTCTGGCTGAAAATCTCTCTACCACATTCTATCGAATTCATCTGTTGCCTCTGTCATTCTCCCAATTCCACTAATCACTTGGAACTCTTTGAAACTTGACTTTCTCCAGTTCAACTTTCCTAACAGTGAGGTAATATTTCTTGGTGATTTTAATGTTCACAACTCCAGCTGGCTTCCATTTTCTAGTCACACGGATCCATCTAGTTGAGATGCTGAGGCTTTTGCAATGACCTCGCACAGATTGTTCATTTACCTACCAGAATACCAGACAGTCTTAACTACACAGCCAACACTGAAATCTGTTTCTCACAAACAACCCTTCTAAGTTGAGAGGGCATAAATTCAAATTGAGGAAAGACAGATGTAGGATAGATGTGCGGAAATTTGCCTTTAGCCAGCGGGTGGTTGGCAGGTGAAACAGACTTCCATCCCTTGTCGTGGAAGTTGATAGCCTAAATAAGTTTAAGGCTCGGCTGGACAGGTATTTTGAACAAACAGAGGGGTGAAGTGGAAGTGGTTATTTTTTATTTATTTATTTTACTTTAATTTTTTTGGCTGATGCTGCATAAGCTTTCTTTCTTGCATCAAATGCCTCTACTAATGCTAATGCTAAGTACATAGCCAAGGTGTGTGGTCCTCTAGGCACCTCTGATCACAACTTGGTGATGATCCCTTCTCCAATGGAGCAGTTCTATTGTGGCCATGCTCAACCTTGTGTTGTTTGGCATTACAAGAATGCAAAATGGAGTGATCTGCAGGATTTCTTTTCATCTTTTCCTTGGTCGGATTACTGTTTCAAATCTTCTGATGTCAACGTTTGCTCAGATCAGGTCAGTAATATTATTCTTGTAGAGATGAAATCCTTTATTATATCCACACTCCACCTTAAAATCTCATCCTTTTTCTAAAACTTGGTTTGGATTAATTAATGACTCATCCCTAACAGAGTCTCTCCACTCTCTGTCTCAGAGACATTCTGTTTCTGCTGCATGCCTTTTCTATACATACTTCCATGGGCACTGTTGAATGAATAATTGGTTTCATATAATTATTGCTTCTATAATTGGTTCCATATAATTCATTCCTGCTTCTATAATTGGCTTCATATAATTCCTGCTTCTATAATTGGCTTCATATAATTCCTACTCTCTTTTCTAAAGTAGTCCGAACACATGCCACAACCAGTCAACATCCTTGTACTGCCCAACTTCAAATTCACAAAATCAACTTTGCTTCTTGCTTATTTATTCATTCTACTTCTGTTTTCTGGAACAACCTTCCTTCCTTATAATAATAAATTATAATAAATATTTCCTGTAACTTTCCTATTCGTATTGTGAGTAATCAAGTTGTGGCAAATATTTCCTATTTGTATTCATGGGAGCCAAATTTTGATCTTGTTTGCCTAATTTAATTCAAAATATGTGGCATATACATTTTTTGCAAATAATATGATATCCTGCCTTTGTTTTGCTTGTTATGTTTGTTTTTTTGTTATTTGGTTTTTAGGAGCATTAGCAACTAAGGTCATATTACTCCGGGATATGCAGTGGTCATTCCCTGACCTTTCCACATCCTCCGTATTTGGTGGTGACGGGCTCGAACCCTGGTCTAATCAAGAAGCGTGTGCTACGCACTGCTTCTCCTTCCCTTCTGGCTACAAAGTCGCCGCCTTTGTTTTGCCACAACTTGATTACTCACAAATGTAACAAAAATAAATTTGATTGTTCACGTAACCATGAATTGCCATTTTCAGAGACACAGAATGTGAAAATCGCATTACAAGCAGATGCTGGTTAGCATGACCACACCACACTTGAATGTGGGAAAAACATTTGAGAGGTTTATACAGTTACCTGACTTGCATATCTCACCACATTTAAACCCATCTGGGCACATCTATACATGTCTGTCACAAAGAAGTACTATACGTGCCATTACACACTGAGTGGACAGAAATCATGGGATACTTACCTAGTAGTGGGTAAGCCCACCTTTCGCCCGAATAAAGAGAGTCACGTGGCAAGGCATTGAGTTCCGCTAGTTTACCAAAGCATTCCACAGGTATTTCCATCCATGCTTGCTGCACTGCTGCCCATAATTCTGTTGCATTCCTGGGTGGAGGATCCACAGCATCCCAAAAATGCTCCTAAAGGTTTATGTCCAATGAATGGGGAGCCCATTCCATAGTGGTAAAATATGCAGAATGCTCTTCGAACCATGTTTTAGTCACCATGGCTCTGTGGGGAGGTGCATTGTCCTGCTAGAAGAGTCCATTGCCCTGTGGGTGCACGATGACCATGAAGGGATGCAAATGATCCGCAAGGAAGGACACATAACCTGGACCATTCAGAGATGCATCTAGACATACCAGAGGTCCCAACTTGTGCCAGTTGAACATGCCCCAGACCATTACTGACTATCCATCTGCCTGAACAGTACCTTTCCATCCACTCAAAATAACTGGAAACAGGATTCATTGGACCAGGAGACCCATCTCCAATCATCCAAGATCCAGTGCCAATGTTGTTTTGCCCAGTTTAGGGGACCCAATAATAGTAAACCCAGTTTACTATTATTGGGAATACTGCATTCCGAAAATGCAGTATTCCCAATACACTCTTCATACTGTTGAATGGGGATAGCACGCATCATAACACACGCATCATAACATCAATCAACATCTCAATAGCTATTCACTATATATATATTTATATATATATTTATATATATATAATTAAGGTTAGGTCACGAAATATAAGGAAACCTTTCTATTATTTCCTAACTTACAATTTAAGGTCAGGTTACGAAATATAATAAAAAATAGAGAAACCTTTTCCTTTTTTCGTAACCAAACCTAAATAAACAATATAGTAAAAACACTCATGAACTCCAAAAATCTGCTTTTAAGAATGAGAAAAAAAAAACATAATGAAGAACATAAAAATGAACAGAATGAAACTTTTATTAATTCAGTTTTCATCAACCAACATTTTGTTTTCCTTACAAGTTTCTTCCATCTTTAAAAGTTCATTGCTACTATTACCTGTTTACCATTCATCACAAAACTATTATGTACTGTTCTTTACTCATAATTACACATTATAATGCCAACCAATGACTACTCAGTAGCTTGTCATCTGTCGTGCCCACCACCAATCATTTCATCATTTGCCATGCCTACCTGTCAATCAATATATCCTTCTCGATTTCGGCTCCAGACCAATAACACCTACTGTCTGTTTACCAAGCGAGCAGCGCTAGAGTCCGGTGTCAGGAAACTAATTTTCCGCGTAAGTTATCTGACGTTTCTCGTCATTCTCGTGTTGGCTTTCTTTGCCTTAGCCCTTTCTGGTACCACACTGAAAGTAGAGAATGAAAAAGACCTGTAAAAGTAATAAAATGTGTTTTCATAAAGGCGACTGCAGTGGTTATAGACAACTTTTTAATTACTCTCAGTCGGACAAACTGATGATTTTACCAATTTCATTTCTAAATGAGAAGCACTCAGGGAGGCAATCATAGATGATTCTAAGCTTTTTATACAAACATGAACTGATGAGACTTGTAGCAGAGAAGAAAAAGTGCATAGGTTGATTATAAATTAGCAAGGGACACAGAAATCTGTGTTAAGTACAAAATAATCTACAGCAAATTCACTAAGTGGGTTAAAGACATTATAAACTGTCTTATTATTATGATTATTGTTGTTATATTATTTCTCCCTGATTGGGGGTTCCACCTCGTGACAGGTATTGCTACCAAGTACACAGAGTGGTTGTTGTTATGTCTGGTGTTACCGTTGGCTAAGGAACTCTCTGACTATCCTACAGGTGTTCAGGGTTGTGACTTTCTGGAGTTCTTTCTTGGTGTTCACTGGGAGACCTATTGCTGCTAAGCTCGTATGTAGGGTCTTTCGCACCATACCAGTGGTTGACACAATGATTGGGATGGTCGTTACTCATTGCATATGCCACATTTCTTTGATCTCCTGTCTTAGATTCATGTAGTTCCTGATTTTTTCCTCATCGGTTTTTTGGGTACTGCTATGTCAATCAGATAGGTATCCTTTTCCTTCTTGTCGACAAGAGTTATGTCCAGTCTGCTGTGCTGGATTGTCTTATCTGTTATTATGGTGTGGTCCCAGTACAGCTACTGGGTTGTGGTCTCTAGCCTGGGTTTCGTACTTGGGGTACAGTACACTTTCTTTGATCAACTGGCATTTCCTTTTCTAGCTTCTGATGTATTATTCTAGCTAACTGGTGGTGTCTATGGGTGTACTCACTCTGGGTGATCACCATGCATCCCACAGTGATGTGTTGGATTGTTTCTGAAGACAGGTGGCATTGTCAACATGTGTCATCAGACACTCCCATGACATGTGTCGACAATGCCACATGGCCTGATTATTATTATTATTTTTAGTGGTGTAAGATGCAAGGAATAGCATTAGTTGAGGCATATGATGCAAGAAAGCAAGCTTATAGAGCATCAGCCAAAAAAAAAAAAAAAATCAACCTTCCCATTTCACCCATTCAGTCACTCCAAACTTTTGTCTAGTTCAGTCTTAAATTTATTTAAGCAATCAACTGGTTAAAGGCAAACTTCCGCACATCTACTCTACAACTGTCTTTCCTCAATTTGAATCTATGTCCACTCAGGTTCTTAATCTGAGCAAGCGGCTTGTTTGGGCAGGCTCAACATTGAGCCTGCTCAAACCATTCAACATCTTGTACACCTCAATCAGTTCACCTCACAGGTGCCTAGTCTCCAGATGCTACAATTTGCAGACTTTAAGCCTCTCTTCTTAAGAGAACTCCTTTGTTCCCTTCACCAATCTTGTTGCCCTTCTCTGTACTCGTTCTAGAAATTCTACAACATTCCAAAAATGAGGCCTGGAAGCCTCATTTTTGGAACGGAACTTGTTGCTAGCAGAAACAAGGAGGTATAATCACCTCCTTGTTTCTGCTAGCAAAATTCTTGTATATCATTAACAAAACTCCATGATCTGCTCTGGCAGCCCATCTGCACTGCTCAGAGAACTTCATATCTGACTGCACAATTACCCCAGTTCTTTTTCATTATTATTATTAACCATGTCTAATGAGACATATGGCAGAGAAGAAAAATGCATGGGATACATACAAATTAATACGTGACACAGAAGCCTATGATAGATACAAGTTGATCTGTAACCAAGTTACAAAGGAGGTTAGGCAGGCGAAGGCAGATTACGAGAAATCTTTGGCAAGGGATGCAAAGAAAAACAGCAAAGAGTTCTTTACTTATGTAAACTCTAGAAGGAAGGGGATGAATCAGATTGCTCCACTTGATATCGATGGGTCAACTGTTGATGATCCTGCTCAGGTAGCTAACAAACTAAATGAATATTTTGCATCGACATTCACGCAGGAGGAGTTATTCAGCGAGGGGAATGCCAGAGGTGTATTCAACTCTGGCAGTAAGCTAGAGAATCTTGTAATAACTGAGAGTAAAGTGGAGGAGAAATTGTTGAAGATAAACACAAGAAAGGCACCTGGGGTGGATGGGATCTATCCAGTTATATTAAAGGAGGCAGCAAAGGAAGTAGGCAAACCCTTAGCCATAATTATGAGAGCTTCCTTGGACTCAGGGGAGGTACCCATGGAATGGAGATGTGCAAATGTGATCCCAATTCACAAAGGAGGATCAAAGGCTGACGCAAGTAATTATAGACCTGTGAGTTTAACTTCTGTTCCAGGAAAATTAATGGAGGCACTGTTTAAAGAAGCACTGCAGGATCATCTAGATAAGACTTCAGTTATAGCCCGGACACAGCATGGTTTTGTTATGGGGGAAGTCTTGCCTGACCAATTTGATTGGATACTATGATGCTGTAACAAAAGAACTGGATGCAGGGAATAACTTTGATATCCTATACTTGGATCTTAGAAAGGCTTTTGATACTGTTGCACATGGAAGACTGCTGCGCAAATTGGAGCAGTGTGGCATTGGAGGCAAATTGCTGCTGTGGATAAAGGGGTGGTTGAGGGGGAGAAGACAGAGAGAGTGTAACTGGTTGTAACTGGTTGAAGTAACTGGTCGAGAGTAACTGGTTGAAGATAATTAAAAGTGGCTGAATAATGTATGGACTTAGGCATTTGAGCATGAATTGGGGAACTCCATCATCGCCAGTGGTTGATGAGGCAGGTAGAGAATTGATGGCGACGATCAGCTATTGTTTTGTGATCTGAATGGTGTTCAACACTTCTTGCTGGGTTGGCTCTGTTAGTAGAGCCAGAGCTGAGTTTGGCATAGGATTACGATTAAATCTTGTGACGAAATCGAGCCACAATTCAGGATCAAGTTGCAAAGGAAAATGAAGGTTCACTTTCTTGTATGGAATTTTTACTTTAGCCAGATCTCGGTTAACGTATAATTTGATTGCCTCAGATTTCAGGCGATTAAATTGAGCCTATGCCCTTGAATAAACGATGTGATCATTGACATTTTGTGACTGTTTCCATGTGCGATGGAGCTGTTGCTTCAGCTGGAAACTCATTTTGAGTTCTGAATTCCACCAAAGTCTTGTATATGGACTGATTGTGATTTTTTTAGAGGCAGCATATTTGACAACTGTGTTGATCCAGTTTGTGAGAATGTTCACAGCTAGCTCTGGGTCACAAGTCTCTAAGGTCACCCAGGGAATGAGAGAGGCGGCTCTGATGCACTTATCTACATCAAGTAAGTTGGGACTAGTGATGTCAACCTTTTTTGTTGTCCTTCTGGCTTCTAATTTGGGGGCTGGCAGATATGCAGTCACATGTATTGGGACATGATCAGAGTCAAATGACGTTTCTGCAATGTAATCAAGGGTGCAAGGGATAGAGGCTAGAACTAGATCTAAGAGGTTATTCCCCCTGGTTGGAGCTTCATTAATAAGTTGTATATCAGCACATCTCAAGTGTGCCAGAAGATCCTTTTTCAGATTAGATAGCTGAGGAGGTAAATTGAAATCACCACAAACTAAGTGAGAAGCTGTGGGATGCAGCTGATTGATTATCCAGTTGGAAACTTTAAGGATGATTTGCTGGGAAGGCGTTGGAGGTATGTACACCACACAGATGTCAAACGTCACGAAGTTGTATCCTAACATAACGAGGATTGCTTCATAGTTAGGGGAGTTACTGGATTTAAAGGATTTCTTGTAAAATATTGCAGGAAACCCGCTTTCAAACCTCCACCCTTGCGTGCAATCCGAGATGTGAATACGACCCCATAATCAGCTGGGGCAGCTGCCGCTAGGAATTCTTGATCATCATTGAGCCAGGTTTCGGTGATGGTGAGCAGGTCAAAATATCCGGGGAGCAGAATTTGCTCCATAGTGTCAAGCTTGTTCCTGACAAAAGGAAAAGAAATTGTTGAAGTTAGACATAAAAAAGGCACCTGGGGCAGATGGAATCTGCCCCAGGTGCCTTTTTTATGTTTAACTTCAACAATTTCTCCTCCACTTTGCTCTCCTTTATTACAAAGTTTTATAGCTCCCTGTTAGAGTTTAGTAAACTTCTGTCCGCCTCTTCCTTACAGAATTCCTCATGTGTAAATGTAGATGCAAAATACTCATTCAGTTTGTCAGCTATCTGAGCAGGATCATCAACATTCGAACCACCAACATCAAGTGGACCAATCTCATTCATCCCCTGTGTTCTAGAGTTTACATAAGTAAAGAATTTTTTTTTTTTCTATGCATCCTTTTTCCAAGGATTTCTCATAATCAGCTTTTGATTGCCTTACCTCCTATGTGACTTGATAACAGACTAGCTTATACCTGCCATAGGCTTCTGTGTCCCCTGATAATTTATATGCATCCCACACTTTTTTCTTCTCCAAGAGGCTCATTAGTTCGTCTGACATCCATTTAGGTCTAAATCTTGAACAGTATTTCTTAATATGAAAAGCCTGGTAGCTTCCAAGATTAATTCCTTGAAGGCTTCCCATTTAGAATTCACTGTTTTTAACATCAGTTAAAAACAGAATTTAAAAACTGTCTGAGACCACTGTACTCACCTTTATCAAAACAAAAACCTTTTCTTTTACCCTTGATGGTAGTTACATCTTTAAGTAAATGCCACATCAGTACACTGTGATCACTGTCACCTAGTGTTCCTTTATCTGCAAATCCCTAATGCACGAATCATCACTTCTGATAATCATATCAAGAGTATTATTCCCTCTGGTTGCCCCGCAAACATGTTGCTGTAGAAAACAATCCTCCAATAAATCCACAAAAGTCTTGCTAATGTGCGAGTGACCAAGCCACAAGTTCAAGTCAATATCTGGAAAGTTAAAAATCCCCCATTACAAGAGATTCTGATTTACTGGCCCATTCTATTTCACTGCACAATTGTTTGTTGTACTCATCAGAGTAATTAGACCTATAACAATTCCTACTCTCATTTTCCCTTTCCCAGTGTTTATGTCACACCAAACTGATTCAACATTGCAATGTCCATCCATGTCAACTGAATGCACTACCTTAGATTTTATGTTTCTTAACTAACTGCATAACCACTCCTCCCTTCCTACCCTGTCTTTCCTTTCTGTATACATCATACTCCCCAAATTCCAATTCTGCACTGCTTATATCTGTGTGACAACATGTCTTTGATATCCCAACAATATCTGTCTTTGATGTCTTGATCAGCACTTCAAATTCATCAAATTTATTTACTATACTTCTAGCATTGGTGTCCATGCAAGTATAGATGCACCTGATGTTACTCTTCATTACCCTAACTTCATTACCCTAACACAACCCATCTATTTTCTTTTTCCATGATGACTCCCAGCAGCTTGCTCTCTAGGCTACTGCTCAGTACACTAGAAACGGCGTAAGAATTGCTTTCACCTCTGCCTGCTGCTACTGTTAATATTTTAATCTGTGAGTCCCACCATGTTATCAGTTTTCCAACCCACCTAACACTGCCTCTATAGCATTGCAAATATTCGTGCACCCTTTCTATTTAACAACCCATCCCTGTAGAAGCAATCTCTCTTTCAGCATGGTCTTAGCAAGCACAGACCATGCTGAAAAAAATTCTACCCCATTAGCCTTGCACAATCTCTCCAAGACCGAATTGATTGACAAGGCTCTCGTCACATACTCCCTCCTATTGTGTCTGGGCAGAAGTGTAGACACCTTCAAATTCAACCCTAGCTCGTGATTTTTTCAGCATTGACCTGTACTTGTTAAGTAAATCTGCAGATCTTACTCTTAAGGTCATTAATGCCAACCTGAACAACACTGTCACTTTTTATGTCCTTAAAAGATGATATCATGTGATCAGCTTTTTTCCCCTTGCAGAGAAACCCTGGTCCTGTTCCACCTATCCCTTTTGCATAATATATTCCCTATCTCCCTGACAATAGAGTCACTAATGATAATTAGTTCCTATGGGACCAGTGCATTCTGCCTTGGAGATTGCCACTGTGTTGCCTGATGCACTGGAGTGAGCTCTGGCATTGAGTTGGGCAGCTGAGAGCTTGATGGGCCCCTCATATTAATTTCCTCAAGGGCATCTACTATACACCTCAAATTCTCATAAACACCCATCAGAATGCTGTGTTGGAACACCTAATTTCCTCACAGTCTGCACCTAGCAGATGCAAAGACATCCTCCTTGGCAAGATCATATCCTGTTCTAAGACAGCTCCTCAAAAATTTCACATTTCGCACATTTTTTTAGACTGTGATGCACTGGAGAATCGCCTCCTTCAGTTCTTCCCCAAGCCACAGCACTCTGGCTAATCTGTGAGCATTGCTTTGCTGCTCTAGTCTGGGTCATGATTCTGTTTAAGTACAATTTAATTTACAATGAAATTTGATAAGATTAATAAATTTTACTGATTAATTGATAGTACTATACTATACTAAGCTAACAGATTTCTTATTCAGTACGTGTACAGTACATGCTTTGCTATAGTTTTACATTAAACCGTACGCTATCTACAGTAGTTCAGGATATACGCTATTCCGTATCGTATAACAATGGTGGCAATTTACAAATGGTAAAATCTACAGACACTAAGTATTAAATTTCAAAATCGCTATCTAAATTCAAAATAAACTAAGGAGCTTGAATAGGACTATAAGCTACTTATAGAAAAAATTGAATATAACAATTAAGTCAATAAAATGGCTAAATATAATTAAAAACTTAGCATTTTCCGGAGCTGCAAAATCTTGTCCAACACATGGATAAGCTTATAAGTATCAGCTCAAAAAAAAACAAAAAACCTGCCACATCACTTGTCCATCCCTAAAATAATTTGTCTTGTTCTTCCTTGAATTTATTCAAAGTTCCCACTTCCACAGCACCAGATGGAAGTTTGTTCCAATAGTCAACCATCCACTGTTTGAAGGCAAACCTCCTCACATCTTATTATAATAATAATAATAATAATAATAATAATAATAATAATCTCTCCTACAACCATCATTCCTCAATTTGAATTTATGTCTCCTCATGTTTGTAGTCTGAGCAAGAGGAAGAATGCAACAGCATTGAACTTGCTCAATCCATTGAAAGACTTAAAAACATTGATCAGATCACCTCACAGGTGCCTAGACTCATGACACTGCAATTTGCAGAACTGAATCCTGTCTTGGTAAGACTACCCTTTCATTCCCTTCACCAATCTCTTTGCCCTTCTCTGCATCCATTCCAGCAGATCTATATCATGCTTAAAATGTGGCATCTAGACTTGTACGCAGTGCTCAAGATTTGGCCTAACCATTGCCTTATGCAATGGGATAATCACATTCTGGTCCCTTCTAGAATGGTTCCTGTATATCATAGACAAAACTCCATGAGATATCCTGGTAGCCAGACTCCATTGCTCAGAGAACTACATATCTAACTGCACAATTACCCAAGGTGTTTTTAATTTTCATTTTTCACTGCCCTGAGTATATAGTATCACACATTGGTACATTAATCTAATATTACTACTACTCATATGCACAATCTTGTATTTATCAAAGTTAATCTTTAACTGCCATTTCTCAGCCCATCGGCCTAATTTGTTTAGATCTTGTTGCGGCAGTTTACCTTGATTACTGTCATTAACCACCCTGTATCATCTGCAAATTTAGACATAAACTCTGATATACCTTCATCAGTATCGGTAATAAAATTTAATACTTCCAGCACCAATTCTGACTGTTCCTCCCCTTCCCCCCACATAAGCATAATGAGTTTGATGGTGAAGTTGAAGCCATGCCAATGAAGATACCCAACTTTATGCAAGCCAAACTGAATGATCTGTTATGAAACTTGGAACTTTCAAAAAAATTTAGCATATCTACAGGTTGAATAAAAGGGTGTGTTGACACCAGCACTTCATTTGCTTAGTACAGCCAGAACACCAGAACACTAGAATCTATTCCATGTTCACCAATGAATATCCAAAATCACCTATAGTAGATTAGGCATTTTTCTTGACCCCTCCCACCACCCTGACATTCATTTAATGCATCTAATACTGTATACACACCAGATTACATTCATTATAAAGTTTTGCTGCTGAGTTGATAAAACTATTTTTTATCAACTATCCAGAAAATTTCCCACACAAAGAAATATAACTACAAGGATTTTAGGATTAAATTCCCCCAAAGTTCCAGTTCATCATCATCATCATCAGCCATTTTCAATCCACTGCAGGATGAAGGCCTCTCCAGCAACTTTCCAGTTCCTTCTGTTTTGTGCAATGGCCATCCATTTACTACCCACAAACTTGTGAATTTCATCTGTCCATCTCCATTGTTGTCTTCCAGGTTTTCTTTTAGCTTCTCTTGGTACCATTCTGTTATTTTCTTAGTCCATCAGTCATCATGCCTTTGAGCTGTGTTCTGTCCAAGTTCAATTTCAGTTCTGTAGTTTTGATAAGAATGTCCTTTATTTGTGTTTGCTGCCTAATCCATGTGTTTCTCTTCTTATCTAACAGTCTGATTCCTAATATAATTCATTTCATTCTCCACTGTCTAGTTTTCAGCTTTTCTTCCATTCTTTTGGTGAGTGTTTAAGTTTCACTTCCATAAGGTCATGGTGGGGGAGTATACATTGGTTCATTATTTTATGTTTCAGATAAATTGGGATATTGCTCCTCAGTATGTGACTATATTTCCTGAATGCTATCCATCCAGAATTCATTCTTCTCTTGACTTCTAGCCATTTATCATTATTACAGCTGATGACTTGTCCCAGGTGCATGCGCGTGTGGTATTGCTGGTGGCTCCTAGGCATTTACCCATCTCTATCTTGTTCATCTGTGGTGGTGTGTAGAATCTCTGTAGAGCAGGCCCGAAAAAGTGTAGATGCTCGTGCATTAGCCTAATTTGCTGGTCTGGGTCCACTATCATCTATAGTGCTGAAATGCACAAAAACCCACACCCACTGGGATTTTGTGCATTTCAGCACTACAGGTAAAGTATATGAATCCACGTTTTCAATTACTGCTCCTTCAATGATTATAATCCTTTCTGTGGCATACTTGTTCATCATTACATTTCTTTTAGCCATATTCATCTTTAGTCCGAAATCCTTACTATCTCTGCGTAACTGATTAAGATTTTCCTCTAATTCTTTCGGACCATGGCCTATGATCGCAATGTCGTCTGCAAATCGTAAGTGGTTTAGGTACTCTCTAAACTTTGACTCCTTTCTGCAACCAGTCCAATCTTCTGAAAGCTTCCTCTAGGGCAGCAGTAAACAACTTCAGAAATATTGTCTCCTTGTCAAACTACTTTCTCAATTTTAAATTTGCTATTGTCTTTGTCTAGTTTAATAAAGGAGGTAGCATTCTCATATATTTTCTTCAAAATCATAATGTATGGGGTGTCTATGGATGTCAGATGAACTAATAAAGCATATGGCAGAGAAGAAAAATGCATGGGATACTTACAAATTAACACATGACACAGAAGCCTATGATAGATACAAGTTGATATGCAACCAAGTTACAAAGGAGGTTAGGCAGGCGAAGGCAGATTACGAGAAATCCTTGGCAAGGGATGCAAAGAAAAACAGCAAAGAGTTCTTTACTTATGTAAACTCTAGAAGGAAAGGGATGAATCAGATTGGTCCACTTGATATTGATGGGTCAAGTGTTGATGATCCTGCTCAGGTGGCTAACAAACTAAATGAATATTTTGCATCGACATTCACACATGAGTTATTCAGCAAGGGGAATGCCAGAGGTGTATTCAACTCTAGCAGTAAGTTACAGAATCTTGAAATAACTGGGAGTAAAGTGGAGGAGAAACTGTTGAAGATAAACACAAGAAAGGCACCCGGGGTGGATGGGATCTATCCAGTTATATTAAAGGAGGCAGCAAAGGAAGTAAGCAAACCCTTAGCCATAATTATGAGAGCTTCCTTGGACTCAGGGGAGATACCCACACGCTGGAGATGTGCAAATGTGACCCCAATTCACAAAGGAGGATCAAAGGCTGACACAAGTAATTATAGACCTGTAAGTTTAACTTCTGTTCCAGGAAAATTAATGGAGGCTCTGGTTAAAGAACTGTTGTAGGACCATCTAGACAAGACTTCAGTTATATCTCGGACACAGCATGGTTTTGTTAAGGGGAAGTCTTGCCTGACCAACTTGATTGGATACTATGATGCAGTCACAAAAGAACTGGATGCAGGGAATAACTTTGATATTATATACTTGGATCTTAGAAAGGCTTTTGATACTGTTGCACATGGAAGACTGCTACACAAATTGGAGCAGTGTGACATTGGAGGCAAATTGCTGCTATGGATAAAGGGGTGGTTGAGGGGGAGAAGACAGAGAGTGGTAATCAATGGACACTGCTCATCGTGCACTAATGTTATTAGTGGAGTCCCTCAGGGCTCAGTGTTGGGTCCATTATTGTTTTCTGTATTTATAAATGATATTGATGATGGTATATCAAGCTTAATGTCCAAGTTTGCAGACGATACAAAGGTTGGCTGGGTTGTCAAGGACACTACTGACACTATGCTGCTGCAACAACAGGATCTGGAAAGGTTGAGCAGATGGGCTGAGAGGTGGCAAATGAAGTTTAACATTGACAAATGTAAAGTACTACGCATGGGAAACAGCAACCCCAGAGCAACGTATCAACTCTGTGGTACTACACTGACAGTGGTAGAGAATGAAAGGGACTTGGGGGTGGTTGTGCAGGCAGATATGAAGTTCTCTGAGCAGTGCAGACGGGCTGCAAGAGTAGCTCATGGAGTATTGTCAATGATATACAGGAATTTTTCCAGCAGGGATAAGGAGGTGATTATTCCATTGTATAAGGCGATGGTCAGGCCACACCTAGAGTACTGTATACAGGTCTGGAGGCCTCATTTCAAGAAGGATGTAGAGCTGCTGGAACGAGTACAGAGAAGGGCAACAAGATTAGTGAATGGAACAAAGGGGTGCTCTTACGAAGAAAGGCTTAAGTTTTGCAAATTACAGTGTCTGGAGACTAGGCACCAGCGAGGTGATCTGATAGAGGTGTATAAAGCCTTGAATGGTTTAAGCATGCTCAATGCTGATGGGATTCTTCCTCTAGCTCAGAATAATCACCTGAGAGGGCATAAATTCAAATTGAGGAAAGACAGATGTAGGATAGACGTGCGGAAATTTGTCTTTAGCCAGCGGGTGGTTGGTTGGTGGAACAGACTTCCATCCCTTGTGGTGGAGGTTGATAGCCTAAATAAGTTTAAGGCTCAGCTGGACAGGTATTTTGAACGAACAGAGGGGTGAAGTGGAAGTGTTTTTTTTTTTTTTTTTTTTTTTTTGGCTGATGCTGCATAAGCTTGCTTTCTTGCATCAAATGCCTCTACTAATGCTAATGCTAATGCCTTGTCTTTCCAGTGCCTGAAACATTGCTTTCTGCTGTATGGAGTCAAGTGCCTTTTCATAATCCACAAATTCCAGGCATAATGGTGTTTTATATTCATTTGCTTTCTCCATTAGCTGTAATATTATGTGAAGGTGACCATAGTTAAGAATCCTGTCCTAAAGCCAGCTTGCTCTTTCGGTTGATTCTCATCAAGTTCCAGATACCATATATTAACTTGTTCATCAACTTCTGCAAGCAACTTTATGAACAAGTGCAGGAGCACAGGAGTAAAAGCAAAGCATATAGTTGATCTAATGTGTGGACTGTGTATAAGGCAAATGGCAAACTGGCATTAAACCATTTGAGAATCCAGAAATCACAACCCACTGTTAGACAAAGAATACATAAACTGATGGATAACTAATTTTTTTAACCAGTACAAACATCAAGGAGAAATAAATGTAATAATATTTGGCAGTAGTATTTTTGCCATGTGCACATATCAAATCTATTTTCATTGGACAGATGGCTTTCCATATCATGGATCTCAAATATTGAATTTAAGAATGAAATGATTTACCTTGAAACAAAATCCCCAAAACCTAAACTTGATTGTTTGGTTTATTTAAATGTCAGTGAAGTAGACATTGAGAATAATACAATGATTTGATGAAGAGAAGTTGATAGAACTTATTCATCAAAGATTAATGGTTAGACCAAATAATGCAGCATTGCCAACAAATTATGATAATTTATGAATTCTAATGAGAAATCAATTGAAGATTGGATAATTCAGGAAGAGGATAAGTAATTTTGCATACACAATGTACATGTATGCAAAAAGTAAATATTTCCCTTGAAGGATAGAATTTATTATAGTAGTTGAGTACTAGTGTAAATAAGTTTTAGCCTTTTTTTTTAAGATTTTTTCTGAGAAAAGAAATTGTTAGGTAAATCTTTGTGTGAACACGCATAAAATCATACATATATATTTATCATTTCATTGACGGAAGTGTAGAATATCTTGAAACTTGCCCAAAAAAATTTTTTTTTTAAATTAAGCCATGTGAGCTTTTGTTATCAAGTGAATTTTATTGTATCCAGTGTACTACAATAAACAAATTAAACTTCCACACACCAGAACCACTATAATTGGAACTTTTCTGGATTCCTATTGAATCATGTCATCGGGCTAATCAGGAAAGTTGTGAAAAGAGGGATTGAAAGTATTTTACCATGTACAGTTATTCTTAGCTTTCAAATCTTTTCTAATTAGGCATGATGACAGGATTCAACATATAATGGAATTTAGTGGTAGATGGTGGAGATGAAAATAGTCAATCTCAAAATGGCATAAACAGCAACAAAAATCAGGTGTGCACTGAGGTAGGGCTTTAAAAATCACTCATTAACATGCAAAGACATTACCAGCTGGAATATATAGAGAAAGCACCTGGAAGATAGCCTATCCATTGGTGGTCAAAACAGGCAGTGTTCTGCACCAGAAAGGGGCAGCCAAGTCTTTTGTTGGGACAGTTACGTTGTGTTTGTGAAGTCTTCAAGCACACCTTGAGAAAGCCAACTTGTTCTGCGAGCAGAGAACTTCATTTGGCCCAGTCAACTATATGGAATTCTCCATGCTCATTTATGGAACATATAAAATTCAGATTTTAATAAGCACTGAAACTGAAACCAGACAAGCAACCATATTGAAAGGCATTTGCTGTGGACGTGCTCAGGCAGTGTTATTTTTAGTGATTAGTCAACTTTTTAGTGAGTAGTATGGTAAATAAGTACAACTGCAGAATTTGGGGCACTGAAACCCATGTGTTGTTTTTGAATTTGAGAGGGATAATCAGAAGTTGAATACGAAATGTGACAACAAAGTTTCGAGAATAATTTTGTTTCCATCAAAGGGGCCACATTGTAAACCATTCCACTCTCCCGCTGTGTAGCCTGAAGCCCCTCTACCTGCATGCAAAGGGTAAACATCATCAGTCATTGTACAAGTTAGTTCGTGTAAAGACATGTTTCAGTTCCGTGTTATGTGAAAAATGGAACACAATTTAGAGCAATGAGTTGTGATAAAATTTTTGATGAAAAGTGGCGAATTGTCAATAGATATTTACAAAACGATGACTAGAGTTTATGGAAATGATACCATGTCGAAACCAAGAATTTTCAATTGGGCAAAACAGTTTCAAGAAGGACGTGAATCCGTCGAAGATGCTGATCATACAGGGCTTCCTTCCATGACTTGGCATGACGAAAACATTGTTCGAAGCAATAGGTGAGTAACCACAAGAATGATTGCCAAAAAACTAAACATTAATCAGGAAAGTGTTAGATTAATTTTGACTGAAAATTTGTTGATGAGGAAAGTGTGTGCAAAGCTGGTACCGAAAAACCTCTCTCATGAACAAAAAGAAATGTGGTTGCGACATCGTTCTCAGGAGATGTTGGAAAGCATTGAAGGTGTTCCAGATTTGCTTTCTCACGTGATTACAGGGGATGAAAGCTGGGTATTAGCTTATGACCCCAAAAAAAAAAAAAAAAAAAAAAAGAGGCAAAGTCAATAATGGAATGGAGCTTCCTCACCAAGACCTAAAAAAGTGAGAATTTTTTTATGAAAACCCCAAACACAAAACGTATCAAAACCTATAGTACTTAGTACCATGCATGGGTTGAAAGAAAAGTATGGGGGGGGGGATGCCGGAAACTTTGCTCTAGAGACTAAACATGGGTTTCACCACTTCAAGCCTCCAATAAGCAAAGTGGTGGTATTGCACTGTTCGATGAGAGTAATCTACCACCTATTAATGTCAAAGTCAAAAGTGAAAACCATGTTAATTTGCTTTTTTGATCGAAAAGGAATTATGCACAAAGAGTTTGTTCCACCTAATGAAACTGTCAATTGACAATTTTACCTTCATGTTTTGGAAAGGCTTCGCAAGCGAGTCAACCAAGTTTGACCTAAAATTGCTTCGTTGTGGATTTTGCATCATGACAATGCTCCCACACATTCTGCCATTGTAGTGAAAGAGTTTTTAACTTCAAAATCGATCACAATGTTGCAGCACTCTCCGTATTCACCCGATTTGTCTCCTTGTAACTTCTTTTTATTTCCTCGACTAAAAGAAGTCATGAAAGGAACACAGGTATTAAAACAGATAATCGAAAGTGAGTACCAGAAATGTTACAATCAATGGATCCTATGCTGGAATGCGTGTGTACGGTCTGAAGGGGACTACTTTGAAGGCGATGGCCTCACATCTGTATAATTTTCAAAATAAAATTTTTAAATGAATTATTCTCAAAACTTTGTCACACTGCGTATGTGGTTCATAGTTTCTCATCGTGAGGTGATTGTATCTTTCTTTTGTTGTGAGTAGACAGTCAACAGTGCTAATTACCTGGATATGCTTTAGTAGGATGGCACTCTCCTCCACACTAATACCCAAAAGGTTAATGAATTTTACACTCTTATCAACAACAAGTTGTTTTCAAGTCACTATTTTTATGTGTGTAGTATGGAAAATAGGCACAGCCACAGAATTTGGGCCAATGAAAACCCATGTTGTTCAGCACCAGCAGTGGGGTGAAACTTGACATAATTCAAGATGCTAATGGAAAGGTATGTAGAAATGTATTAATGCCAGTATGAAAACTATTTTAGTTGTTCTTTCAAATTAAATAAATCACTTCTCTTCATTTGGTATACTTTTCTCTTTATGGCAGTTTGTAATGCACTGTGAATAATATATGCTCATCCTGTATATTAACAGCTTTGGCAAAATATTTCAAGCACTTAGTTGCAGTGGACCTTGTATACTTATATAGATATACATAATATTAAATTAAAGCTTATTGTTTAATAGATATACATAAAAATTGCAAATCGCAAAAGAACTGATAAATTTATAGCTGAAATATCCAGAGCTTCAAAACTATATGAAGTATCAGCATTTAAAGCACAATCCTTATGAATATTAAAAAAAAAAAAAAAAAAAAAAAAAAGCAACACGGCTAAGATGTGCATGCGAAAGGCTAAAGAAAAATCAAGCAGAGATTTTGGAAAAGATATGAAAAACAAGGGTCAGGAAGATAGGAAAATATTTTGGCATTTAGTTGAAAATATTAGGGATGGGGGTGGACCATAACTTAAGTAAGTCAAAAATTATAATGGAAAAGTTAAAATGCAAGAGAAGGATATTTTAGAAGCGAAAAGTTTGACAATTTGCTGAACGAACAAGCTAAACACATCACTGCAGTAGAGGAAAAAAATCAAAAGAAAGAAAATTTTTGATATTATTGTCTATGCAATTTTTTTTCCTTACTTGCCCAAGGAATTCAAAAATGTTAGCTGAAGTAGGAGTGGATTTTGGTATCATGATCTTCATTGTACAAATAAAAGCATAATATAAAGACTCTAGCATATTCTTTTATGTAATTCCATAGATGTATAATTAATATTATAAGTGAATTATATCCAGTAAATTATTATAAATTTTATAATGTAATACATAACATAAATTTATAACATACTTGTATTGACATAATTTTATAAAATAACACACATTGTAGTAGTAACTAGGAACATTGCTGTATTATAATTGTACTTATTAAGATGCATTATTAATGTATCTCTTGGTATTATGGTGATAGCATTGAGATATCAGGATACATTTTTAATTTAAGCTAAAATCATCATGGCTCAGACCAGAGCAGTAAAGCAAAGAGCCTGGAGCAGCGAAAATGCCTTGTGGTATCTGTCAATGCCCCTGTGGTATCTGTAAAGAATCATTGAGCTTCCCAGCTCAATGATTGAGCTTACTGTTGTGCCTCATGCAGGACAGTGGGATATTCAAAGGCAGAAGGTGCTAGTCCCACATGAAAAAATCATTAACTTTTTCCTCTGGGAAAAGTTCATGATTTTGTAGGACAGTTACCACCTTTTAAGGATACGAAAGGTAGTATTTGTACATGTTGGTACTAATGTTGTTATGAATAGATAATCTGAGGATTTACTTCTCAAGTGTAAGGATGTTGAGAAAAAGTCACGAGATATGGTTGAATTTGAATGTCTGGAATTTTGTGTAGGCATGATAGGAGGGAGTACATGATGAGAGCCTTGTTAATCAGTTCATCACTGAAGACTGTAAAATTCATTGTGTACAATTGTTTCTCAGCATGGCCCACACTTGTTAACAGGTGGGACTATTTTTACAGGAATGGGATACAATTAGATAAAAGGGTGCACAAATATTTGCTGATGTTAAAGAGGCAATGTTAGGTGCCTCTTTAACATAAAAAAAAGGCTAATTGTGGATAGGGGGATGCACAGAGTAATAGTTCAATGGCATCCATAAGGATGCAAAATTGACCCTTGCAGTACTTTTATTCAGACATGCAGTAGCCTCCAATGCAATACAAGGGTGAATTACATGGCTGGCTGGGGTTCTCGTGGGACAAGCAATTATATGGACTGTTTTAGAGTTACTAAGAGCACAAACAGCCACATATATACTTGCTTATACACTAATTCTAGAAGCATAGTAAATAAGTTTGAAGTATTGAACTAGTTGGGTTTAGTTAGAGAAGGAATTTTTACTCCAGGCTATTCCTCTCAAGCTGCTCTGTATATATAATACAATAGTTTCCTCCTAATATAGACATAGAAACAAAATGAAGAGGAATTTATTTTCACCAACCAAAGCTTCCATCGGAGATATCTAATATTTATCTTGCATTACAGTCCACAAAACTATTACTGGTAATTTCCCTGTGTTCTGTCTGATCATTTCCTGTGATTATTAACACTTTGAAGGTCATCCACAGCCTACAGTAAGTACTGTCTTTTGTTTGCTCTTCTGAGCATAGTAAATATCATCTATTTTCTCTTTGCTAGCATTTTAAAATGCCACACAAGTTATATATGGTCTATAATCTATGCCAGCAAGCTACATCTGAATATATTACATGTTCTGGCCCATGTTGCTGTCCTTTATATAATCTATGTTGCAAGTTCAGTCTATTAAAGAAATCTTCAGCAACTAAAAAAATGAAAACATACCTCTTCTAAAAAAATTAAAATCCAAGACAGTGAGCAGACAGTCTCCTCAGTCTTGAACCCAACCAGTGCTCATCCTCCAAATATTACAGATATTGGTACAAAAATTGATATGCAATCCTTTCTTACAGATTCCTTAGCAGACATCGAACTTTATTAATCTATGCAAACTGATTCAAGTTTCTGTCTCTCTACTCAGGCCAGAGATTTGTAATGTCTGTCTTCCCTAGAAATTCTCTTAAGGAAATTATACAAACACAATAATGAACTTAATGAACATATTCTCAGTCTAGAAGATGAACAGGCTAAGACCCTCAGTACACTCCTCTCAAAATTCAAAATAGCTAGATGGATCATTAAGCAGGAAACTACCTCCATCCATTTCTAAACATGCAAATGCATGTTCAGAGATGTGTATATCCTATCATTATAAACAGAACTAAGATTTGGTCTAGAGAAACACATGTAACATTGAAAAAAATTCTAGCCCCTGAGTATTGGATCTTCAGAAGATTTAACATTAAGTTAAAACAGAATATCCATTCATAATTGTGAAAACCCAAATGAGGCAAGCATGTACATCAGCCAAAAAAAAAAAAAATTAAACCATTAAACCTCCAGATAAAAGAAGCTAGTATTACATTCTTTCCAAACTTATTACAGCACTAATCATTATAGCAACAGTATAGTACAACATTGGCCATTAATGAATCAATTAAGAAGCACATTTCTCTATACATCCAAGATTAACAGGCTGCACCAATTGGACCGACTATTTCCAAACAGTACACTTCAGTTAATTAACTAGTGGGACTTAGATTGTCAGAGATGAATAGCTGGTGATACAGCCTACAGAAATAAAACAGACAGTTGTTATCCACCATGAATTAGTATTAGTATTGGTAGTGACAAATGATGCAAGAAAGCAACCTTGTAGATCATCAGCCAAAAAAAAAAAACTACCAACCAACTCACGTGTCCATAGACAAATTCTTGGAGGAGAATTTGTCTAATTTTTCCTTGAATTTATTGTGCATAGTTTCAACGAGAGGAAGAATTCCATCAACATTGAGCTTATTCAAACCATTCAAGACTTAAGGATCTCCTTGCAGGTGCCTAGTCTCCAGTCTCTGCAATTTGCAGAACCGAAGACTTTCTTGTTAAGAGCACCCTTTTGTTTGCTTCACCAATCTCATTGCCCTTCTCTGCACCCATTTCGGCAGATCTACATCATTCCTAAAATGAAGCCTCCAGGAATGTATTCAGTGCTCAAGATGTGGTCTAGTCATGGCCTTGTCAAAGGGAATAATCACTTCCTTCCCACTAGCAAAATTGCTGTATATCATTGACAAAACCCCATGAGCTATCCTGGCAGCTCAGAGAACTTATACATGACTGCACAATTATATCCCTGGTCATGTTCATTTTCCAATGGAATGAGTGTAGCATTGCAATAGTAGAGGCATACGATGCAAGGAAGCAAGCATATACAGCATCGGCCAAAAAAAAAAAAAAAACACTTCCAATTTCAGCCATCCAATCCAAATCCATCCAGGAAGTAAGAAATCCCTTAGCCATAATTATGAGAGCTTCCTTGGACTCAGGGGAGGTACCCATGGACTGGAGATGTGCAAATGTGATCCCAATTCACAAAGGAGGATCAAAGGGTGACAAGTAATTATAGACCTGTTCATTTAACTTCTGTTCCAAGGAAATTAATGGCGCACTGGTTAAAGAAGCACTGCAGGATCATCTAGACAAGACTTCAGTTATAGCTCGGACACAGCATGGTTTTGTTAACAGGAAGTCTTCTCTGACCAATTTGATTGGATATTATGATGTGGTCACAAAGGAACTGGATGCAGTGAATAACTTTGATATCATATATTTGGATCTTAGAAAGGCTTTTGATACTCTTGCACATAGAAGACTGCTGCACAAATTGGAGCAGTGTGGCATTGGAGGAAAATTGCTGCTATGGATAAAGGGATGGTTGGGTGGTAGAAGATAGAGAGTGGTAATCAATGGACACTGCTCTTTGTGGACTAATGTTATTAGTGGAGTCCCTCAGGGCTCAGTGTTGGGTCCATTGTTGTTTTCTGTATTTATAAATGATATTGATGATGGTATATCAGACTTAATGTCCAAGTTTGCAGATGATACAAAGGTTGGCAGGATTGTTAATGACAGTACCCTGCTGCAGCAGGATCTAGAAAAGTTCAGCAGATGAGCTGAGAGGTGGCAAATGAAGTTTAACATTGACACATGTAAATTACTACGTATGGGAAGCAGTAACCCCAAATTAACGTATCAACTCTGTGGTACTACACTGACAGTGGTAGAGAATGAAAAGGACTTGGGGGGTAATTGTGCAAGCAGATATGAAGTTTTCTGAGCAGTGCAGACGGTCTGCCAGAGTAGCTCATGGTGTCTTGTCAAGGAATTTTTCTAACAGGGATAAGAAGGTGATTATCCCCTTGTATAAGGCAATGGTCAGGCCACACCTTTATTATTGTATACAAGTCTGGAGGCCTCATTTTAAGAAGGATGTAGAAGTTTTGGAACAAGTACAGAGAAGGGCAACAAGATTAGTGAATGGAATGAAGGGTTGCTCTTATGAAGAAAGGCTTAAGCTTTGCGGATTACAGTGTCTGGAGACTAGGCACCTGCGAGGGTTTTTTTTTTTGTTAGTTGTTGGCGCGTCAGCTTCTGTGGCCATAATGCACCTCCCAAAGTTTTTGCATTTTACACTGATCCAAGCCCGAGGCAGGATTCGAACCTGCGACCTTTGGGTTGGACACTTTACCCACCTGGCTAGCCCGGTCGGCACCTATGAAGTGATCTGATTGAGGTGTATAAGGCCTTGAATGGCTTGAACATTGAATGGCTGATGGGATTCTTCCTCTTGCTCAAAATAATCACCTGAGAGGGCATAAATTCAAATTAGGGAAAGACAGTTGTAGGATAGATGTGTGGAAGTTTGCCTTTAGCCAGCAGGTAGTTGATTGGTGGAACAGAATTCCATCTGTTGTTGTGGAAGTTGATAGCCTAAATAAATTAAAGGCTGAGCTGGACAGGTATTTGGAATGAATGGAAGGATGAAATGGGAACGGTTTTTTTGGCTGATGCTGCATAAGCTTGCTTTCTTGGATCATATGCCTCTACTAATGCTAATAATGCTAAAAGTTTGACCAGTTCGAACTTGAATTTATTTAAGATATCCACTCCACAACGACAAAGATGTAAGTTTGTTTCAGCAATCAATTACTTGCTGACTAAAGGCAAATTTCCGCACATCGGTTCTACAACTGCCTTTCCTCAATTTGAATTTATGTTGTCTTAGCTATGTAATCTGAGTAAGAAGAAGAATCTCACCAACATTGAGCCAGCTCAAACCATTCAAGGCCTTATACAGCTCATTCAGATCACCTTGCAGGTGCCTAGTCTCCAGATTCTGCAATTTGCAGAACTTAAACCTTTCTGACCCTTGTTTCCCTCACTAATCTTGTTGCCCTTCTCTGTACTCACCCTAGCAACTCTACATCCTTCACAAAATGAGGCCTCCAGACCTGTACACAGTATTTAGAGTGTGGCCTGACTATTGCCTTATACAAAGGGATAGTCACCTCCTTTTTCCTGCTAGCAAACTTCCTGTATATCATTGACTAGGCCCCATGATCTGCTCTGGCAGCCTGTCTGCACTGCTCAGAAAATGTCATATCTGACTGCACAATTTCCCCCAGGTCTTTTTCATTCTCTGTACCTGAGTGTAGTACCACACAGTTGTTACATTTTTCTGGGAATACTGCTGCCCATATACAGTACTTTGCATTTGTCAATGTTAAACTTTAGTTGCCACTTGTCAGCCAATCTGCCTAACTTTTATAGAAACCTTTTGTAGTAGCCTACTGTCATTAACAATCCTGCTAACCTTTGTATCATCTGCACACTTCGATATTAAGCCTGATATACCTTCATCAATATCATTGATAAATGTACAAAACAACAATGGGTCCAACACCAAAACTCTGATGGCTCCATTAATAACATTAGTCAACAAAGAGCAGTGTCCATTGATTACCACTCTCTGTGTTATCCCACTCAACCATTCTCTTATCCACTGTAACAACTTGCCTTTAATGCCATACTGCTCCAATTTGTACAATTGTCTTCCACGTGCAACAGTATCAAAAGATTTCTTGAAATCCAAGTATGTGATATCAGAATTATTTTTTGCATCCATCTCTTTTGTGACCACAACATAGATCCAATCAAATTAGTCAGACAAAGCTGACCTTAACAAATACATGTTGTGTCTGAATTGATACTGCAGTCTTGTCTAAATGATCATGCAATGGTTCTTTAACCAGTGACTCCAGTAATTTCCCAGAATAGAAGTTAAACTAACAGGTCTGCAATTACTTGTGTCACCCTTTGATCCCCCTTTGTGAATTGGAGTTACATTTGCACATCTCCAATCCATGAAGGACCCCCCCCCCCCGAGTCTAAAAATGCTCTCATATAATTATGGCTTAGGTTTTGCTTCCTTCCTTTGCTGCCTCCTTTACTATAACTGGATAGATCCCATTCACCCCAGGTGCCTTTCTTATGTTTAACTTCAACAATTTCTCTTCCACTTTGCTCTCAGTTTTTAAAAAAATCATTTAGCTCCCTGTTAGAATTTAATAAGCTTCTGTTCTCCACTTCCCTACAGAATTCCTCATATGTGAATGTAGATGCAAAGTACTCATTTAGTTTGTCAGGTATCTAAGCAGGATCATCAGCAGTTTGAACCATCAGTATCAAGCTGGCCAATCTGATTCATCCCCTTCCTTCTAGAGTTTACATAAGTAAAGACATCTTTGCTGTTTTTCTTTGCATCCTTTGCCAGAGATTTCTCGTAAACTGCCTTTGCTTGCTTAACCTCCTTTTGTGACTTGATTATAGAATAGCTTATATCTACCATATGCTTCTGTGTCATCTGATAATTTGTACGAATCTCGTGCATTTTTCTTCTCTGCCACAAGTCTCGTAAGTTCACCAGACATCCATTTAAACCTTGAAATCTTGAACAGTATTTCTTAGTTGGAACAAAAAGCCAAGTAGGTTCCAAGATTGCTTACTTGAATGCTACCCATTTAGAATTTGCTGTTGGTAACCTCATCAATTGGTCCCACTTTATGGAATTAAAAACCTCTCTGAGACCACTGTAGTCACTTTTACAAAAGCAAAAACTATTCCTTTTACCCCTGATAGTAGTTACATTTTTAAGTAAATCTCACATCACTATGCTGTGATCACTGGTGCCTAGTGGTTCCTTTATCTGCAAATTCTTAATGCATGAATAATCACTGCTGATAATCAGATCAAGACTATTACTCCCTCTCGTTGCCTCTCGAACATGCTGCTGTAGAAAATAATCATCCAATAAATCCACAAAAGTCTTTCTAGTGTTTGAATGACAAACGAACAAGTTCAAATCAATATCTAGGAAGTTAAAATCCCCCATTATAAGACACTTTGATTTACTGGCCCACTTTATTTTCTGCACAATTGTTCATTATACTTCATCAGAGTTATTAGGCTTATAACACATTCCTACTCTCATTTTCCCTTTCCTAGTGCTTATTTCACACCAAACTGACTCAACATTGCACTGTCAACCCATATCAACTGGATGCACTTCCTTAGATTTTATGTGTTTCTTAACTAACAGCATAACCTACCCTGTCTATCCTTTCTGTACACATTGTTGTATAAGCTTGCTTTCTTGCATCATATGCCTCTGCTAATGTTACTCCCCACATTCCAATTCTGCAATTCTGTGTATACCAACTAAGAGATATTGTTCAATGTTTAGAACTAAATGTATGTCAGATAAACTGGTGAGACTAATGGCAGAGAATGTATGAGACAATTATTAATTATCAGGGGACACAGAAGCCTATAAAATATAAACCTAGTCCACAATCAAACTAATAATGTGATTAGATATGCAAAGCGAGATTACATGCTGACTTGGCACATTATGGCCTCAGCTACCAATGCATCATTAAAAACCAAATTGTCATTATCATCACCAGATTACAAGAATCTTAGGCAAAGAATGCAAAGAAAAAATATCAGAGTTCTTTTCTTACATTGACACTAGAAGGAAACAGATAAACTGCATAAATACAGTTGATATGAATAGCATAACTATTAATGAACCTCTACAGACTGTTGGCAAACTGAATGAATATTTTGCATCTGCATTCACAGGAATAGCAGTTTTTAAAAGATGGGAATAGCAGTCTCTCTAATAATGATTTTATGATAATTGAAATGATGTTAAAGGTGAACAAGGTTCCCTGTAACTGATGAAATCTATCAAATTACATTAAATGAAGCAGCAAAAGAAGTAAGCAAATGTTTAGCTATAATTATGAGAGCATCTTTAGATTCAGGGCATGTCCCTATTTATTGGTGATGTGCAAATGTCTCTCCTGTTCACAAAAGGTGGAGAAGGAGTTCAGAAGGTGAAGTGAGTAATTACAGACCTATAAGTTTCATTCCTAGATTTCATTTCAGTATTTCATCCCTGTTTCATTATTCCATATTATTTCAGTAAAGCTTTTGTTGCCATTCTACATGAATGACTGCTATACAAATATACACAGCAAAGCACTGGGGTAAAATTTCTGCTATGGATGAACAGATCATTGAGTGTCAGAGAGACTGAATATAGTTATTAATGGACTACTCTCCATAAAATAATGTTATGAGTGGAGTCCATGTGAGTTGGTGTTTTTAATATTTATTAACAGTAAATATTAAATGGTACATTGGTATATCAAATTTAACATCTAAATTTGTTGATAATACAAAGGTGCATTAGGATGGTTAATCAGGGTATGCTACTCTAACATGACTTGGATGAATTAAAAAAAATTGGCTGAAAACTGGCAATTCAGATTTAACATTGATAAATGCATGATACTTCATTTTGATTGTAATAATCCCAAAATAACATCACTTTTTTTGTGGTGTCAAACTCAGGAAAGTGGGGAATGAAAAAAGACTTGGAGGATTACTTTACTGTACAACATAAAGTCTCTTAGCAGTGCAGACAGCTCGTGGAGCTCGCAGTGATGTACAGCAATTTTGCCAATGGGGCATGGAGGTGATTTTCTCATTCTATAAGGCAATAATTAGGCCACATCTTCAATACTGCATACAGGTTTGGAGCCTCATTTTAAAAAGGACATAGATCTACTGGAATGCATGAAGAGAAGAGTATCTGAACTAATCTGAGTCATGAAACAGTACTCTCATGCAGCTGAGCTTGGTAAGAAATAAAGAAACTGATGAAAAATTAGAATCTACAGAAATGAAAGTTCTAAGAAAAATATATGTAACTACCAGATGGAGGCAATGGTAAAACTGCATTACAAATGAGAAAATATGATAAAATCTTGGAATAACAAATATTTAATCAAAGGAGCAGTATGGCATTAAGGGCAAGTTGCTGCTATGGATAAAGGGATGGTTGACTGGGAGAAGACGGAGAGTGGTAATCAGTGGACACTGCCCTTTCTGGATTAATGTTATTAGTGGAGTCCCCCAGGGTTCAGTGTTGGACCCATTGTTGTTTTCTATATATATATCAATGATATTGATGAAGGTATATCAAGCTTAATGTCCAATTTTGCAGACAATACAAAAATTGGCAGACAATACAGACAATACAAAGATTGTTAATGACAGTAATGACATGACTGCAACAGGATGTAGAAAATTTGGGCAGATGAGCTGAGGGGTGGAAAGTGAAGTTTAACATTGACAAATGCAAAATATTGAATATATGGAAAACAGTAACCCCAGAGTAACGTACCAACTGTGCAGTTCTACACTCAGGATAATGGAGAATGAAAAAGACCTGGGGTTAATTGTGCAGTCAAATATGAAGTTTTTTTGAGCAGTGAAGATATGCTGCCAGAGCAGCTCATGGAGTCTTGTCAATGATATACAGGAATTTTGCTAGCAGGGATAGGGAAGTGATTATCCCCTTGTCAGGCCACACATTGAGTACTGCATACAAGTCTGGAGATCTCATTTTAGGAAGGATGCAGAGCTGCTGGAACAAGTGCAGAGAAGGGCAACAAGATTGATGAGGGGAACAAAGAGTTGCTCTTATCAAGAAATACTTAAGTTCTGCAAACTGCAGCATCTGGAGACTAGGCACCTGCGAGGTGATCTGATTGAGGTATATAAGACCTTGAATGATTTGAGCAAGCTCAATGCTGATGGGATTCTTCCTCTTGCTCAGATTACTCACCTGAGAGGTCATAAATTGAAATTGAGGAAAGACAGTTATAGAATAGATGTGCTGAAATTTGCTTTTAGCCAGTGGGTGGTTGATTGTTTTAGCCAACATTCATCATTCTTTGTGGAAGTTGATTAGCATTAGCAGAGGCATATGATGCAAGAAAGCAAGCTTATGCAGCATCAGCCAAAAAAAAAAAAAAAAAAAAACCCACTTCCACTTCATCCCTCCGTCTGTTCGAAATGCCTGTCCAGCTTAGCCTTAAATTTATTTAGGCTATCAACTTCCACGACAAGGGATGGAAGTCTGTTCCACAAACCAACTACCTGCTGGCTAATGGCAAAGTTCTGCACGTCTATCCTACATCTGTCTTTCCTCAATTTGAATTTATGCCCTCTCAGGATATTATTCTGAGCAAGAGGAAGAATTCCATCAGCATTGAGCATGCTTAAACCATTCAAAGCTTTATACACCTCTATCAGATCACCTCGCTGGTGCCTAGTCTCCAGACACTGTAATTTGCAAAACTTAAGCTTTTCTTTGTAAGAGTACTACTTTGTTCCATTCACTAATCTTGTTGCACTTCTCTGTACTCGTTCCAGCAGCTCTACATCCTTCTTGAAATGAGGCCTCCAGACCTGTATACAGTACTCAAGGTGTGGCCTGACCATTGCCTTATACAAGGGAATAATCACCTCCTTATCCCTGCCAGAAAAATTCCTGTATATCATTGACAAGACACCATGAGCTACTCTTGCAGCCCGTCTGAACTGTTCAGAGAACTTCATATCTGCCTGCAAAATTACCCCCACCACCGTTTTCATTCTCTACCACTGTCAGCTTAATACCACAGAGTTGATACGTTGCTCTGGGGTTGCTGTTTCCCATATGTAGTACTTTACATTTGCCAATGTTTAACTTCATTTGCCACCTTCAGCCCAAACTTTCCAGATCCTGTTGCAGCAGCATAGTGTTAGTAGTGCCCTTAACAACCCTGCCAACCTTTGTATCTTCTGCAAACTTGGACATTAAGCTTGATACACCATCATCAATATCATTTATAAATACAGAAAACAATAATGGACCCAACACTGAACCCTGAGGCACTCCACTAATAACATTAGTCCACAATGAGCAGTGTCCATTGATTACCACTCTCTGTCTTCTCCCGCTCAACCACCCCTTCATCCATAGCAGCAATTTGCCTCCAATGCCAAACTGCTCCAATTTGTGCAGCAGTCTTCCATGTGCAACAGTATCAAAAGCCTTTCTAAGATCCAAGTATATAATATCAAAGTTATTCCCTACATCCAGTTCTTTTGTGACTACATCATAGTATCCAATCAAATTGGTCAGGCAAGACTTCCCCTTAACAAAACCATGCTGTGTCCGAGATATAACTGAAGTCTTGTCTAGATGGTCCTACAACAGTTCTTTAACCAGAGCCTCCATTAATTTTCCTGGAACAGAAGTTAAACTTACAGGTCTATAATTACTTGTGTCAGCCTTTGATCCTCCTTTGTGAATTGGGGTCACATTTGCACATCTCCAGCGTGTGGGTATCTCCCCTGAATCCAAGGAAGCTCTCATAATTATGGCTATGGGTTTGCTTACTTCTTTTGCTGCCTCCTTTAATATAATTGGATAGATCCCATCCACCCCAGGTGCCTTTCTTGTGTTTATCTTCAACAATTTCTCCTCCACTTTACTCTCAGTTATTACAAGATGCTCTAGCTTACTGCCAGAGTTGAATACAACTCTGGCATTCTCCTCGCTGAATAACTCGTGTGTGAATGTCGATGCAAAATATTCATTTAGTTTGTTAGCTACATGAGCAGGATCATCAACAATTGAACCATCGATATCAAGTGGACCAATCTGATTCATCCGCTTCCTTCTAGCATTTACATAAGTAAAGAACTCTTTGCTGTTTTTCTTTGCATCCCTTGCCAAAGATTTCTCATAATCTGCCTTTGTCTGCCCAACCTCCTTTGTAACTTGGTTACAGATCAACTTGTATCTATCATAGGCTTCTGTGTCACGTGTTAATTTGTATGTATCCCATGCATTTTTCTTCTCTGCAGTCTCATTAGTTTATCTGACTCATTAGTTTATCTATGTCTCATTAGTTCATCTGACATCCATTTAGGCCTAAACCTTGAACAATATTTCTTAGTTGGTATGTAAAGCCTAGTAGCTTCCAAGATAAGTTCTTTGAATGCTTCCCATTTTTTATTTGCTGTTGGTAACATCTTCAGTTGGTCCCACTGTATAGAATTTAAATACTGTCTCAGACCATCGTAGTCACCTTTATGAAAGCAATAACCCTTCCCTTTACCCCTGATGGTAGTTACCCCTTTGAGTAAATCCCACTTCAGCACACTGTAGTCACTGCCACCTAGTGGTTACTTTATCTGAAGATTCTTTATGCATGAAGAATCACTACTGATAATCAGATCAAGAGTATTACTCCCTCTAGTTGCCTCCCGAACATGCTGATGTAGAAAACAATCATCCAATAAATCCACAAAAGCCTTGCTGGTGTGTGTGACCAACCCACAAATTCCAGTCAACATCTGGGAAATTAAAATCCCCCATTATAAGACTCTTTGATGTAGTGGCCCACTCTATTTCCCTGTACAGTTTCTTATTATACTCATCAGAGTCATTAGGCCTATAGCACACTGCTACTCTCAATTTTGATCTCCCAATGCTTATGCCACACCAGACTGACTCGACACTGCACTGTCCAGCGATGTCGACTGGCTTCACTTCCTTGGGTTTTTATGTGTTTCTTAACTAATAGCTTTTTTTTTTTTTTTTTTTTTTTTTGGGTAGTTGTTGGCTCATTGGCTTCTGTGGCTATAATGCACCTCCCAAGGTTTTTGCAGTACTTTGATCCAAGCCCGAGGCGGGATTCGAACCCGCAACTTTTGGGTTGCTAGGCAGGCACTTTATCCACTCGGCTAGCCCGGTCGGCTTAACTAATAGCATAATCCCTCCTCCCTGTCTATCCTTTCTGTAGATGTTGTACTCCCCAAATTCCAGTTCTGCATTCCTTATATCTGTGTGACACCATGTCTCTGATATCCCAACAATATCCACCTTTGATGCGATACCTCAAATGAGGAATGCCTCAAATTCATCAAATTTATTTACCAAACTCCTAGCATTGTTGTACACGCAAGTATACATGCACCTGTTTCTAGTCTTAGCTACCCTAACACAACCCATGTGTTTACTTGTACCGCAATGACTCCCAGCAGTCTCTGAAATATCCTGCATCTTGTTTTTTGGGTTTCTGCTTATTCCAATAGAAGCAGTGCAAGAATCACTTTCACCTCTGCCAGTGGCTACTGTTAATCTATTAGTCTTTGTATTCCCCCCCCCAAGCTAGCAGTTTTCCGACCCTCCTAACACTGCCTCGATAGCATCAGCAAATATTCTTGCACCCTTTTTATTTAAGTGTATCCCATCCCTGTAGAAGCAGTCTCTCCTGTTAACAAGTACAGTCCAGGCTGAAAAAATTTTACCCCTTGAGCCTTGCACAATCTTTCCAGGGCCAAATTGATCGACAAGGCTCTAATCATATACTCCCTCCTATTGTGTCTGGGCAGAATTGCAGACACTTTCAAATTCAACCCTAATTCACGGCTTTTTTTTAAAGAGTGACCTGTACTTGTTAAGTAATTCTGCCGGTCTCCTACTCTTGATATCATTAGTGCCAACGTGTACAATTATATCACCTTTTGTACCCTTAAAAGATGGTATCCGCTCTACAACGTCATGAACCTTTGCCCCTGGCAGACATACCCTGGTCCTGTTCCACCTATCGTTTTTACAAAGCATGTTCCCCGTTTCCCTGACAATAGAGTCACCAACAACTACTAGTTCCTGTGGGACCAGCGCATTCTGCCTTGGGAGTTATCGCTGTGTTGGATGAACAAGTGCAAGCTCTGGCGTTGATGTGCGCAGCTGAGAGCTTGATGGGCCCCTCAATTTAGCTTAAACAAATGATAGCTTAAATAAATTCAAGGAAGAACTGGAGTTGATGCTGTATATGCTTGCTTTCTTCCATCATATGCATCTGTAAACCCTTGAATAATGGAACCTATTTCGATCTTGTTTCAAAATAATGAACTTTAATGAAAGTAACCCTATCAGGATACTTTTATTTCAGAACCTTCTCCTATCCTGGTAAATGCTATAAATATGGTTTTCATTGGACTATAGACACAAGTTTTAAGCAGTTGGTTTATAATTTGACTGGCTGTTATCTTTGCAATAGAATGCACATCAAAATAAAAATATCACCTGTAGGATCCTCTAGAGCTCCCTTACATTTACTGCAAATTATATTTGAATCATTATAAACGCAAAAATGGTGATCTTGTAATGCTGCTTTTCATTTTTGAGCAATAGGCTAAAATAGCATTTTTTGGCCATTTTTAATGAACAGTGATTATAGTTGTAGATAGCACCTGATTCCTCCTTAAAGGTTTAATATGTTCACCTAGCATTTGTTTATTAATTTTCATTAATTACTAAAGTATTGTTGTAAACATGTTAAATGGATGAAAATTAACTATTCAGTATAATACCTGTGATCATCCAACCCAAGGGCACGTATTTTTCTACCCTTAGTAGGATATATATCTCTCACAAGAGGATGGAAACTTTCTTATAAATTTCATTTCTGTGTTTAGGTATTTCAAGTCAAATGTACTTAGCATGTGGCATTGTTACTTTTCTGAACACAAACAAACCTGCTTGGTTTAGGAAATCCAAATGTTAAGAAATACATTGGTGTTATTATATTGCAATGTTTTGATTCCTTTGCATTGGCTCAATATTTGTTAGCTGTTACAATCATATCCGATTTTGTTTAAAGGTTTTTCTTTTGTGTGTTTTTTCATTCTGCAGTCCCTTTCCAAGGAGCTTCTGCTGTTGTGTCCCCCTCCCCTTCTCCCTGCTTACACCAAAACAAAACAATCACAACCTCTCAAAAGTGTATCATAACCCATAGTTGAGAAAGAGACATTGTTATAAATGATTCAGTATATGGAACATACAGTAACTCTCTGTGGAGTGCCTTTCCTAGCACTGCACAGTGTGTCATTTTCAATAATTTCAATCAAAATTATAAGAGCAATTTAATTGAAAAATGTTATATTTTAATATCAGGTAATCCAGTAACTAAATTTTGCCAATTGAACTTCCTGAGTTAAATGTGGGTTTTTTTTTTTTAATAAACCATGTATGAAAGTTTATTACTCATTCTGAAGTTAGTTAAATGTTTATGCCTCATCTGCATTTTTTTAAAAAAATTTTTAACATTTTCTAATATTCATACCATGGAGAAAACCCTCATACTAATACTGTACATTGTTCACTGCAGTCCTGACAGATATGGATATTTTTGAAGTGTCTTAGCATATTTGCTGAACCTTTTCCAGGTATAAATATACTGATCCATATTGCCTCTGCTTAATTTATATACATATTGTGTAATTTATATTTTTAATTTGGCCTTTTCTATCTCACTTGGTCAGTCACAATTTCTCTTTTCCATCTTTGAAAAATAGGCATTCATGTAGTGTGTGCATGTGTGTGTACACTTATTGGTTATTTTCTTTTAATCTGTATTCAGTGTTAATGAAATTTCAACTGTAAGGAGATTTTCTAGGATATTCTTTTTTTTTTTTTTTTTGTTTGGTTTCTCTCACAATTTTACTTATCTGAGTTACCATATCTTGATTAAATCAGTAATTGATTTTCCTTTTATGAATAATATCTCTAGTTTTCAAGTTCTTCATTTAATTTCATGTTTGTATACTAACATGAGAGGAAGTGTGCAGTGCCATTAATTAAAACAACAAAAGTCTTCATAATCACTCTTAACTTGATATACTTTTTGTTTTAACATAACATGTGCCTAAAATTGTTGTAGAATGATATTTTGAAATTAACTTGATTCCTTGTTTAATGAATTTATGTGATTCTCTCTTTCAGTAATAATTGTTTTTATTATATCAGTTCTATTTAGCTTTCATATTTTATAGGAATTTGAAAACTAGTTCATGATTTAAAGTATTTAACATTTATTACTTTATGTATATGTTATCAACTTTACATTTCCAGCTTCTGATATGTGTAAAAAGAAAGCTCATAAATTTACTTTTTATATAGAAAAAAATTCTTAATATAGATTTAGTTTAGCTTGATCTGTTACAAAATATTTTATTCAGTTTGTTGCACTTTTTTTTTTAATTAAAATATATTAATAACATTATACTATGTCAGAAAAATTCAGTTTCAGTAAAATATTAGCATTATTAAGGTAAAAGAAAGGTCCTGATGTGATTGATCTTCATACTTTTTTATTTTTACCTTATATGCAACTGTGTTGGTGGACTTGATCTACATATTTTTAAACTTTCAGAATCTGCAACAATTAACATTTAAAGTGAATTTTTAAGGGCCTGGAGTGGTTCAAGATCACTAAACCTTTTGATTTCCATCATTCTCTAAAGCAGTTATAGTTAGGAAGGCTACTGTGCTTTCTTTTACTCTTATTTGTTGTATTAGAGCTTTGCTTTTGCTAGAGAGGGATTCATTTCAGAGAAATGGATTAGGTGACGCTATTTTTCAGAGGAAGCAGTATTGAAGAAACTAATGCGGAGTAAAACTTGTATGACTCTTGGAGCTGATGGGAGCCACCCTAAAGCCTTGAAGAAATTAGATGAGGTACTTGCTGAACCTTTAACATCCTGTTTTAATAAATCTATAATTGATGGCAGAATATCTTATTAGTGGAATTGGCAAATATGAATCCTTTCCTTAAGGGAGGGGATAGAAAGGACATAATCAGTTTATCTCAACTCAGTAGTTGGGGTAGTTTTGGCATGTGGTTGATATGAGTGGAACATGAGCACATATATCTAAACTAAATTTCACAGTGACATATCAACATTGGTTAATTTAACATAAATTCTGTCTTATCTGATTATCATCTATAATGTACTTTAGAGATGGTTCATGGAGAATGGTAACATGTAGAGATTTGGAAAACAGATTTTTTCCATGCAGATAAATTCATACAAAAATTGTCTACTTTGATTTCATGGTGTTAGTAAGTTGGTAATCAAATGGAATAAGGACAATTGTCAAGGATTTCTCGAATGAAGTTACTATTTCAGAAAGGGAACATTAATTGTTTAGAACATTTAGAACAATGATACTTCAGATGTGGACCATATCCTTGACTCTCTGTGGTTCTTAACGGGGATTGTGAAGAGCTGGGGTTGGAGGGAAAGAGCTGTGCAAAAAGTGTGGAAAAATAAAATATTTTCATTCAAAAATGGCATACAAGTGAGGCAGATACAATGATTGAGAAATATATATGTCTGAGGCAGCATAGATAATGATATATTGGAATAATATGAAAAGGCTGACAAAAGTGACAAAATATGATCTGTTGTTGCTTTTGAAAATTGCACAGAGAATTTATCAGAAAGCAGCACACTATTACTTAGTATTAATATTACAGTAAAACCCATAAATATTGTCAGTTTATCAGACTCATAAAGAGATTATTATCAGATTTACTGTTCTGATATGGGCCAACTTTTGATGGTTAGGGGGTAGATGGATTTATTTTGTTTTACAGAATAATAAATCTCTTATTATTCTGTAAATTTTAGAATGTGACATGTTTTAATTATAAAGCATGTCGCCTTCTAAAATAATAAACATTATATAAGAAATATTAGGAGTATTTATAATATATAAGAAACATATATTATAATATATATTATAAGAAATATTAGGAGTATTTCATGGTATAAAGTAATATCTTACCTTACATCATGACATGGTGTAAGGTAAAAAATATTACATAATATAAATTGGCAGTAATGTAAACAGTATTATATTAATATCATTTTATTGTAATATAGGAAATATATCATAGTGAAAGATGAAATTAGAACCGCATCCACTTTCTGCATTAGAACTACATGATTTATATTCTGATCCAAACTGATTGTATCTTTTGCATTATAACCATTTCACATTTCAGGCTATTTAATATGAATACTACAGTGAGACATAAATACAATTACAACTAGAAATGAAATGTGGTGTGCAAAAGAAGAGTCATATAACAAAAGTGATACTATTGGAATTTTTAATATCAAAAATTATGCCATATGGTTTACAACATAGCAATAGCAAAAAAAAAAAGCTAATTAGTTGCATAAGTGAGGGAGGATTCCAAATACTTGATAAAAATGGGAAATCATATCATTAAAATATAGAAATTAAAAATATATATTTTCCTTATAAAAACTATTTAGGTATATAGATGTAACACGAGTGCAAATCCCATTTAGAATGTTTTTAAGTGCTATTTTAAATTGTACACATTTAAGATAAAAATCTGCTTGTGTGACCTCTTTAAACTTGGCTAAAACATGTCATAAATGCTGTGAAAAGGACATTACTTAGAATCTGGATTTTTACATGAGCAAATATATTAAAATGAGATTAATTTAAAATTTGCAAACTCACTTCTTGGCCTGAAGGTGTAATTCAGCATTGAATCTGGAAATGTAACCAAGAAGCCAATTTCAGGATTTTGTTGCTAGGTAGTGAAATCTGTACTTTATGAATCAACAAACTAAAATCTGGACTTGTATATTTCCTTATGTAAAATCCATAATGCATGTCAGTTTTATTATTAAATCCTTAAAAGCTTTATTTAATTGAAACATTCATTCAACTTAGATTTTGACTCTGAGATGGACTTTTCATGATTTACTATTATTTTTTCTTTTTCTTTTTTTTTTGTTTCTTCCTATAGAATAATATTGATACTAATGATTTTATAGAATTCCGTATAAAATTTTACAATAAATTCAACTTAAATTACTGTTTTATTGTTTTTCAACCTCTACAAAGCTAACTGACTTGTGAAGAATTGTCTCAACCTACCAATCCCAAGCATTGCCTTAAATGAAATCTTGAGTTTTTATCTAATGCTTTAATGTAACACAAAGAACATCCAAAATAACAGAATAGCTTCTTTCCTCCAAATGAATTTTCTACATATCCCTTCATCAACTCATAAACATCTATTTTTATTTATCTATTATTGTACAAGTATATTTCATTCTTTTTTTTTTGGATTGATTAAAAAGTTTATTTGATGTAGAATAAATTTATACATTAACCAGTGATGTATAATCACATTTCAAAAATGCTAGCTTTAGTTAATAATGTTTCAGTTTGCTTTTAATGTTAATTTTTTAAAATTTTAATAGCTTTTAATTTAAGAACTGTACACATTTCTGTATTCAAGTTTTGTAAGCACCTCCTTTAGCTGTCAGAACAATCTCAGGATGTCAAAGCATAGACTCTGTTGAATGCTAAAAGTATTACACAAGGCTGACAGCCCATGCAGACTCAGTCACCTCCCCACCCCTCAGTTGGATTCAGATCCCGTAGCTAATTATTCCAGTTCTGGAGGAGTTTTTATGATCCTGGAATCCAAACTGAATGATCTGTGTCTTGTGACATGGTGCATCATCATGCCAGAAGTAACCATTACCAGATGGACAAATTATGGGTGTGAAGCAACAACATTCCAGTAGGCTGTGGGTGGTCAGCAACAACGTTCCAGTAGACTGTGGTTAAGATATTGATCCACTGATATCAGAGGAGCTAACATGTGTACCATGAAAACACCCTTCACGCCATCCAACTTCCACCACGAGCTTTGTTCCAATGGATTACGTGACTGGTTAAACAAAAGGAAAAGGTTGATGCTCTTTGCCACACCCATGACATGGAGGAAGGCAAAAGACCATGATAGTGATTATTACACATCTAATGTGAATGTAACTAGATTCTCAGTGAAGAATAAGCACAAGGTTGTTTACCCACATCTGGATTCACTGATGAGACCAATCCCTCACAGTGACACTATGCCAGTTTCGGTTCCTCCATAACATGGGCTAGATTCATTAGAAAATGAAATGGAATGCAGTGAAGGTGTGATTGGTGAGAACCTGAGAACTTCAGCCAATCCTAAGTACACTCCCAACAAAGAGACATTGGAGCTGGAGCTCTTTATCCCAGATGAGTTGAATGACCTCATTAGAGATCTAGCCTCTCAAAAGATAAAACAGAACTTCTTGCCTCGAAACTAAAGCAGAAACACATGGCGAAAAAGAATGTCAAAGTGTTTCACTATCAAAAAAGAAACATAGTTATGCCAACATTCATTACACTAAATGGTCAGCTCTGCTACTGCCCTGATATTAGTGAAGTTTTTAGGGAATTGTCACAAGTACACATTATAACCAAATTGTGCATCTTCATCAACTCCTCACAGCAAAGTTTGAAAGCTGTTCACTTGCATTACGTTGTTATTTCCCTCATTATTGACACTTGGCATAATAACTCTGTTGATTCATCCTATTGTCACCATCAGCATGGAACAACTGGAACCAGGATTCATCAGACCAGACAACCTCAAATGTCCAGTGTTGGTGCTCCTGTGTCCACTATACCTATGGCGCCTCCGTAGCCAGGTGGGGAGTGCAGTGCGTAGCACATGCTTCTTGATTAGACCGGGGTTCGAGCCCATCACCACTAAATACGGAGGATGCGGAAAGGTCAGAAAATGACCATCGCATATCCCCGGAGCAATATGGCCTTAGTTGCTAATGCTCCTAAAAAAACCAAACAACAACAACTATACCTATAATCTCTTGGATTTAGCTGATAAGAGTGGAACCAAGTGAAGTAATGCTCCATCTGCAACAGATTCTGATGCACTGTGCATCTCAATATACAACTTTTCCCACCACCTCTTTTATTCTGCATAATTCTTTTCAGCCTCTTACATCCATAAACTTCTCCAGCTACAGGACTGCTGTTCACTGGACCATTCTCTGTACACTGTTGTACATTAATATTCCAACTGGATGGTAGTGTTGTGGTACTTCCACCCACACATCTGGTGCCAGTTATCTTATCGTGCTCCAAGTCACTTGCATTATGTTATTGGGTCATTATCTTGTTGAGTTGCCAGCACACAAACTATCCCTCAGTATTTCCATAGTCTGTGACAGTATTAGCATTAGCATTAGTAGAGGCATATGATGCAAGAAAGCAAGCTTATTCAGCATCAGCCAAAAAAAAAAAAAAACACGCCACTCCCATTTCACCCCTCCGTTCGCTCGAAACACCTGTCCAGTTGAGCCTTAAATTTGTTTAGGCTATCAACTTCAACAACAAGTGATGGAAGTCGGTTCCACTAACCAACCACCCGCTGGCCAAAGGCAAATTTCTGCACATCTATCCGACATCCTTCCTTCCTCAATTTGAATTTATGCCCTCTGAGCTTATTTTTCTGAGCAAAATGAAGAATCCCATTGGCATTGAGCATGCTCAAACCATTCAAAGCCTTATACACCTCTATCAGATCACCTCACCGGTGCCTAGTCTCCAGACTCTGTAATTTGCAAAACTTAAGCCTTTCTTTGTAAGAGCAACCCTTTGTTCCATTCACTAATCTTGTTGCCCTTCTCTGTACCCGTTCCAGCAGCTCTACATCCTTCTTGAAATGAGGCCTCCAGACCTGTATACAGTACTCAAGATGTGGCCTAACCATTGCCATATACAAGGGAATAATCACCTCCTTATCCCTGCTAGAAAAAATTCCTGTATATCATTGACAAGACACCATGAGCTACTCTTGCAGCTCGTCTGCACTGCTCAGAGAACTTCATATCTGCCTGCACAATTACCCCCAGGTCCTTTTCATTCTCCCCCACTGTCAGAGTTGATACGTTGCTCTGGGGTTACTGTTTCCCATATGTATAACTTTACATTTGTCAATGTTAAACTTCATTTGCCACACTCAGCCCATCTGTTCAACCTTTCCAGATCCTGTTGCAGCAGCATAGCGTCAGTGGTGTCCTTAACAACCCTGCCAACCTTTGTATCATCTGCAAACTTGGACATTAAACTTGATATCCCATCATCAATATCATTCATAAACACCGAAAACAACAACGGACCCAACACTGAACCCTGAGGAGCTCCACTAATAACATTAGTCCACGTTGAGCAGTGTCCATTGATTACCACTCTCTGTCTTCTGCCACTCAACTATCCCCTTATCCATAGCAGCAATTTGCCTCCAATGCCACACTGCTCCAATTTGTGCAGCAGTCTTCCATGTGCAACAGTATCAAAAGCCTTTCTAAGATCCAAATATATAATATCAAAGTTATTCCCTGCATCCAGTTCTTTTGTGACTACATCATAGTATCCAATCAAATTGGTCAGGCAAGACCTGCCCTTAACAAAACCATGCCGCGTTTGAGCTATAACTGAATTCTTGTCTAGATGATCCTGCAGTGCTTCTTTAACCAGTGCCTCCATTAATTTACCTGGAACAGAAGTTAAACTAACAGGTCTATAATTACTTGTGTCAGCCTTTGATCCTCCTTTGTGAATTGGGGTTACATTTGCACATCTCCAGTCTATGGGTACCTCCCCTGAGTCCAAAGAAGCCCTCATAATTATGGCTAGGGGTTTGCTTACTTCCTTTGCTGCCTCCTTTAATATAACTGGATAGATCCCATCCACCCCAGGTGCCTTTTTTATGTTTATCCTCAACAATCTCTCCTCCACTTTCCTCTCAGTTATTACAAAATCATCCAGCTCACTGCCAATGTTTACTTTACCTACATCATTCTCCTTCCTGAATAACTCCTCATGCGTGAATGTAGATGCAAAATACTCGTTTAGATTGTTAGCCACTTGAGCAGGAACCTCAACTGTTGAACCATCAATATCCAGTGGACCAATCTGATTCATCCCTTTCCTTCTTGAGTTTAAATAGATAAAGAACTCTTTTCTGTTTTTCTTTGCATCCTTTGCCAAGGATTTTTCGTAGTCTGCCTTTGCCTGCCTAATGTCCTTTGTGACTTGGTTACAGACCAACTTATATCTATCATAGGCTTCCATGTCACCCATTAATTTGTATGTATCCCATGCATTTTTCTTCTCTGCCACATGTCTCATTAGTTCATCTGACAACCATTTAGGCCTAAACCTTGAACAATATTTCTTAGTTGGTATGTAAAGCCTGGTAGCCTCCAAGATTAGTTTCTTGAATGCTTCCCATTTTGAGTTTGCTGTTGGTAACATCATCAGTTGGTCCCACTGTATAGAATTTAAATACCATCTCAGACCATCATAGTTGCCTTTACGAAAACAAAAACCCTTCCCTTTACCTCTGATGGTAGTTACCTCCTTGAGTAAATCCCACTTCAACACACTGTGATCACTGCCACCTAGTGGTTCATTTATCTGCAGATTCTTAATGCATGAAGAATCACTACTGATAATCAGATCAAGAGTATTGCTCCCTCTTGTTGCCTCACGAACATACTGATTTAGAAAACAATCATCCAATAAATCCACAAAAGCCTTGCTAGTGTGCGAGTGACCAACCCACAAATTCCAGTCAATATCTGGGAAATTAAAATCCCCCATTATAAGACTCTCTGATTTACTGGCCCACTCTATTTCCCTGTACAATATCTTATTATACTCATCAGTGTCATTAGGCCTATAGCACACTCCTACTCTCAATTTTGATTTCCCTATGCTTATGTCATACCAAACTGACTCGACACTGCCCTGTCCATCGATGTCGACTGGCTTCACTTCCTTGGACTTTATGTGTTTCTTAACTAATAGCATAACCCCACCTCCCTCCTGTCCTGTCTATCCTTTCTATACACATTGTATTCCCCAAATTCCAGTTCCGCATTCCTTATATCTGTGTGACACCACGTCTCTGATATCCCAACAATATCTGCCTTTGATGTTTTGAGCAATACCTCAAATTCATCAAATTTATTTACCAAACTCCTAGCATTGGTGTACACGCAGGTATACATGCACCTGTTTCTATTCTTGGCTACCCTAACACAACCCATGTGTTTACTTGTATCGCAATGACTCCCAGCACTCTCTGAAATATCCTGCATCTTGTTTTTCAGGCTTCTGCTCATTTCAATAGAAGCAGTGCATGAATCACTTCCACCTCTGCCAGTGGCTACTGTTAATCTATTAGTCCTTGTATCCCCCCCAACTAGCAGTTTTCCAACCCACCTAACTCTGCCTCGACAGCATCACCAAAAATTCTTGCACCCTTTCTATTTAAGTGTATCCCATCCCTGTAGAAGCAATCTCTCCTGTTAACAAGTACAGTCCAGGCTGAAAAAAATTCTACCCCTTGAGCCTTGCACAATCCCTCCAGGGTCGAATTGATTGACAAGGCTCTCATCATATACTCCCTCCTATCGTATCTGGGCAGAATTGCAGACACTTTCAAATTCAACCCTAATTCACGGCTTTTTTTCAACAGTGACCTGTACTTGCTAAGTAATTCCGCCGGTCTCCTACTCTTAATATCATTAGTGGCAACGTGTACAACTATATCACCTTTTGTGCCCTTAAAAGATGATATCCGCTCTACAACGTCATCAACCTTTGCCCCTGGCAGACATACCCTGGTCCTATTCCACCTATCCTTTTTACAAAGCATGTTCCCTGCTTCCCTGACAATAGAGTCACCAACAACTACTAGTTCCTGTGGGACCAGCGCTGTGGGGGCTGCCTCTGTGTTGCCTGATGACCAAGTGCAAGCTCTGGCGTTGATGTGGGCGGCTGAGAGCTTGATGGGCTCCTCAATTTATTTCCTTCGAGGGCATCCACCCTGTCCTTCAAGCTCTCATAAAGGCCCATAACAACGCTGAGTTGTCGCCTGATTTCCTTGCACTCCTTACATCGTGCACACACAAAGACATCCCCCTTGGCAGTATCATGTCCCATACCCGACTGCTCCGCAAACATCAAGCAAACAGTGCATTTTAAAAGACTGTGATTCAGAGGGCAACTGCCCCCCTCAGTTCTCCCCTGAACCACAGCACTTCCATTAGCTTGAGCCTTTTGCTTTGCTGCTCTGGTCTGAGTCATGATTCCGATTTAATTCAATAAAATTTCAAAACAAAATTAAATCCTTAAGTTATATTCCAAAACAGTTATAATGCTATATTTATTTTTTCCAGTATAGTGGGTTTTCCACTTCACTCATTTAGATAGGCCTTCTTACCAGGATGAAAGTTATGAAAATGTCTCAATGTATTAGAACTAAAAGAATGCCAAGCTTTCGAATGGAACTTTCTGGGTAACCATATGTACCCTTCATGCCTAGGTGCCGTTCAGAAACTTCTTGATGCATATAAAGAAATGGGATGTTGTATGTCACAGAAATCTAATTTCTTAAAGAAGTCTAAAAGATATTTGCCTTTAGACTTATTTCCCAAAAAACCTTGACACAGTGAATAATTAATAGGGAGAAACAGTTGTTAAAAACAGTTTTCATTGACTTAACAACTCTGAACTCTGTGTATAAAGCATATTGGTTTAAAATATGAAAATATGGAAACTATATGTACTAGGCAAAAACCAAGAACATATTTTAAACCAGCGTGCAAAACTAGTTTGGAAAAGTATGTTCAAATTTTTGATGAAAAAAAAAAAAAAAAAAGTTTCATTTTGTTGACCAGTGTAATTTTTTCCTCCTGAAAAAAAGCTTTTGGGTTCCCTTCAATGTGTACAAATGCCTCAGGGTTAAAAACTCCCATAAAAGAAATCAGATAGACAGAGTTAGTTGTGGTCTTCATGTTGGCATTAAATCTTGAATATGGTTAGAATCCAGTAATATCCATTTGAATGGAACTATGCCTTATCTATCCAGAACTAGTTCATCAGTTTTGGAAGTTAAGCTTTCCACACACTGCTGACCGTATTGGACTAATGAAATCTCACAGCAGCAGTGCACATATACTTTATGAGGGTAATATGTGTGACAGTTTTCAGAACATCTTATTAGCAGAGCTGACAGACATCCTGCTCTGGAATGAAAGCCTCCTGCAGACTTCTTCGAGCCCTTGATCATGGCAACATGAATGTCCTTAAGTTTCTTTTCTCTAATCACTTTTGTTTTCCCACTTTTGTTTTCCCACTTTTGTATGTATCTGTCACTCCCTCAGTTTTCTTGAATTGTACAAGTATATAATACTTGACTTGTTTGGAGGAGTACATTCATTGCTGTATTTCACTGCAGATTCTTCTCTAGTGGCTTTATAACTCCAGTTCATAATGTAATTTTCCAAAATTAATATTCTTTACTGCACACTGCACACAATTCTTATAATTAATGATCTGAAATAGAAAGAAATGAAGAGACATTGTGTATCTCTTCATTTCTTTTCTTTTTGAATACACTGTACATATGAGAAAAGTGCAACAGTTTTCTACTAAAATGTCCAAATTCTTCAGAAGCACTAACTGTACTGAAGCAGGCAAATTTCATGCAGTACTCTATAAGATGCACTTCCTTTCTAAATGTATTCCTCCACACACACAATTCTCTTATTCTTTTTCGGCTAACTAGTCATCTGCATAATGTTCCCATCATTCCAAGTATTATCAATTATCATACAGATGTCAGTTTTCAAAAAATGCATTAATATTGCTGAGTGCCGATTCCTTAACCAGGTGACAAAACTTGCCTGTATCAGTTAGTGCTCACCTTACAGCAACACTGATTTAGACATGCACTAAGTATTTTTATTCTATTACTTTTCTATTTTTCTTTTATCTTCCTCTTTAATTGCTGTTATTTTCCTTTGTGAAAATTAAATACAGATTGTCCTCTAGGTTTGCTGTTTATTTATTTTTCCTTACAAAAACATAATTATTTATTTTTCTTTTTGGTAAGGTATTCTGAATCACATCTAATAATACCATAATCTCTTAACAGAAATTCTCAGAGCAATAACCAACTTTAAACTGCTGTTTTTGCTTTGTTCACAATGGTGAAAGCTTGGCTTCTGGTGAGCTTTTCCCTGCAAATTTAACTGGCTAATTCTGTTGCTTCACTGGAGAAATACCGTCTTCCCATCACTATTTATTAGTGTCTTTACTCGTGATCATATTGTTGTTTGCCTATCCCAAAAATTCCTTGGGATCTTTATTTCTGGGGAAGTCTGGATTTAAATTCTGTCACAGATTGAAGGTATTTCATAAAGACTTCTTCAATTGAGGCAGTAATTAACTGTAGAGTAATTAGGGTTCCCCATGAGTTATTTCAGGTTTTTGCAGCCCACACAACATGCAGATCAGTTCCATGAACACACACATTGGAATAGAGCACTATGACAAAACTAGTTGATGTACCAAAAATCTCCAAACAACCAACAAACCTTAATCTTTTTCAGCTTCTTATCATCTCTCAACCCCCCCCCCCATACTATCCATATTAAAGAACAACCACTAATGAAGACAAATAGTAATAAACTTCCTTTTTTTGTCCTTTTGTTACTATTTATCTTTCTGAACAGTCTTGTTTTTATTCAGTTTATCCACCTGATTCGTGCCCATAAATTCTTCAAAATACTGAGGTGCCTTCACATTGTTTTCCTTAACACTACTGAATAATTTTAAAGCCTGATTTATTTTCTTTACAACAAGTTTCTTATAACAAGTTTTTAATAAGGTTTCTAATAAAAATTTTTGAATAGGAATTTTTAAAAAGTTATACAATAGCATATTATTTTTGCTGTTTTTTTACATATTAATCATTCTCCCTGTTTGAATTCACATAATATCTCTTCCACAGAGGCCAAAATCCAACATTTTTCTCCTACATCCTGTTTTGTCACATTCTAGTTTGAAGTTCTGATACTAATTCTTTCCTTTATCTTATGTTTATTGAGTTAACCTTCCTTGATAATTTTCATCTTACATTACTGCATATTTACATCCACATAAATATGTGTATTACTCAACTGTAATTTCAGGCTCCATGTTTTCAGTCTTTTTTTATGCTCCCTTGATCTACTTGATTAATTTCATAATATCAAAGTACAGCAGAAGTAATTTACAGTAATATGAGGTGTGTTCAAGCTATAAGGTCTCCAAATTTATTTCTCACAAAATAATCAAAGTATACATGCAGAACTGCTTTTAGTCTAATGCCAATTAGTTCTAAATGTTTTCAGGAGATGACAGCACAATATTATGTGTCACATTGATTGCAGTGCCCTAAACAGTATACTATGTTTATAATACTTAAAATGGCATCCTTCATGTATACCATTAACAACACATCATTATCTGATTTTTGCATCTCACCTGGAAAAACCCAATTGAAATCCCTTGGGAAGTGTCGCAGATGTGTCCTGTAGGCTTTCTGGATGTGAAAAATGTGTGTAGCTGGGTATGTAAGTTTCGTGAAGGACAGGAGTCCTGTGAGAATGAAGCACATAAACCAAGACATTGAACCAGTCATTCCAAGGCTAACTTCCGCTGGATTGAGGAAATGGTACTGGTGATAGAAGATCAACAGTAGATGAAATTGCAACACCTGCAGCCATTTCTGTTTGGATCCATTTTTACATACACTGAAGATCTTGGAATGAGCAAGGTGTCAGCTCAGTGGGTTCCAATGCAGCTTTCTCAGAAACAAAACAACAGTTGTATCAACTTGTGTGAAGCAGTGCTCACTTGTGATGCTGCAGTGAATGGATCTTTCTTTTCCTCAATTGTCACAATGGATGAGACATGGGTTCCACTCTTCAATCCAGAAATGAACCATCAGTTTGCCCAATGGAAGCACACTGATTCACCACTGTACAAAAAGTTCCAAGTTGCTGCAAGTGCAGAGAAAATGGCGTTTTTTCTATCTGGATATTGATGGAATAATCCTTACACATTGTGTTGTGTACCCAAGGGCACTACAGTGACAGGAAACTCATATGAATGAAGAATTTCTAAAGAAAAAGTTCCTCCTAGCACTTCAGAAAAAACATCCATACAGACTGAATCATAGTCGTTTCCATCAGGAAAATGCTTGCTTCGCCCCATTGTTCTGGAAATGTGCATATTTTCCACACCTGTAAAAACAACATTTTTTTTAAAGAAAACAACATTAAGGTTATCCCACATCCTCCATACTCACCCAGACTTGCACCTAGTGACTTATTAAAACTTATTCTATGTTTTGGCTGTTCCCAATGGTGAAGGATACTCTTCGTGGCATAAGATTTCCTAGCCAACAAGCAGGCTGCTTCTGCCATTTACCAGTGAGCCAAACATATCTCCAAAGAAAGCTTTGTCACAACCTTCACAGCTCAGAAGAACAGGTGTGAAAAAGATATGCAGCTTCTAGGAGACTGTGTTGAAAAGTGAGGCAAGTGTCACTTCTGTATCTTGTGCACTTCATGAGAAATAAATTTTGAGACCTTGTAACTTGAATGCACCTCATACTGCTGGCCTACAGCAGAAATAATCTACAGTAATCTTCCAATTTACAAACAAACAGAGTTAGACAGAATTTTTGACAACACAAATTTGATGATTTACCAGCTCAAAGCTTGATCTTAAATAACCTTTGCTCAACTTCAACCCAGAAGACTCATATGAGTCTTCTGGAGACTGAATGTGTATTCTTATTCATGTTGAAAAGATGAAAGTCCATTCTTATTCACAATAAGAATTGGACTCTCAAACAATTATGAAAAAGTATTTAATGTATGTTATACAATGTGCAGTAAAATAGAGAAGTTATATATACACTGAAAGGACAGAATTCATGGTACCTGTTTCTTGGGCAATGCGACGCTGTCACTGCTCTCACTAGTGGATGAACCCATCGCTTAGCAGGTATATAGCTACACTGCATGACTGCATTGACATAGACCACTGGTGTACCTTAGTACATTGGTGCGCCACGATCCTTTACATCTATGCCTCAAGATTAGGAAAAATTCCACTGAGTTCGATAGCAATCACTATTTGTGTGCCTTGAGCGATAAAAGATTGGGAACCACTGACGTAGACAGTAATTCAATGTCAGTATGGATAAACATCATGAGTGAACCAACTTTGAAAGAGGGATGACAGTGGGTGCCCACTGCATGGGTCGCTCATGGGTGGTACAGAAATTGCATTATCCCCATTCAACAGTATCAAGAGTGTATTGGGAATATGCCATTTCCGGAATAACATCTCAACATGGACAGCGTTGTGGATGGAGAAAGGTGGTGGATGGATCACTAGGTGGCACCGCTCTTGCTTCCATGTGGCAGGGCTGGTAACCTGAGAGAAAAAGATAATCTCTCAGGGCCAAAAAAGAGCACATTATGAGTAAATCAAACTCTGACTTATCTGGGCTGCCAGATAAGTCACCTCAACATCTAAAAAAAAAAGATAGTTCCATTGCAAGAACTTCCAAATGCCAGAAAACTGAGACAGAGACACATCCAGTTCCAACTTTCTTGATCATTCACTCAACTGGTGAAAATGAAATTGGCAAATTCTCACCATTCAGAGTCCAAAAGGAGTTAGAAAGTAGAGCTGGATCTCCCAAGTCTGTAAAAAGACTGAGGTCAGGAGATATTCTTATCGAGACCTCTAATGCCAAACATTCTGATCATCATTTGAGTATTAATCTCTTTGCAGGTTTACCAGTAACTGTGACACCTTGCAGATCACTGAACACCTCTAAAGGAGTGAGATCAGACTGAGATTTATTAGATGTATCTGAAGAGGAAATGCTAGACGAACTTAAAGATCAAGGAGTAATTCAAGTCAAGAGAATTTCCACTAGAAAAGATGGCAACCTGATCCCTATACAAAATCTCGTCTTGACATTTAATACACAGCATCGTCCAACGTCCATTAAGGCTGAATATCTAGTATACAATGTCAGACCGCATTTTCCAAACCCACTATGATGTTTTTGATGTCAGAAGTACAGACTTTCCCAGACAGCTTGCTGGGGAGCCCCTACTTGTGCCAAGTGCAGTTCAGTGAAGTCTGTACTGTGAAGTCTGTGAAGTCTGTACTGTCCCTCAACCAATATGCCCAAACTATAAAACAGACCACCCTGTGCCTATGCTAGAACATGTCAATGCTGAAAAAACGAAAAACTTATTCAGAAGTATAAAACAAACCATAATGTTTACTATCAAGAAGCAAAATGGATCATTTCACCACCAACCCATCCAAACAGACCTACATATGCCAAAATCACCAAAAGATACCAGTCAACAGCAATACAAACTGAATTATCAATATCCCCAAAAGAGTCTTTCTCAAATTATGTCAAAACTCTATATAGTGCAACCCAAACTCAAGTAGTCAACACATCAATATCCATACCATGTGAAAAACTACACACCCCCCCCTGACCAAGAATTCAAAGAAAAACTTTGAGACATCAAGAAGAAATGGATATTAATGAAAAATCTGTAAATGATGGTGTCCTAGAAATTTTTGTCAAAGAAGATATGGACATGGGAAAGCCTTACTTTCCAAAAAAAAAAAAGATGAAAACAAGAGTTAAAAACAGAGAACTCAGCAACACAAAAACATTCTGAAAGCCTACAAGGAACTAATAATGAACACAATAATTCAGTGGAATTGTTGTGGTTTCCGTGCCAATATTGATAACATATGTGATCTTACCTCTAATTATATGCCAATATGTCTCTGCCTTCAAGAGACATATTTAAAACCTTATGATACACCAAAAGTGTCTTGGTATATTATCTTTAGAAAAGACAGAATCCACCAAAATACTGCACCTAGTGGTGTAGCTGTTTTAGTAAACCCACACATTCCTACCAAGCGTGTCTTACTGAATTTTCCACTTGAGGTAGTAGCCATCCGTGTAGCTGCTGACTTTGATGTTACAATCTACTCCTTATACATTCCACCAAGTGTTATCATTCAACAAAACAATCTAAATAGTCTCATGGCCCAGCTTCCCACTCCTTTCCTCATTCTGGAAGATTTAAATAGACATCACACACTGTGTGGTATCAACCACATTGATCAAAGAGGAAAACTAATTGAACAAAGTTTAGATGACAGCAACCTTCTTCTAAATGATGGGTCACCAACATATGTTCACCATCCTTCTGAAACTAATACTGCAGCCCTGTATACTACTCTAAATTAATATTTACTAAGTAAATAAATGCATGAGGCATAATACATTATGAATTGAGAATTTACTATAGAACATTCCATGAAATACACACCATTCTTTGTTCATAATAGCAAATTACAATGAATGGCATCGATTTAATAGTATCCCATATTGTTACTGCCTTCACAATGAGTTACCATGTATTGCACTACCTCGAATAAGGGATGCCTCCATAGCCAGGTGGGCAGGAGTGGCAGTGCATAGCACACGCTTCTTGATTAGACCGGGGTTCGAGCCTGTGACCACCAAATATGGAGGATGTGGAAAGGTCAGGGAATGACCACCACATATCCTCGGAGCAATATGGCCTTAGTTGCTAATGCTCCTAAAAACCAAATAACAACAACAACCTCGAATAAGCAACACTTCTCCAAAGAAGAAGACTATTGTTACTTATTCTCAGTGGATACCACCACCAAGGCAGCACCATTTCAAGGCTTCATTTGTGTGCGACCAGAGATCAGTCAAAATTGGATCTTCTACCATGGCAACACACCACCCAATTGTTGCTTCTCCATTACGGAATTTCTGGTACAGAAGAACATTCCAGTCCTCTCAAAGAAAATAGATAATTAGGTCGATGTCATTCATTGTATGATAAGGATTTGGATTATTTTGTCTTGACGTAACTTAAACGAGCATCAATTACAGAGATATGTCACCAAGTTGCCTTGGTATTACACTACCCTATAGAGAGATATTGCTATTTAGCAATATATTTCTCTTATAGAGCACTGCTTTTTATTTGAATTCTACAGTGCAATTCTGAGGCTACCCTTGAAGTGCCTATGCAGTGTGAGATTGATGCATTACTTTGCAAATCTGGTTTACTTTGCAGCAGTTTACAGTCTGAGGCTGTTATCCTACTTGTACAATAATTTATATATATATATATATATATATATATATTAGGCAGAAAAAAAGTAAACTGTTGTATGCTCTGGTTGGGCAGGGCATGTTAATGTTATACCATTTGTGTGTTGAGACTATATTTCTTAGTGGTGTTAACTTAATCTGAAACAGATTATGCATTTGCTCACAACAGTGCACATAACTGAAGCTATTTCCATAAGTTGTAAATTATCTTATGCCACCCTACATTTAATAAGTTTTTAAAAGAAAGAATATTGAAGCTTCTAGAGAAACATATGAAATGAAAATGTTTATTCTGTTGCTTTTGTTATAACAGGAATAACTCAGTTATGTAAAATCTTTATTACATTTAAATAACAGCTGTATTTCAAGGTTGGTGTCAGATAATTTTCCTTGCCTTTTTTGAAATAATGTCTCTATAGTACTACTACTACTATATATTCTACTTTGGCTGGCAAATGGCAGGTCCAACCTTGTAGCCTGAAAAAGTTTGTAATTAGTGAAATGTTTTATGGTGAGAAATACCAGATTTAGGTCATGTGGGGGATCCTGACATACATATATTTAGAGGATATTTTCTAATGTTTTCCACATGCACAAACTACCAGAATATTTTAATATGAATGGGATATGAATGCAATAAATAAAAAGAACAATAATTACAGTAAATAAAATACAGTTAAAAAACTATAATAGCAGATTAATCCTTCTATTCACTGTTTTCCCTCAATGCTAGTTTTATTCCTATTAGATCTATGGCCCTAGCCAGAATAAGCCCACTTCCTTCTAATGCCTGCTTGACAGGCATTAGAAGGAAGTGGGCTTATTCTGGTCCATCTTCCTCTTAGTCTGTCTCTGCACCTATTACCATTAATAAAAGGTAAAGTGCAGCCATTATCAACCCACTGCAGGATGGAAGCCTCCTCAACAATTCATGCTGAGGGAAATGGACCATAATCTGCCACGCTGGTCAAGTGCGGGTTGGCAGATCGACTGTATTCAGCAGTCAGGAGCTAGAACCCCGGTCTCCTCAAAGAGCGTGTGCTACTACTGCACCCCCACTCCTGACCACTTGGCTACGGAGGCCTCTCAATAATATCTGCTTCAAATACTGTTTAACTCATATCTTCTCCCAGCCAACATTTAACCCTTTGAAAAATATGTAAATTTATATTTTCAAGGTTGTTTCAGAAAAGTAAATATAATTGATCCATTGGGATACAAATTGGCTTATTCTTCCAGTCAGTAGATTCTGCCATCTTTTCTTTGTATTTCCAAGTAATAGCAAGCAGTGTATATTAAATGGTAGCAGGAAAATTGCTTTCAAAATTGGCAGACGATTGCAACTTTAGCCACTGTTATCTTGACTTGGCACATTATAACCTTAGATGTTAATGCAACATAAAATCCTTAAACAACCAACCAATCATTCATTGTAATTTGCTATTATGAACAAAGAATGGTGTGTATTTCACTGAATGTTCTATAGTAAACTACCCTAAAGTGTACAATAAACAATGATCCAATGCATAGTGATCATTTTTCCATACTAATTGATTTAATAAACAAGCCCTCTTATCAACCTACTAAAATTCCACAGTGGCTCACCAATAAAGCAGATTGGCAGACTTATAAAAAACTAGCTAAATTTGACCTGGAAATAATCCACGAATCCCCAACTGATGGAGTGGTTGACTATGTCACAAAAACAATATTACATGAAACAGAAAAAAACCGTACCAAAATCCTATTCAAAATTGCCAATACACCCAAAAATCTGGTGGGGTGATGAATGACGTGCAGCTAAAAAAGAGCAATATAAAGTGCAGAATACCTTTTGCAGCAGTCCAACTATAGCTAATCTATCTAGTATAAATGTGCCAGATTGGCAGACTTATAAAAAACTAGCTAAATTTGACCTGGAAATAATCCAAGAATCCCCAACTGATGGAGTGGTTGACTATGTCACAAATTGGATCTGCTTGGATCTGCTTTACTTCAACCATCAGTCAAGAAACCAATACACATAAAATTTGAAAAATAATCAGAAAAATAAGTGGCAAATACCAGACAACTCCTGTGCTTATCATGGAATAGAGGAGACAGAACATTTCTGACCCTGTTCAAATTGCCAATATCTTAGGGCAGGACTGCTGTGACCCTATGTACTGCCAGTAAGCAAATCCAAGTTTGCTGCCCCAAAATATTTGGATTAAAAAATAAAATAAGACTTAAATAATTATTATTAATTTATTGAAAAAGAAAAGAATTAAAACATATCTCACATATGATGGCAGATATGAAGTTTTCTGAGCAGTGCAGATGGTCTGCAAGAGATGGTCTGTAAAGTGGAGATGGTCTGCAAAAATTCCTGATATACAGGAATTTTTCTAGCAGGGATAGGGTGATTATCCTCTTGATAAGGCAATGGTCAGGCCACACCTTGAGTACTGTATACAGATTTGGAGGCCTCATTTTAAGAAGGATGTAGAGCTTCTTAGTACAGTGAAGGGCAACATGATTAGTGAATGGAAAAAAGGGTTGGTCTTACAAAGAAAGGCTTAAGTTTTGCAAATTACAGTGTCTGGAGACTAGGCACATGCGAGGTGATCTGATTGAGGTGTATAAAGTCTTGAATGGTTTGAGCATGCTCAATGCTGATGGGATTGTTCCTCTTGCTCAGAATAATCGCCTGAGATGGCATGAATTCAAATTGAGGAAAGATTAGCATTAGTATTAGTAAAGGCATATGATGCAAGAAAGCAAGCTTATGCAGCATCAGCCAAAAAAAAAAAAAAAAAAAACTTCCACTTCACCACTCCGTTCATTCGAAATACCTGTCCAGCTGAGCCTTAAATTTATTTAGGCTATCAACTTCCACAACAAGGGATGGAAGTCTGTTCCACCAACCAACCGCCCGCTGGATAAAGGCAAATTTCCGCACATCTATCCTACATCTTTCTTTCCTCAATTTGAATTTATGCCCTCTCAGGTGATTATTCTGAGCAAGAGGAAGAATCCCATCAGCATTCAGCATGCTCAAACCATTCAAGGCTTTATACACCTCTATCAGATCACCTTGCCAGTGCCTAGTCTTCAGACACTGTAATTTTCGAAAATTAAGCCTTTCTTCGTAAGAGCAACCCTTTGTTCCATTCACTAATCTTGTTGCCCTTCTCTGTACTCATTCCAGCAGCTCTACATTCTTCTTGAAATGAGGTCTCCAGACCTGTATACAGTACTCAAGGTGTGGCCTGACCATTGCCTTATACAAGGGAATAATCATCTCCTTATCCCTGCTAGAAAAATTCCTGTATATCATTGACAAGACACCATGAGCTACTCTTGCAGCCCGTCTACGGTGCTCAGAGAACTTCATATCTGCCTGTACAAATACCCCCAGATCCTTTTCATTCTCTGCCACTGTCAGTGTAGTACCACAGAGTTGATACGTTGCTCTGGGGTTGCTGTTTCCCATATGTAGTACTTTACATTTGTCAAGGTTAAACTTCATTTGCCACCTCTCAGCCCATCTGCTCAACCTTTCCAGATCCTGTTGCAGCAGCATAGTGTCCTTAACAACCCTGCCAACCTTTGTATCGTCTGCAAACTTGGACATTCAGCTTGATATACCATCATCAATATTATTTATAAATACAGAAAACAATAATGGACCCAACACTAAACCCTGAGGAACTCCACTAATAACATTAGTCCACAATGAGCAGTGTCCATTGATTACCACTCAACCACCCCTTTATCCATAGCAGCAATTTGCCTCCAATGCCACTGCTCCAATTTGGGCAGCAGTCTTCCATGTGCAACAGTATCAAAAGCCTTTCTAAGATCAAAATATATAATATCAAAGTTATTCCCTGCTTCCAGTTCTTTTGTGACTGCATCACAGTATCCAATCAAATTGGTCAAGCAAGACTTTCCCTTAACAAAACCATGCTGTGTCCGAGCTATAACTGAAGTCTTGTCTAGATGGTCCTACACCAGTTCTTTAACCAGTGCCTCCATTAATTTTCCTGGAACAGAAGTAAAACTCACAGGTCTATAATTACTTGTGTCAGCCTTTGATCCTCCTTTGTGAATTGGGGTCACATTTGCACATCTCCATTCCATGGGTACCTCCCCTGAGTCCAAAGAAGCTCTCATAATTATGGCTAAGGGTTTGCTTACCTCCTTTGCTGCCTCCTTTAATATAACTGGACAGATCCCATCCACCCCAGGTGCCTTTCTTGTGTTTATCTTCAACAATTTCTCCTCCACTTTACTCTCAGTTATTACAAGATGCTCTAGCTTACTGCCAGAGTTGAATACACCTCTGGCATTCCCCTCACTGAATAACTCCTCATGTGTGAATGTCGATGCAAAATATTCATTTAGTTTGTTAGCTACCTGAGCAGGATCATCAACAGTTGAACCATTGATATCAAGTGGACCAATCTGATTCATCCCCTTCCTTCTAGAGTTTACATAAGTAAAGAACTCTTTGCTGTTTTTCTTTGCATTCTTTGCCAAAGATTTCTCGTAATCTGCCTTCGCCTGCCTAACCTCCTTTGTTACTTGGTTATAGATCAACTTATATCTATCATAGGCTTCTGTGTCACATGTTAATTTATATGTATCCCATGCATTTTTCTTTTCTGCCATATGTCTCATTAGTTCATCTGACATCCATTAAACCTAGGATAGATGTAGGACAGTTGTAGGATAGATGTGCGGAAGTTTGCCATTAGCCAGCGGGTGGTTGATTGCTGGAAAAAACTTCCATCTGTCATTGTAGAAGTTGATAGCTTAAATAACAGACATTTGGAGGGAGTGAATGGGTAAAATGAGAAGAGGGGTTTTTTTTTTTTTTTTTGGCTGATGCTATATAAGCTTGCTTTCTTGCATCATGTGCCTTTATTAACATTAATGCTAATATAATATAATGAAACAGCAAACAAAAATAACAAAATAATTCTGAAAATAAACTTTAAATTCTAAATCGCAGTAATCGTACAATAATAAAATAAAAGGAAAATTATACAAATTTATGTTTCTTTGCATCTCTTAAAAGAGATGCTAATTTATTAATTATCTCATTTATGTTTATTTGTTCCAAAAGATCGTTTACTATTGAAATTAATGCCAAATTAGAGATTAATTGTTGAGACATTTTCAATCGTATATAATTTTTGATTAATTTTGAAAAATCGGCTCACCTGAGGAACTGAAAGTTGCCTCAGGTGAACTGATAACTGGTAAAGTTAGAAAAATTCTTAATGCAGCTGCTACATTTGGAAAAATATCTATAAAATCGTTTTTAAAAATATATTGTTACACTTCAAATGGAGTAATATCATCTAATTATTTGAAGCACTAGCATTATCTGAACATATTGAGCAATGAGACTTCACTAATCAGACTGGTGTGAAACCAGCCGGTATTTAAATAAACAAATTTCAATCCTGCAACTAAAACACTTTATTTACAATAAAATAAAATAAAATTACAAGTATATAGAATAAAAATATAATAATCTAAAACTGATGCGGTTTAATTTACAATAAAATAAGAAATGTAAAATAAAATATGATGATAAAAGTGAAATAAAATACTAAAATACTGTAACAACTGTAGCTTTCGGAGAGAGCGGTCTCCTTTCTCAACAGCATACTTCTACTGTGCAGCACATCCTTAAATAAGAGATCTATGGCACTCGTCACATGGTTCCTCAGGAATATGGTTGGAATTTCCCATTTGTTCACCAGAACCGGAAATGGCTCGGGAGCGTGCTAGCTGAAACCGTTCATCTTGTCCAAGAATAATGGTTTCAAAGAGGGGACGTAAGCATACACCCCTGTCTCTATTAATGGTATTGCTAGCTGCCCCAATACGTATATTTACGGTCCCAGAACCCTCATGCATGATCCGTGATGACAGCATCCTCCGGGGAAATTTGATGTTGCTTCTCCCAGAAGTGTTCTGCCATGGCATACTTCCCATAGTTTGCAGACTTTATTGCATTCATATGCTCCCCCAGACGGTCTTTCAGTCATCACCCACATAACACACCCCACAATTCGGGCATTTAATTTCATATACCACCCCACTGTTGGCTACTTTCGTTATGGGGTCTTTGACATGGGATATCACTGTGTGCAACCTCCAACCTGGGAGTTGCACACAGCATATCTGACACCCCCGAATTATTTGTGCAATGTGGTCTGAAAGGCCCGGATAGTACGGAATGTATGCAGTGCTCACAGGGGCGAACGGCTCGTTACGGGTGGACTCTGCTCCTCTATAAATCTGTCCAACACCCTCTGGGAGTATCCGCATTTCTTGAGGTCTGCCATGATACGAATAATTTCATTATCTTTATCCTCGGAAATGCGGCTATCCCCAGAGGGTGTTGGACAGATTTATTAGAGGAGCAGAGTCCACCCGTAATGAGCCATTCGCCCCTGTGAGCACTGCATACATTCCCTACTATCCGGGCCTTTCAGACCACATTGCACAAATAATTCGGGGATGTCAGATACGCTGTGTGCAACTCCCAGGAAGGAGGTTGCACACAGTGATATCCCATGTCAAAGACCCCATAACGAAAGTAGCCAACAAGTAATGCTAACAGTGGGGTGGTATACGAAATTAAATGCCCGGATTGTAGGGTGTGTTATGTGGGTGAGACGGGGGTGACGACTGAGTTATTTGGGGTTTTTTTAGGAGCATTAGCAACTAAGACCATATTGCTCGGGGATATGCGGTGGTCATTCCCTGAGCTTTCCGCATCCTCCGTGTTTGGTGGTGAAGGGCTCGAACCCCGGTCTAATCAAGAGGCGTGTGCTACGCACTGCTGCTCCTTCCCACCTGGCTATGGAGGCACCTGGCGATGACTGAAAGACCGTCTGGGGGAGCATATGAATGCAATAAAGTCCGCAAACTACGGAAAGTCTGCCGTGGCAAAATACTTCTGGGAGAAGCAACATCAAATTTCCCCGGAGGATGCTGTCATCACGGATCATGCATGAGGGTTCTGGGACCGTAAATGGCTTGAGAGTTTACGTATTGGGGCAGCTAGCAATACCATTAATAGAGACAGGGGTGTATGCTTACGTCCCCTCTTTGAAACCATTATTTTTGGACGAGATGAACGGTTTCAGCTAGCACGCTCCCGAGCCATTTCCGATTCTGGTGAACAAATGGAAAATTCCAACCATATTCCTGAGGAACCATGTGATGAGTGCCATGGATCTGCTATTTAAGGATGCGCCGCACAGCAGAAGTATGCTGTTGAGAAAGGAGACCACTGTCTCCGAAAGCTACAGTTGTTATGGTATTTTAGTATTTTATTTCACTTTTATCGCTTTTATCATCATATTTTATTTTACATTTCTTATTTATTTTATTGTAAATTAAACTGCATCAGTTTTAGATTATTATATTTTTATTCTACATACTTGTAATTTTATTTTATTTTATTGAAAATAAAGTGTTTTAGTTGCAGGATTGAAATTTGTTTATTTAAATACCGGCTGGTGTTGAAGTCTAATTGCTCAATATGAATTGTCCCAGCCTTGTAGACCTATTTGGAGATATCATTATCTGAACTACTGTAAGTTCTTCAGATAATGCTAAACCATCAATATCGGATTCATTATGATCAATGTCACTTATTATGTAAATCTTTGCAATGATTTAATAAATCGTCAACTGATCATTTTTAATTCAGAAATATTATAAAACATTTTAAATATTTCTATATGTTCTTTCATATCTGTAAATCTTCCAGTTAACGAGAAAATTGTTGTGTCCATAATTTTAAAGAAAAAAAATTGAAATTTTGTTGCAGATTCTGAATAGCTTCATCTCCACTTCGATTATGAAATCAAAATGACATTTTTTCATTCTTTTCCTTACAAACTTCTGGAAACAAAGCTTCAATGCCATATAGTTGTAATATTATTAGCTGTATCGAGAATTTTTTTTTGACTGCTTCCTCTGTTTTATTTTCTTTAAAATATTCCCTGATATTTTGTAGACTTTCAAGCACTACATATATATCATAATCCTTTTTTTGGAGCATTTTAATTATCGGCTTAATTTTAATTAAAATGGCATGCCAAATTATAATTGAACAAAGAAACTTATAAGATGTTATATTTAAGGCTATTGATTTAGCATGATTCCTTGTATCCATATTTTTATTTTCATCTTCAGTGAGTATAGCAAAATACTAGAAATGACTATTTTATCTGTAATATTTTGTGAAATTATTTCAATAATTTCATTTTGTATTTGATCACCCAAATAATGCACGATATTTTTCTATTCAGTTTTTTGAATATGGCGAATATATTCTGCCATAACTGAATCAAATTTAGCAGTTGTTTCAGGAAAAAGTTATCATTGTCATTTTCATATAAATCTTTTGAAGATCCCCTGAATGCTGTATGTTGCTGTGCTAAAAATTGTACTATATATATTATTCTGGATGAAATCCAGAACATGGGTATCCCCGTTTTGGGCATAGCCAAAGAATGGAGTGAATGTCCAGTCAAGTTGTGCAATTTTCTGATTATTGGGAATGCATAATTTACCTCATTTTGTGTCTCTGATTGTTTGATTGGATGCAAATTCGCTTTTGATTTTAGCAGGAAATACAAAATTATTCTGCTGTTGTTTAGTTGTTGTCATGCTGCTCTGCTGCCCTCGGTTATTGTGTGTTATTTCGTTTGCAAAAGGATGGATGTAAAAGTGTAACTGAATGGTGTATGAGTGTGTGATACCTTCAGAATACATGTTTTCAGTGTGGATGTTTGATGAAGTGTAACAGCTGGCATGCAAGGACTGATGAGTTAGATTTTTTTTTGCTTTCAATTTGTTTCATGACGATTTGATGTTTTTCACAGCAATTGTGTGTATGAGTTGTTATTGGTTTCTCTTTATATTAGTGGGGATGTGGGGGGGCAGCAGCCCCAAAACAAAAAGAAACATTTCTGTTGACGTGCATGAGCAATTCTCATTGTTAATGCACGTGAAATTGTCTAGTAATGTACTGGTGAGAAGAATCAGTGGTTGTATGTGGTGGTAATTTTTGTTAGTTGTTTTAAAAAAATTGCCGTTTTGTCATTTCTTTTTCTTCATTTCACTCTGACATATTGTGATGTCACATGACATCCTCCAATAACATGCAGGCAAGGAGGAGGAAAGGGGAATAGCAGTGAGTGGGAGTTGCCTTCACATCTTATCTCTGCTTTCTTCTGCTATTTCTCACTGAAGTATGGGGTTAAAGCCATGTTCTGGAGTATAACCCTGCGAAATATAAATATGAAACATAGACAGTGCCAGACCAAGGTATTTCTGTACCTTGGGCAGAAAGATTTTTTGGTGCCCTTTACTAAGGTATATATATATATTTTTTTTCCTCATTGTTCTTCTGTTTTTGGCTCCCTAGGCAAGAGCCCTGCTAGCACGTACCTTAATCCGGCACTGAACACAAATCCAGATAATAAGAAAATTAACGTAAGTCTGCAATTTCATGTACCGTATTTATTTTAAATTAATTATTTGCCTGCCGTGTTGAATGCTGGTAAACATTAACCAATCAGATGACCAGCATGACTTCTGGGTATGTGGAACAGGTGGTTGGATAGGTTTTACAAGTATCACTAAGTTACAGAATGAAAATCCCTTCAACTCTTAATTCATGTGCTTAGCCCCCAGCTGGGGTATTGGGAAATGCATCTTGAATCTGACCTTCCACCATTTGGTAATTTAAACCAGGTACCCTAACCATGTTTCTTTCCCATCTCCCCCCCCTTTCCCAGGAGGATTAGACAGAAACCTGCCTACTCTTCTCCTGGTGGGGCCTGATCTTCACGAGGATGCCTTCCCTATCGTCCCCTTATCTCTGTCTGTTCCCCCTCCAGCCTTCTGTTCCCCTTCCCGCCTACTCAAACTTAACTTACTGAGTATGCCCATAAAGTATCATAACTGAACCAGCGCAAAATTTAACCCCACTCACTTAAACCTATACCCCAAGTCAGTAAATTCACCTCAATGCTCCTTTTTTTTTTTTTATATAAGTCCTTGCCATTGAAATTTTCAGAAACTAGGTGGCAGGGGCCTGCCAGAATACTTAAAAAATCTACAGGGTGCCTGACCTGCCTCCTTGTGGCAAAGTGTGGGCAACAGTGGGTCTCACTAGGGACCTAACGGCTAAATGGTCAGAAGAACAACAGAACATAACACTACACGACATTCCAGCTTCTACAGAGTACTGTGATACACAAATAGAGTATACAGTGTGGAGATGGGGAGAACCCCCTGGCACCGTCAGACAGCTAACACACTTTACACTTTTACTTTAATTCTTCCTTAGTAGCAGCACTATTTGTCTCAATTGCCTGAAGGCCAGAGGTGCAAACTCTTAATGCGTTCCCAATTAAGTCTCTTGTAATCCATTTGTTATATGGAAATTTTCTTTTCTACGGAAACTATTTTAATTGTAATTACCAAGGGGAATTCAAAAACTATCGCTAAATAGAAAATTCCTTTTTAAAATAGTTCGTTAAACAGAGGTCCGACTTGTATATGTCAAAAAAAAAATTTTCCCACCCGTAAGTGACGCTTACCTCGCCTACCCACTTGCAGTGGACCTGTCTTAGGGGGAACTTTTGCCAAAGCATGAGCAATGGAAAGTTACACACCAACCTTTAGTAGCAATCACAGTGTTATAAAATGTGTAGTGTTCAAGGAAGTTTTTATAGGCAAAGGAGAAGGTTTCAGATTTAAGAGGGGAGGAGGATTGATTTTGTTAAATATTTACATTTCCAATAATTTTATTGGAAATTCAAAAATTTTATGAAATTTTAAGAAGATAAATAAAGTCCTCTCATTTATTAAGTGAATGAAGTAGTTGAAGAAAGAAGAATAACTATCAAATCAGCATGATGTTATGTCTCCGTTCAGATAATAATTTATCCTGAAGAATTAAATTACATAAATGACTAGAAGAGAATATATATTCAGAAGTGAAAAATAACAGTGTTCAAAGCAAAATAGAATTGTTACATTTTTTCTGAAATTTTGACAAATTGTGATTGGTTCAAAGTTTTAATTTTTTTGGCTGCTGTAGAATAAGTTCTATCATTTCGTCTTATTAATACTAATACTATTTCATAAACCAGCTTAAAAATATTTATGTAATTCAAATTTCTGTTATGCTCCATCCAGTTTGAGGAAAAAGATGCATCACTCATTCTGGCTGGTAAAGTATCTCATTTAAAATCAATTACAAAAAAAAAAAAAGTATAGAAAGGGTTGAAAAACTTGATTTACGAAAATAAAAAAAGGAAACTTTATACGAGATAATAAAAATTTTCCAAAAAACGGAGCTTAAAAGTTTACATCTTGTTTTTTTTTAAACAAACAATGCCATGACAAAGGAAAGACAGCTCAAAAGCTACTACAATAGTTTTTGAAGCTCACATCATTAGCTTAATCTTAATAAATCTTATAATTGTGCTTGATAATACAGTCATAGCAGCCTAATAAATCTTCTAATTGTTCAACAAAGTAAGAGAATTAGCTGCTAAAATGTATAATAGAGTTCTGAAGGTCATAAATGCTAGTGGTACAGTTTTGTTTCTGTTATGGCTATGATTTATGAAGTGTACAAAAATCCACATGAAGTGTACAAAACACAAAAAAAAAAAAAAAAAAAAAAAAAAATGCAGCTTTCAGAACTTTTCTTTTAACCAGTACTTATGCAACCTCATCAAATATACAGGGTGATCCAAAAGTCAGTAAACAATTAAAGAATTGGTATTTCAGTGAATATTTGACATATGGTAACGAGATTAGCGCAGAAATGCATAGAATCATGTGGGTTTTTTTCCGAAAGAATGTCAAAATTACTTCCAAATATGTCCACCAGGTGGCACTGTATGTGAATGACGTCGCACAACTGTCTGCTATAAAGGCACTGCAAGAACAACAGCTAAGCAGTTTAGTGAACGTTTGGCTAAGAAAAAGAAATGAAGCTAAGCGGTCATGTTATCATTACTGGATAAAGCACGGTTGGTGAAATGTTATTACCTTCACTGAATCTGCAACTGCAGCTTTGCAATCTTTCTGTCAGCTGAAGGGTATGCAACATGGTAAAGGACCAATGGCTGTTGCAGGACTAAAGATGATTAAGAAATTTGAGACAACTTGTTCGTTACAAGATTGTCCACAAAGTGGAAGTCCATCAACATGTGCTACAACTGTGGCTGCAGTTGCGGAAGACATGGATACTCTAATGGCAAGCTCTTGTGAAGTTTCACGTCGAACTGGCATCCCGTATGGGAGAGTGTGTGTGGAGAGCACTAAGAGTAGTCCTCCGTAGATATCCGTACAAAATTCAACACCTTCAAGAACTTAGGCTTCCTGATTTTGCAAAGTGAGAAGCATTTGCGTTATGTTCTTTCAGCAAATTGAAAAACGTGACAACTGGCTGTCAAATGTTTTGTGGACAGATGAAGCCCATTTCACTCTCAATGGCACTGTAAACACACACAATTGCAGAATTTGGGCAACGGAAACCCTCAAGCTTACACTCCATTGCATCAGTCAAAAGTAATGGTGTGGTGTAGATTCACCTCTTCTTTTGTAAATAGGGCCATTTTTCTTTCAGGAAATCAGTGGCTCTGGTTTTGAAACTGTCACTGTCACAGGTCAGCATTATGCTGACCTGTTACGAAACTGCGTTATCCCTAGCTTGGGGGAAAGGCAAGCTTTGGATGTTATGACATTCATGCAGGATGGAGCACCACCCTATATTGCTTCTCCTGTGAAACAACTGTTACTCTCAGCATTTGGAGAGAATTGAGTGATAAGCCTTCACTTCCAGAATGAATGGCCAACAAGGTCTCCAGACCAGACCTGATGCAGTGCAATTTTTGGTTATGGGCCTACCTGAAGTCATGGGTTTACAGAGATCACCCAAAATCATTGGCAATGCTAAAAGACTCTATATGATGGCAGGTATCAATGATACCTCCAGAAATGCTGTGTCGTGATGCCCATAACATCGTTACTCATCTTTAGTCAGTGCTCGACAACGAAGGCTGCCATATTGAACATTTACTATAATTAGCATTAGTAGAGGCATACGATGCAAGAAAGCAAGCTTATGCAGCATCAGCCAAAAAAAAAAAAAAAAACCCTCCCATTTCATCCCTCCATTCGTTCCAAATGCCTGTCCAGCTCTGCCTTAAATTTATTTAGGCTATTAGCTTCCACAACAAAAGATGAAAGCCTGTTCCACCAATCAACTACACGCTGGCTAAAGCAAATTTATGCACATCTATTCTACAACTGTCTTTCCTCAATTTGAATCTATGCTCCCTCAGGTTCTTAATCTGAAAAATAGGAAGAATCCCATCAGCATTCAGCTTGCTCAACCCATTCAAAGCCTTATACACCTCAATCAGATCACCTCACAGGTGCCTACTCTCCAGGTGCTGCAATTTGCAGACTTAGCCTTTCTTGGTAAGAGCACCCCTTTGTTCCCCTCACCAATCTTGTTGCCCTTCTTTGTACTTGTTCTAGTAACTCTACATCCTTCCTAAAATGAGGCCTCCAGACCTGTACACAGTATTCTAGGTGTGGCCTGACCATTGCCTTGTATAATGGGATTATCACCTCCCTGTCCTTGCTAGTAAAATTCCTATATATCATTGACAAGACTCCATGATCTGCCCTGGCAGCCCATCTGCACTGTTCAGTGAACTTCATATTTGGCTGCACAATTACCCCCAGGTCTTTTTCACTTTCCACTTCTCTGACTGAGTGTAGTACCACCCAGTTGGTATGCTTCTCTTCAGTTAGGTGCTTTGTGGTGTTACAGATCAATAATGAGGTGCTTTGTGGTGTTACAGATCAAGCACCACCTGGTGGACTTATTTGGAAATAATTTTGACATTCTTTTGGAAAAAAAACCCATGTAATTCTATGCATTTCTGTGCTAATCTCTTTACCATACTTAAAAAATTCACTGAAATACCAATTATTTAATTGTTTACTGACTTCTGGATCATCCTGTACATTAGCAATAAATTTGTGATTTCAGAAAGAAAGTGAAAAATGTGCTTTTTTTCTGATTATGCATGTCAGCTACTACCAAAATATCCACACCCCATTGAGATTCAGAGAAAATAGTGAAAATACTAATATTATAATACTAATAATAATGATGATTAACTATTTACTGTACAGTACTACTGGAAATACAGAAGGGGAGGAGTTGGGGGGGGTTTAAAGTATGCCATACTGAACCAAAAGGAAGAAGGCTGGAAAGGAATGTTGGAAATGTAGGTGAATGATGCTGTTCCTTTCCATTCCTAAAGCTATTGCGACTGCCTGTACTGACATTACTGGAATTTGACCAAGTTAATTAAGCATCCACCTATTTCTGAAAAGCAATCCCTTGAAATAAACTGTAACAAAATATATATAATAAGAACAAATATCATTAGTACAGCAGTCTTGGTAGTTAAAAAAAAAATGACTTCCTAACTGTCTCCTTTCAAATTATTAAATGAGTGTGGAATATAAACTTCACATAGCATGCTTTAGAAGGTTAATAGTCTTGTGTCCTTGATAATAAGAGTAAATATCATTAGTCTTGTAAAAAAAAAATTATTTTGCAACTGTCATTTCCAACACTAAGAAATGCTTCACATTTCTGTGTGTGGGATTACGACATTCACAAAGCATGCTTTAGAGCAGCAGTTCCCAACCGGTGTCCCTCTTTACTTGCATCCCCGTCAAGTGTGGTGTGAAGTGTGTACGTTCCGGGGGGGGGGGGGGTGTACTAAAAATTCTGTAATGGTGTTCCAGGGGGTTCGTACTAAAATTCTGTAATGGTGTCTGCTTAGATTTACATTGGCATATTATTCTAAACTACAAAATGTAACTAATAATAAACAAAAAAGAAAAATAAAAGTAAATAATTGCCAAAGAAAGAAACCATATCTCCTACAATTCCTTATAATTAGTTTACTATCTTACAATATATCATGTAAAATAAATCTGTTTTCCATACAAGATATTTTTTCATTCTCAAGGATCATTGTTATGTATAGGTACTTTTTTTTTTAGAACCTGTAGTACTTAATACCATGCATGGGTTTAAAATTGAAAAGATGAAAGAAGATACTTGTTGACATTGGACTTGAACTTCTGTAGATTGTAATTTTCAGGAAATACTTATGAAGGAAGGTTGTTCCAGAAAACTAAATATAAATGAGGAAGAAGAAAAATTGGTTCTTTGAGTTTGAACTTGAACAGTAAACGGATGTTGACTGATTGTGGCACGTGTTCAGACTGCTTTGAAAGAAAGAGTGGGAATTATAGAAGCCAATTCAGAAAAACAGTGTCCACACAAGTGGGCACTGTTCTTCTATAGATGGGCACTGCCCATCTATAGAAAAGGCATGCAACAGAAACAGAGACAAAACATTAATTAACCTAACTGCCCTCTTTTGAATAGAATCTAGAAGCCCAAGAGAGGTTTTGGGGATACCACCCCAGATGTGGGAATAATATTCCATGGTACAGCGGATTTGCAATTTGTACAGAGTGAACAGCTGTTTGGAAGAAAAGTAATGCCAAGAGTGAAAGAGAAAACCCAGTTTTTAGATGCAGAGGAAGCAGTATTTGTAATGTGCTTTATGCCAAGAGAGAGAGTGGGAGTCAGGGTAAGCAGAAGAATCCTTTTTGCAATATATAAGACACGACTGAGTTTTAGAAGGATTGAAATTAAGTTATCTTTGCCCCACTGAAAAATTACCTGAAGGTCAGCATTTAAAGATTTCGCAGTGGGTACTCAAGAAGTTGAGGCTGATTGAACAGGGCAAGGGTTCAAAAATGGAAAGTGGAATGCAATTGCAATGTGCTATTGTCAGCAAAACCATGGATAGAATTTCCGGCCAATGGAAGAAGGTCATTAATATACAAGGGGAAAAGAGTGGGTGAAAGAACTGAACCTTGGGGGACACCAGCATTTGTGGAGAAGTTAGAAGACAGAGAGCCGTCTGCCATCACCTGCAGTGAGTGCTCAGAGAGAAAACTGGATATTCAATTACAAAGAACAGCTAGCAAACCATAGGATGGAAGCTTATTTAGAAGACTTTTATGCCGAACACAATCAAAAGCCTTTGAAATGAAAAGAGCAATGGCTTGAGTTTCACCAAACTTTTCCGTTGAATTTGTCCATAGATGGGTAACATAAGCCAGAATATCTCCAGTGGAACAACACTGATGTAATCCACACTGGCAATCGTTGATCAGATGAAAGATTTCCAGATACCGTAGTTTAAGAGTTGGCAGTTAATTGATTTCTCCATTACTTTGGAAAGAGTAGAAGTAATAACAATGGGACAATAATTCAATGGAAGGGATTTCTCACGCTTTTTAGGAACTGGCTGGATATGAGCAAATTTCCAAGCAGAAGGAAAAAAAAAAACCTTTGGAATAAGAAAGTAAAAAAGACAACACAAAACAGGGGTAAGTTTAGGGGCACAAGTTTTGAGAACAAGTGGAGAAATACCACCAGGCCCTGGAGCTTTCTTAGCATCAGATTCATCAAAATCTTTCTGACATCCTCTTGACCGACGACCACAGGAGGCATTGAATGTAGTGTACTCAGAATGGTTTGAGGTGATTTACCAAGATCATCAATACATGAGTTGGAAGAAAAATAGGATGTTTAGCAGGTCAGCTTTATCCTTGGTTGAAGTGGTGATAGAATCATCTGGATTAGGCAGAGGTGGGAAAAGAGATGGGCAAAAATTGTGGCCAATAGCTTTGACAAGAGACCAGAACGTTCGGTTAGTATTTGGACAACAAGCAAGTTTTCTACTCTTAGCCTGTTCAAAACCTGTCTGGACTGATTCATAACTTACAGTATAAATAATACTTAATAATAATTTTTATTATTACGCAATGTCGCTTATAAAAACGTAGTACTGGAAATATTTTATAATAAAAATTCATAAATATTATACGATTTCAGAGAATATAGGCTTAGTAGTTGTTTGTTTGTTATTTGGTTTTTAGGAGCATTAGCAACTAAGGCCATATTGCTCCGTGAATATGCAGTGGTCATTCCTGACCTTTCCGCATCCTCCGTATTTGGTGGTGACAGGCTCGAACCCCGGTCTAATCAAGAAGTGTGTGCTGCTGCTCCTTCCCAGGCTTAGTAGTGGTTCGCATTAAAAATATTATGTTGAAAGGGGTTCGCAAGTCAAAAAAGGTTGAGAACCGCTGCTTTAGAGGATTGACAATTTTGTATCCATTATATTAGAGAAAAAAAATACAAACACCCATTTAACACTGTTCCACTATTAACTCTGTCTTATTAAATTATAAGTTATTAAATTATGTCTTATTAAATTATCATATGGTATGGTTATATATTCTCTCTTTTTCTAGTGAACTCCATAATTTACTTGTTTGTAGCTCCCTGCACTCAGTTCTTTTTGGAGTATTTTCTTATTTCGTTAGTAATTTTTTAGTAAATAAATTTAAAATAAATCTCTTTTTAAAGATACTTTCAAGTTCAGCTCTAACTCACTTTTTTTTTTTTTTGGCTGGTGCAGCCTAAAGCTTAAGCATAAGCCTCAGGCTTCCTTACACCATATGGCTAATAATAATAATAACAGTTGCCACTTATCTGATCATCTCCGAACTCTGTTCAAGCCATCCTGAATGAACACTATTTGACTCCAATCATTAATCACTCTCCTGACCTTTACATATGCATATTTTGATATCACATGCTGCTACCCTTCATCATAGTCATTTAAGAAAATCAGAAATGGGAGCAGTTTGTGTTGATATCTGAGGTATCCCAATTCTGACCCTAGCCCATTCTGAAGTGTGTATTCTTAATTGAAACCTCTTTCCTCTTGTCACATAGCCATTCCATAATCCAACTAATCGTCTTACCTGTGATCACATCTCAGCTTAAAATAGCAATGTCACGTGAAACTGAGTCAAATGCTTTGCTAAACAACGTCAAATTACTTTCTGCATCCAAATCACGAGTAACATTATGATAAGCTTGCATTCTGAGGCTTTACTTAAAATAACATAATGTTGAGAAAACACAGTGAGTTAGGGCTGAACTTGAAAGTGTCTGGAATTTTGCTGAGACATGATAGGAGGGTAATGAGAGCCTTGCCAATCAATTTGGCCCTGAAGTGATTGTGCAAGGAACAATGGGTAGAAGTTTTCTCAGCATGGCCAACCCTCGTTAGCAGATAGGATTGCTTTTATAGGTATGGGACAGAAGTGGGGTGCAGGAATATTTTCTGATGCTACTGAGGCAACATTAGGATTAGAAAACTGTTAGTTCAGGGAGATATAGAGACTAATAACTTAATGAGGTAGAAGAACTGACTATTGCATTGCTTCAGTTGTGGCATGCAGTAGCATTAATAACATGGGGAGGGGGGGTTACAAGGCATTACAAGGGTTCACATGGGGGTTAGAAATTAAGAGTTACTATAGTAACTCTTAGTAAGAGTTACTATAACCATAAGCAACTACATATTTACTTTCTTATATACTAATGTTAGGAATAATAGTAAATCAATTTGATTAATTTGAAGTATTAAGTCATCAAATGCTAACATTACAGATATAACAGAAACACGGTATCAGTCAAATATTAAGAATGCAAAATTTAAATATGGTGATTAAAACTTGTGCAGAAAGTACAGGGGGGGGGAGATGAATGATGCTTTTTGTTTAGGCGGCATTCAGACTCTAAAACAGTGCAACCAGTAGACCAAATTGCCAGTGTAATATTCAATTAGTCTGCTATGACATAAACATTTGGAAACAGAAATGAGAGTTGGGATCTGTTACAGGCCAAATTATTGTGATGCGTATTGTTATGCTCATAACAACTGTACAGACAAATAGTGAGCAAGCAAATCAGAATGTCTTATTGTCAGGGGTGGATTTTAACTTTCTTGAGATCATGCCTCACAGATCTGATTAACTACTAGGCAGTTCGTCATTATTGATTGAATAATGAACAAACCTCATAGTAGCTAATCAGATTGAATATCCCTTTAATTCAGGTTCATTATTCAGGTAGCTAATCAGATTGAATATCTCTTTAATTCAGGTTCATTATTCAGGTAGCTAATCAGATTGAATATCCCTTTAATTCAGGTTCATTATTCATTGCATACAGTTCACAAAGGAACTGGATGCAATGAATAATTTTTACATCATCTACTTTGATTTTAGAAAGGCCTTTAATAACAACCACAAATATGATTTTTGTATAAATTGGAGCAATGTGGCATTAGGCAGTTATTTGTTGTTATTTGGTTTTTAGGAGCATTAGCAACTAAGGCCATATTGCTCCGGGATATGCGGTGGCCATTCCCTGAATGACCTTTCCGCATCCTCCGTATTTGGTGGTGACGGTGGCATTAGGAGGAAGTTACTACTGTGGATAAAGGGATAGTTAATTGGTAGGAGATAAAGGATGGTTATAAATGGCCACTGTTCTACATATACTAATGTAACGAGTGGAGTTCGACAGGGGTCAATGTTGGGCCCACTTACTGTTTTTAATGTTTATTAATGACATCGATGCAGGTATTTCAAGTTTCATGTCAAAGTTTGCTGATGATACAAATGTGGCCACAGTGTTTAATGCTAGTAATCAGGGTATGCTACATCGAGGATTTAGATTAATTAGGCCAATTGGTTAAGAACTAGTGGCAATTGCAGTTTAATTCTGCGGGCGCCTCCGTAGCCAGATGGGAAGGAGCAGCAGTGCGTAGCACACGCTTCTTGATTAGACCGGGGTTCGAGCCCATCACCACCAAATACGGAGGATGCGGACAGGTCAAGGAATGACCACCGCATATTATTGGAGCAATATTGCCTTAGTTGCTAATGCTCCAAATAACAAACAAACAGTTTAATTGTGCATTGGTTGTACAAAGATGTGAAATACTTTGAGCAAAAAATAATTCAAAATTGTTTATTTTTTTGATGCCATCTATAATTTCAACCTTTGCTGAACACAGCTATGAAAAATCCATGTTGCATATTAAAAACATATTTTTAATTAATTTTTGAAAATTAAAACTCACTTTAGATTTTCTTCTATTTCCTTGATGGGCATTTGATGTAATCAAAAAATTTAAAGCGAAAACTTCTCTTTCTATTATAACACATGCTGGAAAAATTCATCATTCAGCATCATATGCTGCTACGACTGCCACTCAGAGCTGCAATAAAAAGATATATAGAAGTAATACATTAGCATTAGCATTAGTAGAGGCATTTGATGCAAGAAAGCAAGCTTATGCAGCATCAGCCAAAAAAAAAAAACCCACTTCCACTTCACCCCTCTGTTCGTTCAAAATACCTGTCCAGCTGAGCCTTAAACTTATTTAGGCTATCAACTTCCACGACAAGGGATGGAAGTCTGTTCCACCAACCAACCACCCACTGGCTAAAGGCAAATTTCCGCATGTCTATCCTACATCTGTCTTTCCTCAATTTGAATTTATGCCCTCTCAGGTGATTATTCTGAGCGAGAGGAAGAATCCCATCAGCATTGAGCATGCTCAAACCATTCAAGGCTTTATACACCTCTATCATATCACCTCGCTGGTGCCTAGTCTCCAGACACTGTAATTTGCAAAACTTAAGCCTTTCTTCGTAAGAGCACCCCTTTGGTTCCATTCACTAATCTTGTTGCCCTTCTTTGTACTCGTTCCAACAGGTCTACATCCTTCTTGAAATGAGGCCTCCAGACCTGTATACATACTCTAGGTGTGGCCTGACCATTGCTTTATACAAGGGAATAATCACCTCCTTATCCCTGCTAGAAAAATTCCTATATATATCATTGACAATACACCATGAGCTACTCTTGCAGCCCGTCTGCACTGCTCAGAGAACTTCATATCTGTCTGCACAACCACCCACAGGTCCCTTTCATTCTCTACCACTGTCAGTGTAGTACCACAGAGTTGATACATTGCTCTGGGGTTGCTGTTTCCCATGTGTAATACTTTACATTTGTCAATGTTAAACTTCATTTGCCACCTCTCAGCCCATCTGTTCAACCTTTCCAGATCCTGTTGCAGCAGCATAGTGTCAGTAGTGTCCTTGACAACCCTGCCTACCTTTGTATCATCTGCAAACTTCGACATTAAGCTTGATATACCATCATCAATATCGTTTATGAATACAGAAAACAATAATGGACCCAACACTGAGCCCTGAGGAACTCCACTAATAACATTAGTCCACAACGAGCAGTGTCCATTGATTACCACTCACTGTCTTCTCCCCCTCAGCCACCCCTTTATCCACAGCAGCAATTTGCCTCCAATGTCACACTGCTCCAATTTGTGCAGCAGTCTTCCATGGGCAACAGTATCAAAAGCCTTTCTATGATCCAAGTATATAATATCAAAGTTATTCCATGCATCCAGTTCCTTTGTGACTGCATCACAGTATCCAATCAAATTGGTCAGGCAAGACTTTCCCTTAACAAAACCATGCTGTGTCCGAGCTATAACTGAAATCTTGTCTAGATGATCCTACACCAGTTCTTTTACCAGTGCCTCCATTAATTTTCCTGGAACAGAAGTTAAACTCACAGGTCTATAATTACTTGTGTCAGCCTTTGATCCTCCTTTGTGAATTGGGGTTACATTTGCACATCTCCAGTCTGTGGGTACCTCCCCTGAGTCCAAGGAAACTCTCATAATTATGGCTAAGGGTTTGCTTACTTCCTCTACTGCCTCATTTAATATAACTGGATAGATCCCATCCCAGGTGCCTTTCTTGTGTTTATCTTCAGCAATTTCTCCTCCACTTTACTCTCAGTTATTACAAGATTTTCTAGCTTACTGCTAGAGTTGAATGCACCTCTGGCTTTCCCCTCGCTAAATAACTCCTCATGTGTGAATGTCGATGCAAAATATTCATTTAGTTTGTTAGCTACCTGAGCAGGATCATCGACAGTTGACCCATCGGTATCAAGTGGTCCAATCTGATTCATCCCCTTCTTTCTAGAGTTTACATAAGTAAAGAACTCTTTGCTGTTTTTCTTTGCATCCCTTGCCAAAGATTTCTCGTAATCTGCCTTCGCCTGCCTAACCTCCTTTGTAACTTGGTTACAGATCAACTTGTATCTATCATAGGCTTCTGTGTCATGTATTAATTTGTATCCCATGCATGTTTCTTCTCTGCCATATGCCTGATCTGTTCATCTGACATCCATTTAGGCCTAAACCTTGAACAATATTTCTTGGTTGGTATGTAAAGCCTAGTAGCTTCCCAGATTAGTTCTTTGAATGCTTCCCATTTTGCATTTGCTGTTGGTAACATCATCAGTTGGTCCCACTGTATAGAATTTAAATACTGTCTTAGTCCATCGTAGTCGCCTTTACGAAAGCAATAACCCTTCCCTTTACCCCTAATGGTAGTTACCTCTTTGAGTAAATCCCACTTCAGCACACTGAGATCACTGCCACCTAGTGGTTCGCCGACCGGGCTAGCCGAGTGGGTAAAGTACCTGCCCGGCAACCCAAAGGTCGTGGGTTCGATTCCCGCCTCGGGCTTGGATCAAAGTACTGCAAAAACCTTGGGAGGTGCAATATGGCCATAGAAGCCGATGCGCCAACAACTACCAAATAAAAAAAAAAAAAAAAAACCTAGTGGTTCATTTATCTGCAGATTCTTAATGCATGAAGAATCACTGCTGATAATCAAATCAAGAGTATTGCTCCCTCCAGTTGCCTCCCGAACATGCTGATGTAGAAAACAATCATCCAATAAATCCGCAAAAGCCTTGCTAGTGTGTGAGTGACCAGCTCCCAAATTCCAGTCAATATCTGGGAAATTAAAATCTCCCATTATAAGACTCTCTGATTTACTGGCCCACTCTATTTCCCTGTACAGTTTCTTATTATACTCATCAGAGTCATTAGGCCTATAGCACACTCCTACTCTCAATTTTGATCTCCCAATGCTTATGTCACACCAAACTGACTCGACACTGCACTGTCCAGCGATGTCCACTGGCTTCACTGCCTTGGATTTTATGTATTTCTTAACTAATAGCATAACCCCTCCTCCCTTCCCTATCCAGTCTATCCTTTCTGTAGACATTGTACTCCCCAAATTCCAGTTCTGCATTCCTTATATCTGTGTGACACCACGTCTCTGATATCCCAACAATATCTGCCTTTGATGTTTTGAGCAATACCTCAAATTCATCAAATTTATTTACTAAACTCCTAGCTTTGGTGTACATGCAAGTATACATGCACCTATTTCTATTCTTAGCTACCCTAACACAACCCCATGTGTTTACTTGTACCGCAATGACTCCCAGCAGTCTCTGAAATATCCTGCATCTTGTTTTTCAGGCTTCTGCTCATTCCAATAGAAGCAGTGCAAGAATCTCTTTCACCTCTGCCAGTGGCTACTGTTAATCTATTCGTCTTTGTCTCCCCCCCCAAGCTAGCAGTTTTCCGACCCACCTAACACTGCCTCGATAGCATCAGCAAATATTCTTGCACCCTTTCTATTTAAGTGTATCCCATCCCTGTAGAAGCAATCTCTCCTGTTAACAAGTACAGTCCAGGCTGAAAAAAATTCTACCCCTTGAGCCTTGCACAATCTTTCCAGGGCCGAATTGATTGACAAGGCTCTTATCATATACTCCCTCCTATCGTGTCTGGGCAGAATTGCAGACACTTTCAAATTCAACCCTAATTCTAGGCTTTTGTTCAACAGTGACCTGTACTTGTTAAGTAATTGTGCCGGTCTCCTACTCTTAATATTATTAGTGCCAACGTGTACAACTATATCACCTTTTGTGCCCTTAAATTTCTATGAATTCTCTATGAATTCTCTAAACATTCTCTATGAATCACTCAGCTTCTGACAAGGCTGCACTAATATGTGTTTCCAAAAGACCTGGGTTTCAAATGATAGTCAAGTAGTTGGATTAGGACAAAAATCTTGCACCCTCAAGCCGACTCAGACTTAAATAAGAGTAAGCCCGCAGCATCAAGATCGTGTTGTGATTAACTCAAAGGTTCTCCTTAAGTTGAACTTTGAGCCCGCATAACTCCAACTCAAAATCTACTCAATAATTTATGTAAATTATGTGTATCAGAGAATTGTCACAAGGCAAAATGATCAACAAAACAAGATTTATTAAACATATGTCATATGCATGAGTCTAATTGAACTGGATAAAGCTTAGATTAATTGGTATGTGATTGTTAGGAAATTAACTGAATACAAACATTATCTTGCTGATAGCAGTATTACAATTTTGTAATTGTTCTTCATGTGGCTTTTCCACTAATTCTCTAACATGAATTCACAATTGCTGATGACAGTTGTGTCATACAATTGTTCCATTATTTGAATAAGAATACATCTGTCAGCCTAACAATTACAGTTAGTATTAAAACAACTAATTGGACAATTCGTGTTTACTGTTAACTTCTAACTATAAAAATTGATATACATTTGTCAGAATGATTTTTATGAGAAGAGAGGTCAGTGTGTGTGTGTGTGTGAATTTAAGGCAAGTGAAAAGTATGATTAATTTCGAATGGTTGCGTTTATGTTGTTTCAGAAAAAGGCTAATCACTTACCGACAAAATGTATTTCTTTCTTGGCACTCCCTGGTACCACTGTTTAATCCATAATTATGACTTTGGGCTATCTTCCACGATTTTCTTTATCTGCCGACTTAAACTTTCGCTTAGCTTCTTGAATCCGCTCTAACTTTTACAACCTGGAAACTCCGTAACCTACAGTAAGACTGCCAAAAGAAGACTCTCTCTCTCCTCTTGTTTTCTTTCCCTTTTTCCTGTATATATATCTCTACATTCCCCTACCTTAATTTGCCCTGACCTGTTCTGACATCACAGGTCAATATGCGGGGCAAAGAACTTCATTTGGGGACTGTCAACTTTGGGAATGGACACCACTAAAAATGAAATATTGTGAGAAGAAAGGAAATCCCATGTTTTTGTAAGGCAGTTTCTTTTGTTTTAAAATTGCATAATCGAACATAAATCGATATACTTTTACGAATGGAATTTTAGAATGACAGTCACTGCGTTTATTAGTTTCGATCTCATAAGGAATTATGTCTCATGTTCTAATTTCTCACTCTCTTCTGTCACAAGTCGCAACCTGCTCTTTTCATTCCAGAGGCAATTATGCAATACGCGGACTGCCCTTTGCCGTCAGGGAGAGGGGTGGCTGACATCATTTAATTGCTCTGGGCACTAAACGCAGTGCATCATTTGAACAACAACTTTCCCCAAGGGAGGCAACTGACTGCCGTTACGAAACCGAAAGTTAAACGGAGTTCATTCCGTCAGATTTATTGTATAGACCGTGGAAAAAGTATCGGACACTTTAAAGAATAAGTGCTTCTTAAAAGCAGGTGAAAGGGATAAAAAATGATAGCATTTTTAACACTTTAACACTACTCCAACATGGTCTTGATAAATTAGAGATGGACTGAAAAGTATTATTAAGGTTTAACATTGATAAACGTAAGGTACTGAATTTGGGTAGCAGTAATTTCAGATAACATCATTGGTACCAAACTGAAGGAAATGTAGAATGAAAAAGAACTAGGAATAAGAAGTGCAGTCTGACAGGAAGTTCTGTGAGCAGTGGATTCAGGCTACTAGGGCTGCTCATGGGGTTCTGTCAGTATTATACAGAAATTTTGCCAAGAGGACAAAGAGTCAATTATTTCATTGTATAAGGCAACAATGAAACAACCACATCTTGAGTGCTGCACATGGTTTGGAAACCTCATTTTAAGAAGACTAGATCTGTTGGAATGGGCACAGAGAAGAGGAACAAGATTAGTGATGAGCACAAGTGGGTAATTTATGTAAGAAGACAAAATCTGGAAATCAGGCATCTGCCTGAAGTGTTTAAGGCTTTAAATATGTTAAGTAAACTAAATGGTGATAGCATCTTTATCTTTGCTCTGACAACACATATGGGGACTTATATTTAAAGTGGAAGAAGATACTTGCTGCATGTATGTGTGAAAATTTGCACTCATCTAGAGTAATTGATTGGAAGAACAAACTTCCATCTGGTGTTGTGGATGTGGGTAGTTTGAATAAATTGAGATGGGACATGAATGGGTAATGGGTTTTTTTTTCGTTGACACTATACCAATTTTCTACCTCGCATAATTTTTCTAATACCAATACTAATTTCTTCATTGAATTTCTGTTTTGGGAACACTGATCTCTCCAGTAGTAGAGACTGCCTTACAAGACTTATGCCCATGTTATAGATTACATCATTATCCATTAGCATCATCAAAAATGTGAATCCACCATTTATTTAAAATTCAATATCCATTTAGGGATACAAGTAACAGGGGGTTAATTAGATTATTTAAATATGTGCATTGAAATATAACTTAACAACCTTTAGGGTGAATGTGTCCTGTGAGTAGGAATTAAAGGCCACATTGCTTTTTTTACATGCTTAATTGGAAGTTTTAGTTCAAAGCACTACTTGGCTACTCATTAGACTTTATACATTATTAACTGATTTGCATGTTTGCTAATAGGTTGCCCATCATCTGATAAAAAAGCAGTAAGCCTTGAAACTGCTATCATAGTAGTGTGACCTGAGTTTCAAATAAATAGCAGATTTTAGTGATGCTGTTTATATTAACTTGCCAGAGTGTTCCCCCCCCCCCTAAAAAGTAGCAAACAAGGTCATTCTGCATCTGACAAGTGTCCAAATTTCTGGAAAGAGATTTTGATTTTTTTTTTTAATTCTGCATATCATATACCAGTGCTTTGTTAATGGATTGCATTAATTATTATATGCAGGTTATATTTTTTAAAGAAAAATATTTAAAATTTAAAAATAACTTGTTATAAACATAAAATATAAACAGGAACATATTAGTCTGTTCCATTTTTCAATTTTAAATATAAAATTGTTAAGGGTGTGAAATTTAAAAATTGTGCATGTGCACATATTTCTGTTTATATATTTTGCATATAAATATTAAAAATACACACACACATATATACACATACTATAGACACAAAGTATAGCAATAATGTTCCAGACTGGTGCAGTAAAAGGAACACAAAATTAAGAAGCCCAAGTACTTCTTTTTTTTTTTATTGAAATTAATCATCACCTTATTGAACACACCACACCATTCTAAAAGTTTGTGAAAACAATCAGCAAAGGCATCCAAAAGAATGATATTCAGTTAATAGAAATGGTATTTGCCATAGTGAAAGGAAGCCACAGGCTTTTGTGGCACTGGAAAGAAAAACAAGTACATAAGAAAATATAAATTATATGCTTCCCTCCTCATATAGATAACTACTATCCACTCGACCATTGAATTTATTCAAACCTCAACTACCTGCAAAGGTAACTTGTTCCAACAATCAATGACTCACTGGCTAAAAGAAAACTTCTTACAGTCTAATCTAAACCTCAACCCCTGTAATTTGATTTTATTCCCACAAGTTCTGGAATTCTACCTAACAGTGAAAATTCCACCTTCATTCATTTTAATAACCCCCTCTCAGAGCTTTATAAACCTCAATCAGGTTACATCTGAGGTGCCTGGTTTCCAAGGTCTATATATAGACCATGTAATTGGACTCTTTCCTTGTATAGTCATCCTTTTGCCGATCTCACCATTTGAGTTGCTCGTCTTTTGACCGTTTCAAGAAGCTCAATTTCTCTTTTTCAGATGAGGTCTTTATGCTTGAACACAGTATTCCAAATGTGGTCTTACAATTACCTTGTACAGTGGGATTATGACCTCCCTATCTGTACAGGATAATGTTCAATAAATCATCAATAGGATATCATGAGCCTTCCTGGCTGCCTGTTTAAACTGCACAAAAAACTTCATATTTGCCTGTATCATAACTCCCAGATCCCTGTCTTCCTCCACTGTTTTTAATTCAACCCCACCAAGCATATAATTTATTTTGGAGTTGCTATTCTCCCAAGTGTAAGACCTTGCATTAAAACATATCTGTCACTTCTCTGACCATCTTTGAAGTCTGTTCAAGTCATCCTGAAGGAGCACTGCTTGGCACTGACCATTAATGACTCTGCCGATCATTAAATCATCTGCAAATTTTGACATCACACCTTCTATCCCTTCGTCAATGTCATTTCTGAAAACGAGAAACAACAGTGGCCCAAGAACTGATCCTTGGGGAACAGCACTCCTGATGTTACACAATTCTGAAGAATATCCAATGCTCTGCATTCTGCCCTGCAACCATCAAGCAGACCATCTTAGAATCTTTCCAGTAATTCCAGCTTATACAGTAACCTCTCATGAGGGAGCAAGGTCAAATGCTCTGCTAAAAGCCAAATAAACTGTCGAAATTGTTAACTACATCCAGCTCATTAATAACCATCTCAAAATAGCCTATTAGGTTAAACATGATTTCCCCTTATAGCAATCATAATTTAAGTAAAATTAGAACTTTAGAAAGATTACAAAATTTTAATTTACAATTTATTACAGAATTTATGTTAACAAAATAGTGTGGAAATTAAACTATTCACAAAACTTAAATCACTAAATGAGTAGGTTAGTGCAAATGCATCATTTTAACATAGCTATCTACCAAGGTAGTTAAATTAATTAATTAAATTGGCATCGTTTTAGTTATATCTCGTATTGTGACTGCCTTCACGAGTTGCCATGGTATTGTACTACCTTGAATAAATAACACTTCACCAGTGGAGAAGACTATTGTTATTTATTCTCAGCAGATACCACAACAAACAAATACCACCAACAAATCCTTGTTGTTTTTCTTAGCATCTTTTTCCAAAGATTTCTCATAATCTGCCTTCGCCTGCCTAACCTCCTTTCTGACCTGATTACAGTCTAGCTTATATCTGCCATAGGCTTCTGAGTCGCTTGATAATTTATATGCATCCCATGCATTTCTCTTCTCTGTTACAAGTCTCATTAGTTCATTTGATAACCATTTAGGCCTACACCTTGAACAATATTTCTTAATAGGTATGAAACTTTTAGTAGCATCTACGATTAATTCCTTGAATGCTTCCCACTTAGAATTTACTGTTGGTAACATCGTCAGTTGATCCCACTGTACAGAATTTGAAAACTGTCTGAGGCCACTGTACTCACCTTTATGGAAGCAAAAACCCTTTCCTTTACCCCGATGGTAATTATATCTTTAAGTAAATCCCGCATCAGTACACTGTGATCACTGCCACCTAGTGGTTCCTTTATCTGAAAATTCTTAATACACGAATGATCACTGCTGATAACCAGATCAAGAGTATTACCCTCTCTGGTTGCCTGTCGAACATGCTGCTGCTGCAGAAAACAATCATCCAATAAATCCACAAAAGTCTTACTAGTGTGTGAATGACCAACCCACAAGTTCCAGTCAATATCTGGGGAGTTAAAATCCCCCATTATAAGACATTCTGATTTACTAGCCCACTCTATTTCTCTGTACAATTGTTCATTGTACTTATTTGAGTCATTAGGTCTATAACACACTCCTAGTCTTATTTTTGCTTTTGCAGTGCTTATGTCACACCAAACTGACTCAACAGTGCATTGTTCATCTATATCAACTGGATGCACTTCTTTTGATTTTATGTTTTTCTTAATTAACAGCATAACACCTCCTCCCTTCCTATCCTGTCTATCCTTTCTGTACACATTGTACTCCCCAAATTCCAGTTCTGCATTCCTTATATCTGTGTGACACCACATCTCTGTTATCCCAACAATATCCGCCTTTGATGTCTTGACCAACACTTCAAATTCATCAAATTTATTTACTATACTTCTAGCATTGGTATACCTGCAAGTATTCATGTACCTATCCTTATTATTAGTTACCCTAACACATTCCATATACCCACCTGTTTCACAATGACTGCCATCAGTCCCTGAAACCCCTAGCACCCCTCGCTCCAGGTCGCTACTTATTCTAATAGAATAAGTAGTACTCTAATAGAATAAGTAGTAAATAATCTAATAGAATAAGTAGTAAAAGGTGTTAGTATTAATCTCATATAAATGAACATTCTATTGATACTCTAGCACATTCACTAGGTTAGAGGAGTTTACAATTGCTCATTACAACAAAAATATAATCATTTATGTATTTATCAGCCATGCAGACTTGAATTACAAATGCATATGCTAGTGCACTCTTGTACTTCACTACTTTGCTGTGTCAGGTCAGCTTGTACTAGCTAATTGATATTGTTATTTACATCTTTTTTCTGTATAGCATGTGCAACCTGGATTGCTAAAATCTCAATACATCTGTAAATTGTAATTATTTATTAATTTTTTAATTTCATACTACCATGATTCATGAAGAATCATAAGTAGGAATACTATGTGATTTTGATTTTCTGAATACAATCATTGTTTTCTCCCCCTCTGTCTTGGTGTGTGATCAATATAATTTTTTAAAGGTAACAGTACTTGAACCTGATGATTACATACCATTAAACTGTATACTATCAATTTTGTTTTCATTAATTTCAGGCAGTGATAATGCAATTTTTATCATTATTTTATCTGTATTTTTTCCATTTTCATTAAGTTTTTATGAAGTAGTGTCACTGGCTGTTACAAAATCCAAGTGTACATTCTTTGAGTAATAGGATAATCTGAGTATCTGATGATTGTAAAAGCAGCTTTACTAATTAATACTGATCTGATTTAATAGTCAAACCAAACATTTCATTATTTTCAAGAACTGATGTTTTGTCATGCTGTCTTGAAAACACATTCAGTTGCTTAAAAATGTTTGCTCTTTGTTGTGGCATTGTAAAAATTTCTCAATTGACTAATTATGGACAATACAAAAGGGTTTGCTCTATTATTTTCTTAGTGTCATTACAGTTTATAAGGTTGAAGGTAGTTGCTTTTTTTTTTCAGTACATATTTTTAAAGTTGATTGCTTAAATGAATTGATTGTGGATAGCAATTTTAGATTGCTCTGTTTCAGTATATATCTTCCTCTACCATAGACAGTTGTTTCGTATTATTTTCCTTTCTGAGATTCAGAAGTACAAGTACTTTATTAATAACTGTTATGTAGAACTGTCAAGTTCTTACTTTACTGTAGCTGATGTTGTCATACAAAGTATATTCAGGTTGAAAGAGGATGAAATATGCACCTTCATTTTGATGTAGTTATCTTGAAGTAGGATGCAAGTTCTAATATACTTAGAAATTAATAGATGGTTGACATTTGCAGTCTTTGTTCAAGTGCATGAAGAAACAAGCACATTCTAGTTTTCCCTATGGTAGCAGTAAATTCCACTGATTAAGAGGCATTCCAAAAGCTTGAATTGAAAACCACAAGCCCAAAGACTCATTAAATCTAAAGAAAATTGCACACCATCATAAGGCAAGAAATTCCAGTTAAGATAGGGGCAAAGTGATGTAGCAGGTTCCCTCCCCCACTGCCCTCCTGACTCTCAACTGTAAAGTCATCCGCTTTAAACTTACCAGAAGGTAAAACTGTGATTCTACACATTGAAATCTAAAAGATGTAATCAGAAGAAAAAGACAGAAAAGTTCAAGGAGACTGGATTTTGATGGATATAAAATGCAGTAAATTTTATATTTACTGCACAAAGGTCCATTCTGGTCAAAGAGTACCTCACTATAATTGGCATAACAGCATTGGCGGTCCCCCTTACTTGCCAGGTCTTGCACCATGTGAATTTTTATTTTTCCAAGGGTAAAACAAATGCTGAGAAGTCACTGTTTCAAAGTTGCTAAAAGTGCAGTCTTCTGCTGTGATGAAAGTGCTAAAGATGGTAACACAAAATTGTGGCTCTTTATGACTCATTTCCAACAAATTTATACAACACAGTGGATAATGCAATACAGTTTGAAGGCTTTCTTACAATATAATTTTAAAGACTTTCAAAATAATTATTAGAATAAAATCCAAGTGTAAATCCTCTTTATTAATTGAACTCGTTATTACAACCTTTTTAGTTAAAATAGATTATTTTACATTTAGATATGCATACACATTAAATTTACATTTAAACATGTTATTACAGATTACTTACAGTATAGGTGAAGGAGGTCACAAAATATGAAAGGTTACAAATCTATTCAATTTGCACAATGTGGCATTGAGATTGAAAGAAATTATTTAAAAATTATACTTACAAAATACACCAAATCTTACCTAGCAATCTTGTCTCCTCTACAGTGATGCTTTCAAAAGTTGCTGGATTTTTGAACCAAAAAGTTAAGTGCCAAAAATTAATGCTGGAATTAAGGTTATTATTATATTATTACCACTTTTATACAATGTGAAATTAATAATATAGTTTATTAGGCTGTTTACCTACATTACTATACATTAAAGTGATGTTTCGGGTATCTTACTGATACTTATCATCAGATCATGCTATTGGGGAAAACAGAAAATAGAAAAGGTTACAAATTTTGAAGATTTTTAGACGATTACAGTTACCAGATTTTTACAATTACAATTTGCAAATTACAATTCTAAAGTAAATTCTAAAGTCTCCATTACTTTTGAATTGCCATTACAATGTAAAACAGGAAATCTAAGGTAAATACAAAGAGATTACATTCTTACATGCTGACAGACTCTTCTTGCCAATGCTCTCAGAAACTTGATGTGCATACAGGTAAGAGGTGCTGCCAGCAGTTAATTTATAGGTGTTAGTTAATAAATTTATTAATTTATAAATTAATAAATACATTCGGATCTCTATATAATGAAATCGATCGTTTCCTTGAAAAAATTTGTTAAAGAGAAATCTCATTATAAAGAAATATGACCTTTTCAATGATGAAAACTACTGTAATTCAACATTCAGAAAAAATAGTAGATGGTAAATAAATCAGAAATAAGTGGAATGAATAAATTTTCTAGCATTTTCAAACAATTAATTTATTAATATATACATAATAAGAAATGACTACTTACACGATGTGCACAATATATAAGTACACTTTTAAGAATTATGTCATAAAATATTTGGTTATTTTTTATTATACACTAGATTTTACTGTACATCATTCATAAAAATGTTCGCATTTGTTTAAACACTCAAATATATTTTCTGTTACATTTTCTTCCCACTGAAGGCCTTGACACAAAGTTTCAAATGCTTCTAACATTTGATGTTTGGTAGGTTTAATATGGTCCTCATTTTCATCCAACTCATTGTCAATACTGTCACTAGTTCTTTAAATACGCTCCAAAATGTTGGAGTCACTCAGATATTCAACTGCTATGACATCATTATCAACTAAAAATTTGTCAAGAACATTTTCTCCACTGATCAAACTTCACTTGGAACTCTTCCCAAGATTGCTCAATGTCTTGTAGCAGTTCATCCTTCTCATTTTCAAATCCTTGGCCCATTGGCTGCAGTTTAGACAGGGTATTTGGAGGGAAGAAAACAAACTTCACACTTGTGTGTTTCGAAATTACAGAGTGAAGGTGGGCAAGGCAATTGTCGATAAGTAACGCAATTTTTCTGTTTTCTTTCATCATCTTTCTATCGAAATTTAAAATCCACTGCTCCAAAATTTCGCTTTTCATCCTAGATTTTTTGTTGTAGTTGTAGTCCAACTCTAATGACTTGACTCCTTTGAAACATCAGGGTTGTTTACTTTTGTCTGTTACCAAAAGCTTCGGCGCCTCCATAGCCAGGTGGGAAGGAGCAGCAGTGTGTAGTACATGCTGCTTGATTAGACTGGGGTTTGAGCCCGTCACCACCAAATATGGAGGATGCGGAAAGGTCACGGAATGACCACCGCATATCCTGGAGCAATATGGCCATAGTTGCTAATGCTCTTAAAAATCAAATAACAAACAAACAAACAAACCAAAAGCTTCAGTTTTTCATTACCAGCCATATTTGCACCAACTAAGACTGTAATTCTCTCCTTACTATTTTTACCACCTAAACATTTATCTCCTTTAAAAGTCAGTCTTGTTCGGCAAACATTTAAAAAATAGACGTTTCATCAACGTTGAATATGTCTTTGGGCTCATAATCCTGCAAAATTTTTTTCAAAACTGTCTCTTTCCAATGGGTATAGTCGTCTTGTATTGCAATTCCACTTTAATCAGAAATAACTTTTTTGAGTAAGCCATGGCACTCTTTAAATTTGTCCAGTCAACCAGAATTGGCTTGGAATGTTTTATACCCCAGAAAAGATGAATACTCCACAGCCTTTTCTTTTATTAATGGCCCTGATATCGGCACATTTTGGTCTCGAATCAACTTCATCCACTTAAAAGCTGCTTCATCTGCATCTTCACACAGGCATAATTTTACACACTTCTGATTGGGTTCCATTTCCTCAAACAGTTTGAAAATCGAAACACGGTTTTTCAGAATGGTTAACACACTACTGGCAGGAATATCAAATTTTAAAGCAATATCTTTTTTTTTAACATCCTGATCTATACTATTAAGTAGTCCACTTTTTCACACTGCACTCAAGTTTGTTGTTGTTGTGATGGGGGTTTAATGGCGCACGAGCTGCTGGGGCTATAGTGTGCCTTTACACTCAAGGATTTCCTCTTAGACACTGTAAGGTTACTTGCACAGCAGCTAAAACAAAACTGATTAGGGACCTCTTGTACCTACCATGTAAACAGAAACGGGTGAAATTTGGTGAAAGTGTGGATGATTCATTTCTGTGAAACAACAGATGAATTTCCAGGCTAAAGGAAAATCCCTCTCTCCTAATTCTTTAATAGAATGCTTACAGTAGAAAATAAGTTGACCAGAGCCAATATCAACGTCGGGAATATGCTTTAATCTTTACCAATGGCTGTGGGCACAGCAGTCGACTAGCATGACTTCTCGGTACAGTAGTGGTAGTTGTATAGGTTTTACTTCTTCTTCTTAGCCTGGGCAAATGTGTCTCCCAAAACTTTCCATCATTTTCTATCCTGCGCCGTGGTGGGCCAGTTTCCTCCTGCAGGGTTTTACAGGCACCACTAAATTGTAGAATATTTTAGTTCTTAATTTGTGGAATTAATCCCTTTAGCTCTTAAAAGCTAAAGGGATTAATTCTTAATCCTTTTAGCTCTTAATTTGTGCTTTCTACAACATCAGCTTTATTCCCTAAAGGCCAGAGGTGCGAACAATGCATACCTAGATCTCTCGAAATCAGTTCCTTATATGGAAATTGTCTTCATTATACAGAAACTTTTTCCAATATAATGACCAGGAGGAAATCAAAAAAGTTTGCAAGTTTGCTATATGCAAGTTCGTTAAAGAGAGGCTAGATTGTATATGGAACCTTTGTTCCCATACTCTGAACAACAGGGTTGGTGTGCAGGCTGGTTCAGGATCTCACCAATACCTATCATCAGACCACGCTACTGGTGCCAAGGTTTTATCCTGTATCTGGGGTTCTTGTGTGGTGGAAGCCTGGGGTGACCTTAGCTCCCATAATCTGAACATCAGAGTTGGTGTTTTTGAGCAGTGAATTTTAAATTTCGATAAAAAGATGACAAAAGATGGGCTGATTCAGGACCTTACCAATATCTATCATTAGACCATGCTTACTGATGCCAAGGTTTTATCCTGGATCCGGGGTTCTTGTGTAGTGGAAGCCTGGGGGTAACCTTTGGTCCCTTACCCTGGTCATCAGGGTGTGTGCAGGCTGATTCAGTATCTTACCGATACCCATTTCCTGTTTTCAATTTTTTTTTTTTTTTTTTATGAAAACCCCAAACACGAGAGGTATTAGAACCTATAGTACTTAGTACCGTGTTTGGGTTGAAGGTTGAGAAGATGAAAGAAGATATTGGTTGACATTAGACTTGAACTTCTGTAGACTGTAATTTTCAGGAAATATGTACGAAGGAAGGTTGTTCCAGAAAACGGCAGTTGAATGAATCAACGAGGAAGATGAAAAGTTGGTTCTGTGAGTTTGCAGTTGGACAGTAAATGGATGTTGGCTGGTGGTGGCACGTGTTCGGACTGTTTTGAAAGAGAGAGCGGGAATTATAGAAGCCAATTCAGAAGAACAGTGCCCATGGAAGTATCTGTAGAAAAGGAATGCAGCAGAAACAGTGTGTCTATGAGACAGCGAGGGGAGAGACTCTGTTAGAGAGAAGTCATTAATTAACCTAACTGTCCTCTTCTGAATGAAATCTAGAATCCTGAGAGAGGTTTGGGGGGCACCACCCCAGATGTAGGAACAATATTCCGTGGTAGGGCAGATTTGCGATTTGTAGAGAGTGAACAGCTATTTGGAAGAACAGTAATGCTGAGAGTGAAAGAGAAAACCAAGTTTTTTAGATGCAACGGAAGCAATATTTGTAATGTGCTTGTGCCAAGAGAGAGAGATTAGAAGTCAGGGTAATCCTCAAAAGGGATATATCATTTTGCCTAGAAATTGGAGTGTCACTAAAGATAAGCATAGGAGCAGAAGAATCCTTTTTTGCACAATATAAGACAAGACTGAGTTTTAGAAGGATTGAAATCAAGTAAGTTGTCTTGGCCCCACTGGAGAATTACCTGGAGATCGGCATATAAGGAATTGGTAGAGGATATTTGAGAAGTTGAGGCTGATTGAACAGGGCAAGGGTTCAAAAATGGAAAGTGGAATGCAATGTGCTATCATCGGCAAAGCTATGGATAGCATTTCGTCAATGGAAGAAGGTCATTAACTTACAAGAGGAAAAGAGTGGGGGAAAGAACTGAACCTTGGGGGACAACAGCATTACTGAAGAAGTTAGAAGACAGAGAGCCAGCTACCATCAATGAGCGATCAGAGAGAAAACTGGATAATCAATTACAGAAAACAGTTGGCAAACCATAAAATGGAAGCTTGTTTAGAAGACCTTTATGCCAAACACGATTGAAAGCCTTTGAGATGTCAAGAGCAACTGCTTCAATGAACTTTTCCATTGAATTTGTCTATAAATGGGTAACATAAGCCAGAATATCACCAGTGGATCGACATTGGTGGAATCCATACTGGCCATCATTGATCAGACGGAAGGTTTTCTAGGTAGTTTGAGTTGGCAGTTAATTTATTTCTCCATTACTTTTGAAACTGTAGAAGTAATTACAATAGGACAATAATTGGATGGGGGTGATTTGTCACCCTTTTTAGGAACTGGCTGGATATGAGCAAATTTCAAAGCAGAAGGAAAAACACCTTTGGAATAAGAAAGTGAAAAAGATGGCAAAGAACAGAAGTAAGTTCAGGAGCACAGGTTTTGAGAACAAGTGGAGAAATACCATCAGAACCTGGAGCTTTCTTAGCGTCAAGATTCGTCAATGCCTCCTATGGTCTTCCATCCTTTTGATGGAAGACCATAGGAGGCATTGAATGGGGTGTGTTGGGAATGGTGGGAGGGGTTTTACCAAGATCATTAATACACGAGTTCGAAAAAAAATTCTATGCTAGCAGGTCAGCTTTATCCATGGCTGAGTGACAACAGAACTATCTGGTTTTGACAGAGATGGGCAAAAGTTGCGGCCAACAGCTTTGGCAACAGACCAGAATGCTCGGCTACCCATTAGGGCAAGAAGCAAGTTTTCTACTTTTAGCCTGTTCTTTTTTTTTTTTTTTTTTTTGTAGTTTTTGGCGCGTTGGCTTCTGTGGCCATAATGCACCTCCCAGGTTTTTGCAGTACTTTGATCCAAGCCCGAGGAGAGATTCAAACCCGCGACCTTTGGGTTGCCAGGCAGGCAGTTTACCCACGGCTAGCCCGGTTGGCTTAGCCTGTTCAAAATCTAGTTTGGACTGATTAATAACTGCTTTACAATTGTTGCAAGCCTTGGTGTAGGCAGAAAATGAAACTGAAGAACTGGAAACAAGCCAATTACAATATGCAATGTTCTTTTCTTGAACAGCTTTAGCACATTTATTGGAAAACCGATGTTTAGATAAAGGACGAGATTTTAAAGTCGAGTGTAGAATAAAGGATTCCATTCCTACAAAAATAATTTCACCGACACGATCTGAGCAAATGTTGACAATCAGAAGTTTTGAAACAGTAATCCGACCAAGGAAAAAAAGAAAAGAAATCTCGCAGGTCATCCTATCTTGCATTCTTGTAATGCCAAACAACATGAGGTTGGGAATAGCCATGAGATAAAGGCTCCATTGGAGAAGAGACAATTGCCAATTTGTGATCTGAGGTGCATAAAGGACCACTCACTTTGACCATGTACTTAGAAAGGTTGTTTGTGAGAAAAAGATCAAGCTGTTGGCTGTATGGTTAGGATTGTTTGGTATCCTTGTAACAAATTAACAATCTGTGCCAGGTCATTAGTAATTGCAAAAGCCTCAGCATCTTGACCAGCTGGAGTTGTGAACATTAAATCACCAAGTAAAATAGCTCACTGTTAGGAAAGTTGGACTGGAGAAAGTCAAGTTGCAAAGAGAGGAATTCAAAGAGTTCCAAGTAATTAGTGGAGTTGGGAGAACGGTAGAGACAACAGATGAATTTGACACAATGAGGTAGAGAGATTTTAATCAGAGAAGATCGAAGAGAGGAGATTCCAAATTACCAAGTCTCTGACAGGGAATATTGGAACGGACATATGCACAAGTACCACCTTTGAGGTGAAAGGAATCATACAGCAAATAATTTGGGCAACTGAGATGAGCAGCAGTTGAATCAACTGATAACTGAGATTCTGTCAGAAAAAGTAAATTGGGTTTGGTAGACTGCAAGTGGAAATGGACATCGTTGAGATTAGAATTGAGACCACGTATATTTGGGTAATGAATTAGGAAATGTTTGGGAGGTTTAGATCTTTTTGCAGATAAGCTTACTCTATTAGTTTGACAATTCATGGTGTAAGAAAAAGTGGGGGGGTCATGCTGTATGAAGCATTGAAATTTTTGGATATAGGGTACACCATAGTAAGAATATACCCAGATCCTTGACATAATGTGGCCTCGACAATGCTCCCCACATACACACTACTTGGACTCCCTCCAGTCACTCTCTGGCAGAGTAGAGGTAGTAAGATTATACACTAGCTGATCTGGAAGCCTTCTAAAGAGTTACCAATAGGTTCGGTCCAGTGTACTAACTAGTGGCCGGCTGCAAACACCGTTTTAGAGCTGTACCCTCGAAATGTAAGGAAGATTGGATCTCACCTTGATGTTTATCATGACCTCAAAATCATCAGTTATACTGCATGATGGAAGAGATGGGGAAGGATTGACCGGAACTTAGCTCTGGAGACTAAACGTGGGCTCCACCACTTTTTTTTTTTTTTTTTAGGAGCATTAGCAACTAAGGCCATATTGCTCCGGGGATATGCGGTGGTCATTCCCTGACCTTTCCGCATCCTCCGTTTTGGTGGTCACGGGCTCGAACCCCCAGTCTAATCAAGAAGCGTGTGCTATGCACTGCCGCTCCTGCCCACCTGGCTATGGAGGCGCCTCCACCACTTCAAGCCTCCAATAAACAAAGTTGTGGTATTGCATTGGTTGATGAGAGTCATTCAAAAACTTAATACTTTATAATCATAATACAGTAATACCCCGAAGTTACGCGATAGGTGGATCCGACGAAAATTGCTTAAGTCGAATTCGCGTAAGTCGGGGTACCACTTTGCATATAAATACATATAAATTTTGTTTAATTGGGACCAAGGACTAACAAAAACACTAGTTTAAAAGAAAAATATTTAATAAAATTGCAGTTATTTATACATATTAATACAAATTATGTATTAAAAAAATAAATGAGTTACATAAAAAATTTTATTTCGACGTCGATGGCTTCATTAAATCTAACAAATTCGTCTGACGACACAGCGCCTTCTTTTTTTCATGCAGAATTTCTTCGTAGCAAGCTAATAATTTTTTTATTCCTTGCTTTGTAGCTATAACGCGTTCTTTGTTGGAGTCTATGTTTTATAAAATTTTTAAGCCCTTTTCAATTGAGCTGAGACCTTCTGTCAAGCTTGCAATTCTCATGTGCTTTTCTGGTGGAACTGGGTCTGAAGTGTCGGATAATTCAGTGATGTTTTGCTCATGCATCTCTATGAGCTCATTCATTGTCAGCTCTTCACTATGTGAATCCAACAGCTCGTTGACATCATCACCATTGACTTCCAAATCTAATTGCCTATGCCTAACAAGGTTAACAACTTCTTCTATCATATGAGCGACATGATCAGTTTCTGGCGTTGTTTTCGTCTCGTTTTTGAAAAAAAATGGACAAAGTTTCTTCCTGATACCATATAATGTTTTTTGTGAATTTCATCCCAAGATTCTTCAATGATTCTTACGGCATCTAAAACATTGAATTGTTTCCAAAAGTCTTTAACAGATATCTCGCTATTCTGTCTCATAGCTTCATTCAGATGTGCAAACGAACGCCTCGTGTAGTAGGCCTTGAATGTTTTGATGACTCCCTTGTCCATTGGTTGAAGCAAGCTGGTTGTGTTTGGAGACAAAAACACAACTTTCACACGTCGGTTGAAATTAATTAGGGTGGCAGGAGGGTGACCGTGTGTATTGTTAATAAGAAGGATCAATTTAAATGGAATCTGTTTAGACTTGCAATAACGTTCGACTTTGGGTATGAAGTGGTGACCAAACCAGTCCTCAAAAACGAAAGCTGTCCCCAAGCTTTAGGATTTGACTTCCAAATCACTGATAAGCTAATTTTAGATATATTTTTTAAAACTCTTGGGTTTTCAGAGCGATAAATTAAGAGAGGTTTTAACTTGCAGTCACCAGCTGCATTCCCACTGACCATCATTGCCAATCGGTCTTTGGAAACCTTAAAGCCTGGAAAGTTTTTTTTATTTGTGAAAACAATGTAATTTCCGACAAAAGTTGAGCACGAATTCGAATGCACACATATAAATATGACAGTTGGAATGCAAATTCTTGTATATGTGTGCAGCTCATGCAGCAGCAAAGTTGAATTTTGGTCATCTTTCGCTCTCACTCTCCGCCGTTGCACCGTATATCGATAGCATATGAAAAACAACCTTGAAGATAATGGGCGGCAGTGTTGCCAAACAAAAAAATCAAGAACCGCGTAACTCCGAGTTTGCGTAAGTCGGGGTATTACTGTTTGATAATTGTAATTGTAATCTTGGTAATTGTAATCGTAATCTTGGTAATTGTAATGGTAGTATTGGTAATTGTAACTCTAATATTCTAAAAATATTCAAAATTTGTAACCTTTTCTATTTTTTGTTTCCCAACCAGCATGGTCTAATGATGGGTATCAGTAAGATACCCAAAACGTCACTTTAATGTAGAGTAATGTAAGTGAACAGCCTAATAAACTATATTATTAATAACATGCAGTATAAGAGTGGTATTAATATAATAATAATAACCTTAATGGAAAAACAACCACATAGCATCCTTCCCTAACTATAATGCTGGAATACTATTAAAAATGGTATAAAGGATTTCATCTGCCAGGGTCTATTTTCATCAGAAACAACAAGGAGCCAGCATCCAAAAAAAACAATGGACACAGCATTTCTTACTAAATACAACATAGGGCTTGGTTTGAAAGGGTGTGGTTCTATGTTAGGAAAGCCACTATAAAACAAAATGCCTAATGGAAAAGACCGAGGACAAAAAAAAAAAAACACTGGAAAAAATTTGTCAATGATAACCCCAAGCAGCACTCCCTTGATAATATTTTTAATTATTTTAATTTATTGTCTCATTTACCACTCCAATTTCTGATTAATTTTCATTAAGAGATGCTTAATAAGATGGGGAACCAGCAGATGAAATTCTTTATTCTATTTTATATAGCAGTACTCTACCATTTATTTATGACACTTTAATTCACAAATCCTTCAAATGCCCTCAAAAGCTTGCTGAGCTGACAAAATTAGCTCAGCAAGCTTTTGGTGTTTTTGCTAAGTACTTTTAAAGTCATTTCTCTCGACCTCAAATGCATTATAGTATAAACTAAGTAGTCATGAACTAAATTTTACCAAATTGCTTTTATACTACTCTAGTAAAATATTATATACCATATCTACAAAATACTGAATAAACATGTGTGTGGGGTGGGTGGGTGGCCCAGTATTTAATTCGATGAGACATAGATGAAAATTCAGATGTTGAACAGCAGTGTAACAGCATAAATGCACACACAAGTTACTGTATACAGTATTTAAAAAATAGTTATGTCATCCTTCATAAAAGAAAATAAAAACACTTCACATTTAACCTGAATTTTCTAAATGAAATAAGATTCTGCCTTCTTGTTAACTACATTTTAAATTTTCTTTTCTCAAAATATTTTAATTGATGCCAAATAAACTGATATATGCACAGTGAGTAAGAGTTGCATAAACTGTTTTGCTTCCTTGATTGTCTCAAGGGAATGTGAATAATCCATGTTCTTATAATCAAACATGCCATTGTTTCAAAGGTGCTGTGCTATGTAATATCATGCTGCTTACGCAAAATTTTCAACCAAACTGGTTTTAAGCATTATATTTATCCTTCACTATATTTTATTTGGCCGACAGAAGAAAAGTATAACTTAAATAAAATATAAGATGATGCATGGATAAAGACAGGTGAAGGAAAAAAAGTATATGAAATTAAACTGCAAATCAGTTAAATAACCTGCAAAGTACAGTACTCATAAATACTACAATGCAGACACAATATTGTATGGCACCAGGCTGTAGAAAAATAAAAATACAGAGAGAATGGTAACAGTTTATTTAATTTCCTCCATGACTTGATTTGTCACACCTCACAGTTTGATTATGTAATATCTTGTTGCAGCTAGTCAACCACAAAATTTAAGGATCTGTCACCTTATAATTCTAAAAATTATCAAAAAGAATTTTTGCTGAATAGTGTGTGTGTCTAATTCTGTTTTTTCAGTTTTAACATTTCTTTTCAAGCATGCTATAAATTCTGATAGTGCTTTTCACAGTTCATGGCTCAGCTAAGGTGGCAAGTATGCAAGATATTAAATATTCTGTTTATACTCTGGAATTGTTACATAGGATCAGAGGTGTTTACAAGATAAAGATGACAAGCACATGACTTTATTTTGTGGTAACATGTGGATTTTTACATATAGCATGTGTAATTCTGCTGTACACAATCACTTGGCTGTGGTCGTAACATATAATGGTTGAAATTAACACCAGCTAATCGAAAGTATGGTTTGGAGTTTTTAGGATCAAAATGTATAAAAAAACTTGGATGTTTCTCTATACCAAAAATTACTCAGGCCTTTTCTTTTTAAAACTTGCAAACCTTGGCCCTCTCCTTCTATTTAGATTAAAATTGCTTGGCACATTCTACTTAGGAATACTTGCCAAAAAACTTTCACTAATACTAAGCTGAGATAGCTTTTGCTGTTTGGACAGGTTTTTTCTTGCTTCCTCTCTCTCTCTCTCTCTACTAAAAGCACTTTAATACTCGTTTCAGTCTGAAAATAACCTCTGTATTTCAAATTAGAATAAAAAAACAATGAGGTGACTTCAGGAGAGAGAGAGAGATTGTTATTTGTTATTTGGTTTTTAGGAACATTAGCAACTAAGGCCATATTGCTCCAGGATATGCGGTGGTCATTCCCTGACCTTTCCACATCCTCCGTATTTGGTGGTGACGGGCTCAAACCCCGGTCTAATCAAGAAGTGTGCGCTACACACTGCTGCTCCTTCCCACCTGGAGAGAGAGAGAGAGAGAGAGAGAGAGAGAGTTTTGGGAGGTGTTCCTAAAAACAATGTCTCAATCAATTTTAGCCCAATCATACAAACTTAACAGAGGATTAGAATTTTTCTTTTATTAAATAGCTTTTGTTTTTTATCATTTGTGGTACATAAAAACGATTTTTAAATAAATAGAAAAAGTTAAACACGATATATTTTACTTTTTAGAACAAAAAATTTGTATTTTCCTTTTGTAATTATCCGAATAATGTTTCTATATTGTGAAAAAAATATATAAAGCTTTTTATTATTAAAACGTTTTTAATATTTAATTTAAAAAAATATTAGTTTAAAAGTAGTAGGATTATTTAATGATTTTATTTCATCTTTGTGTGACAAAGGCTGCACATAAGATCTTAGAAGGCCGCAGGTTGCCCACCCCTGGTCTATACTCACCATAACCATCAATGAGGAATGGACACATGCCATTGGTCCTATGACTGCTGTGTTCACTATCCATTCACTCTGTGAACAGCCCAGAAATTCAAAGTTATCATAATTCTTCCACCTTCAGCCAGTACCCAACAATCATTTCTTTTTCATATATCTGCCAGATAACATCCTTTTCCCATGTCAATCAAGTACTTCATATGGTCTGCATTCCATATACCTACAGTATCACATTTACCAGTTCTCACTGCAATACATGTGCCACTAGGTGGAGAGGAATGCCAATTGTTAAAACATGGGTGGTCATAATGTTTTGACTGGACAGTGTATTTTCTAGGACCTACTTGTCTAATGAAAGACCATCAAATCTCAAAGCTCACATGGTTTTAGTCCTTGACATCAGATTCACCTATTGGTAATGCTGTTTGTATAAAATACAGTTGAAACTCTTTGTAGTGATCCTCCTTTTAACATCCCAGAACATTATAATGATCTCTGTAGTAGGTCCTGGCCAATTTCCTGTAAACCTAAGGCTATATATTGTATTCATTATGATGACCTTATAAGACAAAGAAATTCTCTGTAACAACCCAAAAATTTCCATTATTCTGACTTGTTTTTTACTTTTTTTTTCCTTTATTCACATTTCAAAATTTTGAAATTTAATTAAGCTAATGATAAGCATGCAGATGAGTTGTGAGAAGGCACTCATTGGTGATTTCCAATGTTCACTGACAATTTCACACACTTGTTGGCACAATAAAATAGTGCAGTAACTTACAGTAACTTCAGCACAAAGTTAATTTCATTATACAGTATGTATAGACTTTATTTATCGATATGGCTCCATCAACCTCAACGACGATACCTTTACCAAATGCACACGGAATTATGATTTTACAAGTTGTAGATAATGGTGTACTCTCCAAGATTGACTTTGCTAAATAGTTCGGTATTCTTAGGGTACACTGTTCACCATTCTAAAAGATCAAAAAAAGATTATAAGTGTAGATAATGTGCTGCACTGTTCGTTTGTTTGTTTGTTATTTGGTTTTTAGGAGCATTAGCAACTAAGGCCATATTGCTCCAGGATATGCGGTGGTCATTCCCTGACCTTTCCGCATCCTCCGTATTTGGTGGTGACGGGCTCGAACCCCGGTCTAATCAAGAAGTGTATGCTAAGCACTGCTGCTCCTTCCCACCTGGCTATGGAGGCGCCTTGTGTGCTGCACTGGGTAGGATCAGATCGCAAAAGGCAAAGTGTCCGTACCTTGAAAAGGTATTTTTGGTATGGCTGATGGTGATGATGTGTGAAAAAAATATTCCCATAGAAGGAAATCTTTTAAAAACTAAGGCTGAATCCTTTGCACATTAGAGGAAAATTGACGATTTCAAGTTTTCTGATGGATGGTTCCATCAGAAAAATTTAAGAAATTTAAAAAATTAACTTGAAATTTAAGACTTATTATGGGCTTCATTCATAAAAGTGTACACTGTGAAAGTGCAGTCGTTGACACTGAAGCTACAAAAGAATGGAGGAATATCATTTAAAAAATGTTGACATATGACCAGAATGATGATGAAACTGGACTTTTTTTTTTTTTAAGTTGCTGTCTGATAAGCTGTTACATTTAAAGGTGAGAAATGTAGTGGTGGAAAAGAAGCAAAAGAATGTATTACCATTCCCTAGCAACAAACATGTCTGGCATAGAGAAGGTTCCTCTCTTATTCACTGGGAAAACCCAGAAGCTTTGAAGGTTTCAAAGCATTGCCAACTATGTATCGAGCAAACTAAAAGGCTTGGATATCATCAAAAATCTGTGAAGAATAGGCGACTCCGTAGCAAGGTGGGCAGGAGCAGCAGTGCGTAGCACACGCTTCTTGATTAGACCAGAGTTCGAGCCCATGCCCACCAAATATGGAGGATGCGGAAAGGTCACGGAATGACCACCGCATATCCCCGGAGCAATATGGCCCTAGTTGCTAATGCTCTTAAAAAAAAAACCAAATAACAATAACTGACAATGGACCAGAGACCTACATCACGAGTTGAGTGAGGAGAATAGGAAAATTTTTCTGTTTGTGGATAACTGCACCTCTCATTGCCAAGTGAATGGCTTATGTGCAGTCACTGTTGAGTGTCTGCCATCTAATGTGACATAATTTCTTCAGCCTCTCCATCAAAGTGTACTCCAGTGCTTTAAGAAAACTATTGAAGAATACTATTAAGCAGAGTCATGCTGTCTCAAAAGCAAAATATAATGTGAAATCACCATGTTGCAGGAACGTATTTAGGTGTTTAGCACGTGGGATGAGGCTGGTAATAAAGTGTCTTCCAACTGCTTTCAACATGCTGGATTTTGTTGCCTTGAATGGTGCAATAAATGAAACTTTGTGTGCTTCTTCCTTCATTAATTGCAAAGAACAGTCTCAAAAGAAATTTTTGAGGAAAACATGTTTTTATGACTACACTGAAAGTGGATGCAGACATTGTATATTGCAGGATATGCAAGAATGAAGAGGAATTCACTGCAGACATAATGCACCTGAAATTTGTAGTGAAGAAGAAGAGGAACACACTATGGTTGAGCATGAAGTTTTGTTGAAAGATGCTCATCAAGAATTAGAACTTGTATGTTATTTTTTCAAGTGACTTACAGAGACTTACATCACGAGTTGAGTGAGGAGAATAGGAAAATTTTTCTGTTTGTGGCTAATTGCATCTCTCATTGCCAAGTGAATGGCTTATGTGCAGTCACTGTTGAGTGTCTGCCACCTAATGTCACATTAGGTGGCAGACACTCAACAGCCTAACTGCAAAAGTGAATTAACTGTTATCATGCACCTTCATAATCCTCTTTTAAAACATGCTCTGCCACTGACACAGTGCTTGCATTTTTACAGATTATTTTAAAGTCTGAAATAAATCCTCTGTCTATGGATAGGCCTTAATATATATATGTAAGCATGTACATATATACATAGATATTGGATATGTGTACTACTGTATACAGTAATTATTGTACATACATTGTTTAAAAATTAATCTTACTGTACTCTACAGTCGATGGAAAGTATACAGTCTTCATTTCCTTGCTTGATACTGTTGTATATATTCTGAATTAGATTATACTGTATTGTATTAGTAGAATTACATTAAATGTTCAAACTTTTCTTTGTTCTTTTACTGATTTTATGAACTATCGATATAATGTCCTTTCAATATAATGACTCTTTCTCATTCCTCTGGTGACCACTAAAAAGAGCTTGGACTATATTAGCAATTTAGGTCTACCCATGAATAGTAGTGTTGTCTCTAATGTGGAACACATAAACACATGCTTTGTTGGCCAAAAGTTGGATGTCTATGATTGGAAGATCTAGAGCATCCCCAAGAAATTGACTGCTGAAATGCATACAATTTTTCAATTATTTCAATACCAACATTGAAATGTAATCCCACAATATTTGCTATGTGTCTAATTAAATTTTTTTCTTCCATAAACTTCTTGGCTACTCACTTAGGTTTGAATACCTTATTCCCGATTGACATATATGTTTCATCATATGATGAGAGACCAGTTAGTCTAAGACCAGCTGTCATGTTGATTTCTAGCATTTCAGATAAAAAGTGCTTTACTCTTTTGATCAATGATGACTTGTGATCAGGTTGCAAGTTTTCATTCATCCATCAGTGTGGAGACATATTTTAAATGGTATTTCCATGTACAAAATTCCAGATATTGACATCACATCAGAACAGCTTGATTAAGTTGCAGAACACTCGAAACTCATCAGCTCAGTGATTTCTTCATTAGACTATTATATTTTGTTGTGCTTTCACATGGACAAAACAAAGGCAGAATTATGAATATAATTTACTTTTAAGTTTAAAAACATTGCCTGTAAAGTTATAGGTAAAGGGATTCAAAAACCAAAATACAAGTTGCAACTACTAATTTATGCCACAAGCTATCATTCCTCTTGATGAAGCTATCTATATAACACAATATTAGCAGTTTAGGCCAGCTCATAGATAACAGTATTATCACTAATTTAGGCATAAGTCCAAGTCTTGACAGCCAAAAGGTCAGCCTCTATTGCTGCAAAGATAGAAATTGATTGAAGATATGTATACCATTATTATTTTTCTGTTGTTGTATAAGCTTGCTTTCTTGTATCATATGCCACTACTAATAATAATATTCCTGTATTTGCTGACCAAGTGGAGAGTGATGAAGTTAACTACCTGAAAATTTTAACAAATTTTAACAAAATTTTAAGGAGATAATTAAATGCTGCTCCTATGTAAAGTGAATGAAATGTAGTTTATATAAGAATAACACACACACACACACACACACACACACACCAAGTTGTCTTTCTCTCTCATTTTGTCCCCGTCAAGGCAGAAGCAGATTTGTCTCTGGGTTCAAAAGACACCTGCCAAGGGTCCCCAATTTAGATGAACATCCTGAAACTCGAAAATATTCTTTTAGATATTTATGTATATGTTACGACCGCTTGAGGTAATACCTGTGTAAATAATTTTTCATTAAAGCTGATTTTGTATGCCAGCCTATCCACCTGGCAGAGACCTCTCGTTTTTGCAGGGGTATGCATACCACTAGTTAAATTTCACTGCCATAGTCTATGCTTTGTTTTCATACTGACCATTCACTTCAACATATATATTTCAAATATGCATAACTTTGCTTGTCTCTTCTTTGTCATAAACACCCTGCACCATATAGCATAGTTGACAGCACAACTGATAAAACCTAACTTTAGATCTTATCAGCACCTGTCTATCATATAACACCCCACTAGCTGGTCTATAATTTATCCACTCAGAATCCACCCAACTGAGCCAAGTACCTGAATTTCTTCTTTTGTTGTATTATATGGTTTTCTGTCCTTTCCATAATGTAAAGGTCATTTGAAAAGTTTGTGGCCTTAGTACATATGGTTTATCCAAGGAAGTCTGGTAACATGCTACTTTTCAACAAAGCCCCTTTTGGAGTCTATACACTTTTGCCACTTATGCTGCAATCCATTGATTCCAGTTACAAAGAAAGTTTTCTCTTGGGCGGGCCTCCAGGAATGCATCCACTGTCGGTGGGAAAATTGATGTCAGTGAAGTATTTTTGCAAATTAGGAAATATGTGAAAGTTTGGTGGTACTAGATCTGGTGAATATGGGGGGATGGTCCAAGATTTCAAAATTGCACTTATGCAGTGCAGCCATAGCAATGACAGGCTTGTGAGCAGGTCAGTTGTCCTGGTATAACAAGATTCCTTTGCTTAGTTTTCTCGGTGTTTGTATCTTTGATGTTTTCATGAAAATGTCTCACAAGGTGTGCATAATATGCCCCTGTGACTGGCCTTTCAAAAGGTAATTAACTAGCAACACTCCATCAGCATCCAGAAAACTGATACAATCACATTGCCAACAGGAGGAATTGACTTGGCTTTCTTTAGAGTGGGGTAAAGAGCTGTGTTTCCACTGTTTGGACTGTTCCTTTGTCTCTGGAAAGTATTGAACCATGTCTCATCCATGGTCACAACCTTTTCAAGGACCTGCTTGAAAATGATGGAAATGTTTACTTTACTTGCCATTCATTTATTTTGTGTTTTTGAACTTCTGTCAACAACTTTGGGACTCATCATGCTGACACTTGTTTCATAGTAAGAACTTCTGTTATTATGTGGTATACACATTCAGGTAAGATGCCCAAGATGCTTGCAATGTACCAAACTGCCACTTGTTGATCATTCATCACCAAATATTGCAAACTATCAACAAATTCTGGAGTGATGGACTTTGCAGGTCTTTCACAGTATGGGTTATCTTCCAGGCTCTCCCTTCCTATTTTAAATTCTGCTGACCACTTCTTAACCATGAAAAAGGAAATGGCATTCTTCCCCAGTGTTGTAACCATATCCTCATGAATTGCCTTTGGCATTAGTCCCTTTTTTCCCAAATATTGGATAACTGCACCATGACTGATTTTGTCTATCTTTCATTACTCACACAACTTTGTTGACTTTAGAACCTGTAATTAAAAAGAGATGTTATTGAAATTGCATGAAACTTGTTCGGTTACTATTGAAGTATTATACATTAGAAATGTTTATAAAAAAAGTACAGAAAATTTTAAAACTGTACCACTCAGGCCACAAACATTTCAAACCCCTCTCATATTCTGTGCATTTTCCCTCAATACAATCACATTCCATGCATTCTGATTAATATAACTAATTCTCACATTTACTCTCTACTGCCTTAACCCAGCTTTACTCCTTCTTTGACATAGGCGTACACACACACACACACACACACACACACACCAGTGAGCCAAAACATTATGACCAGAGTTTTTATGCAAATCGAAGCAACTGCAGGTGAACTACGGTGAACAATTAATTTTTTACTTAATTGCATTCAATTGATTTTTAATTGATTTTTTTAATTGTTTTCAATTTATTTTTTACTGGAATGTTATATTCGTTTTAATTTCCGGAGAGTATCATACAGAAGTGTTGTATGTATCATATTGAGATAACCTTCTCTTATTCTTTTACAAATATATATATATATATATATATAATTTTTTTGATTATAGTTTAAGTAAATTAGGTACGTGCTGCTTAACAGTATATTATGTTAGATATTATGGTGGTGTCTGAAAATATATATCCGATTCTATATAAATATAAGTATATTAACTAGCTTCCCAAAATATCCCCATAGATCAAAGCACCAATTAACTCTATAAAAGCCGATACAGGCCTCCATGGCCAAACATAGTAAAGAATAATCATTAGTAAAACAAAGTAATAATAGTATAATACATAATGTTAATTATAGGTAATTGGATACATTGAAAGGGACTTTCTGATTAATATAACTAATTCTAAATGTCATCTTGCCTGTTAACAACTAAATTATCTACTTAACCACTAAACTTTTAATATTACATATTTGACCATGTTAAACAGGCAGATGACAACAGAAACTGATAGCTCTGTTAATTATGAGTGGGATATATTGAGAGGGTTAGCCCTCGATAAAGTCTCTTTCAATGTATCCAATTACCTATAATTAACATTATGTATTATACTATTATTACTCTTATGATTATTCTTTACTAGGTTTTTTTTGCAACATTATCAAAAGCCTTCCTGAAATCCAAGTATATGATGTCAGAATAATTTTTTGCTTCCAGTTCCTTGGTCACTGCATTAAAATAACCTATCAGACTGGTTAGATCAGCATTTCCCAAACTGGGGTCACAAAATGGTGGTCGACCAGATGTATGTATATATATATTGTATATGTTATATATAGGGGTCTGTAAACTTTTTTTGATTTTTGAAAGGATCCGTAGATCTCAGTAGTTTGGAAACCACTGGGTTAGATAATACCACTCCTTAACAAATCTATACTGTGATTGCAGCATAATTGCATGCCTGTACAGATGGTCTTGCAATATTTCTTTAACCAGTAATTCTACTATTTTCCCTGGAACAAATGTTAAGCTAACAGATCTGTAATTGCTCATGTCACCATTTTATCCCCTTTATGAATTGGGGATGAATTTGCACATCTCCAGTCCATAGAGAATTCCCCTGAATTCAAGGATACTCTCATAATTATGGCTAAGGGTTTGCTTACCTCCTTTGCTGCATCCCTTAATATAATTGGATAGATTCCATCTATCCAAGGTGCCATTTTTATGTCCATCTTCATCAATTTCTCCTCCACTTTCTTTTCAGTTATCACAAAGTGATTTAGCTCCATGTTATTTAATACATAATTAATAAAAAATATTTTAAAACTAAAATATTATTAATATTAATAATATGCAACTTACGGAATGTCTGATAAATGAAATTTATCAGCCATTCATTAAGTTGTATAGGATCAGTACTGTTTCATGTTTTTTTAGCTCATTTATCACAAATTGTCATTCACAAGTCTTCTAAGTCAAATCCACCATTTAGCAAAATGATAAAGTGCTAATAGTTGTCATTTAAGTAACATTTTTTTTTTTAAAGCTGCCATTTTAATGGGATGAGTGAGATGAGTGTAAAAGCATACAGAAGAATATATGCCACAAATTTATTTACTTTCTTTTCTTTTTTTTTCATTCTTATAAATAAAAATCATTAAGCTAGTGTAGCTGTTCAATCTGAGCAGTGGAAGGGCATTAAAAATTAATAAACAGAGTTTATTAATTTTTAATGCCCTTTCCATAAAGTTGTCCCATTTTTCAAACTGGTAATAATTCTTTTCTTACAATGAATTAAAATTTTTCACTCTGTATACTTATATTAGCATGCAAATAATTTGAGCTCTCCATTATTGTTTGTATTATATCCAGGGTGGCCATATTTTTAATAGGGGTAAGCAGGACAACTTGAACCAAAATGTGTAGCATAGCATTTTTCATTCAAAAAGTAAAATAAAAATATAAAATTACAATTAAAATACATATTTTTATCAATCAATCAATCATCGTATTTATTTGTTATATGATTGTTGTTAATATATATTTGTCCTATGTAAACTATAATATTATTTATAACAGTTATTTTAAAAATAGCGAGGAAGACTACTTTTACTTTATATTTTTTTCTTTAGATTTCACTAGTTTTAAAATTTCTTCTCCTTCCGAAGATTTTAAAAAGTTTTTAAATTCTGAACAGGACATGTTATAGTTTTCTATCATCATAAGTTCAGCTTCTAAATTTTCTAATAAAAGACTGTTTCTCTCTTTCCACCAAGTAGTTTTCATTAAGCTGCAAACTCTTTCTGGTGAAGCATTTGAATGTGGAATGTTTAATATGGAGCTTACAATTTGAGGCAAATTATTTGCCTTGGGAAATTTTGGGAAAAATTGCACGAATTTTTTTTATCAACATGCGTTTTGTTTTCTTCATTACTCAGTGATTAAAAAATGCCTTTGGACTTTCTGATTTTTCTCTTGTTATTAGAATTAATTTTTAACACATCCATTAGATTCCAATAAGAATTAATTAAAAATATGTAAAATCAATAAATTAACAGTTTTTTTCCTCTCTTATTGGGACAAATGATGGTATTATTGGGAAGCAGGACTTGAAAAAGTTCTAAATCTTGACAATCCGGCCATATCGGGATGGTTGGCCACCCTGAATAGATCTCATATCATCTTATAGCTCATGATAATTATTGACCACAGCTGAACCACAGAGAAATAATGATGCACCTTTTTTGCATCATTGAAATAATGCTTATTAGCTCTGCCATACCTATCTACATATATACAATGACACTATTCTGACTGAATAGATTATAATGAAATATATTAGAGATTATAATGAAATATCATATCATGTGCACTAAAATTTACATAAATTGAACTCATTGCTTCTGATCATTATCTACAGACTGGCCAGAGTGAGAGTGATCAGTGAGTCACTTATGAATATAAGGGATAATAACTGTTGATGATCCTGTATAGATTTCTGATAAGCTGAATAAATATTTTGCATCTACATTAACACAAGCAAAAGTTTTCAGAGATGGGGTTAGCAGAAGTCTATCTAATATGGACTCAAAGTTAAATGACTTTCTAATTGTGGACTGGAAGATGGAAGAGAAACTGTTGAAGTTAAAAGCAAGCAAAGTACTTGGGGCTGATGGAGCTTCTCCAATTATAATAAAAGAAGCAGAAAAAAAGAGGTTGTCAAACCCCTAGCCATAATAATGATAGCAGTCTTAGATTCAGAAGAAGTCCCTACAGATTAGAGCTGTGCAAACATATCTGCTATTCACATGGGTGTTTCGAAGCGTGAAATGGACAAATAGACCTATAAGTTTCACCACTGTGCTAGGAAAATAAATGGGAGTCAATAGTTAAAGAAGTAATGCAACATCTTGATAGAAGTGGAGCCATAAGGCAATCACAGCATGGATTTGTTAAAGGTAGATCAAGGCTGACCACTCTAACTATTATGAAGTCTTTACAAAGAAACTGAATGCAAAGAAACTGAGGTCATATAATTTAGATTTCATTAAAGATTTTATTGTGTACCACATGTATAATTGTTGTATTAATTGGGGCAGTAGCCCCAAGTAATACAACAATTAGACAAAAATGATAATAGACAAAGAGTAATTATCAAAGGCCACTACTTTTCATGGATTAATGTGGCAAGTGGGGATACTACATGGTTCAGAGTGGACCTTAGTGCTTGTAATATTTATTAATGATGTAGGTATTTCAAGTTTGATATCTAAATTTGCTGATGATGCACAAGTGGACACAGTGGTTAATGACGGTAATTAGGATATGCTACTTCAAGATCTACATAAATGAGAGCTGAGCAGATGAGGTGAAAAGCAGAAACTGCAGTTTAACATTGATAAATATAAGATAACACTGAGCTTTTTTTTTTTTTTTTAATGAAAACCCCAAACACAAGAGGTATTAGAACCTATAGTACTTAGTACCGTGCATGGGTTGGAGGTTGAGAAGACAAAAGAAGATATTTGTTGACATTAGACATGAACTTCTGTAGACTGTAATTTTCAGGAAATACGTATGAAGGAAGGTTGTTTCAGAAAAATGGCAGTTGAATGAATAAATGAGGAAGATGAAAAGGTGGTTCTGTGAGTTTGAAGTTGGACAGTAAATGGCTGGTGGTGGTATGTGTTCAGACTGTTTTGAAAGAGAGAGTGGGAATTATAGAAGCCAATTCAGAAGAACAGTGCCCATGGAAGTATCTGTAGAAAAGGCATGCAGCAGAAACAGTACATCTATGAGACAGAGAGTGGAGAGACTCTGTTAGAGATGAGTCATTAATTAACCTAACTGCCTTCTTCTGAATGGAATCTAGAAGACTGAGAGAGGTTTTGGGGGCACCACCCCAGATGTGGGAACAATATTCTATGGTATAGCAGATTTGTACAGAGTGAACAGCTGTTTGGAAGAAAAGTAACGCCGAGAATGAAAGAGAAACCAAGTTTTTTAGATGCAGAGGAAACAATATTTGTAATGTGCTTGTGCCAAGAGAGATTAGAAGTCAGTGTAATCTCCAAAAGAGATATATCATCTTGCCTAGCAATCGGAGTGTCACCAAAGATAAGCATAGGAGCAGAAGAATCCTTTTTTGCAAGATATAAACCAAGACTGAGTTTTAGAAGGATTGAAATCAAGTAAGTTGTCTTTGCCCCACTGGAGAATTACCTGGAGATTGGCATTTAAGGAATTGGTAGTGGATATTCAAGTAGTTGAAGCTGATCGAACAGGGCAAGGTTTCTCAAACTGGAAAGTGGAATGCAATGTGCTATCATCAGCAAAACTATTGATAGGATTTCTGGTGAATGGAAGAAGGTCATTAATATACAAGGGAAAAGAGTGGGGGAAAGAACTGAACCTTGGGGGACACCAGCATTAGTGGAGAAGTTAGAAGACAGAGAGTCCTCACCCTCAGTGAAGGGTCAAAGCGAAAACTGGATAACTAATTACAAAAAACAGTTGACAAACCATAAGATGAAAGCTTGTTGAGAAGACCTTTACGCTAAACATGATCGAAAACCTTTGAGATGTCAATAACAACTGCTTGTGTTTCACTGAACTTTTCCATTGAATTTATCCATAAATAGGTAACTAGATAGTATGAACCAGAGCTGTAATGCTCAATAAATAGGTTACATACCAGAATATCACCAGTGGATCGATACTGACAGAATCCATACTGGTGATCGTTGATCAGACGGAAGGTTTCTAGATAGTTTAAGAGTTGGCAGTTAATTGATTTCTCCATTAAGTAGTAGCAACCCCTAATGACATATTATGTGAGTAGCACAAAATTCAAGATAGTTGGTAAAGAAAAAGACTTGGGGTAATTGTACAGTCTGATATTAAATTCTCTAAGTAGCACAAACAGGCTGCCAGAATAGCACATGGGGTTTTCTCAGTGATATAGAGGATCTTTGTCAGCCGGAACAATGAGGTGATAAGGGAATTGTTAGGCCACATTAAAAATATTGCACACTGGTTTGAAAACCTCATTTTAGGAAGAACACAAGATCTGTTAAAAAGAGTGCAGAAATGAACAACAAGATTAATTGGGACACAAAAGGGATATTCTTACCCTGAAAGACTGGTGTTCTGTAAATTGCAATTTCTAGTGACCTAATTGAAATGTATAAGGCTTTAAAAGAGTTAGGTAAACTAAATGCTGATGGCGTTTTACTTTTCTCAGATAACATACACACAAGCGGATATAATTTAAATTAAATAAGAATAGTTGCAGAACAGATGTGTATAGAAAGTTGTATTCACCCAAAGAGTAATTGATTGTTGGAATAAACTTCCACCTAGTGTAGAAGTGGTAGTTTGAATAAATTTAAAGGTCTGGACAAATTGGCTGGAATGGGCAAATTATAGTTTTTTTTTTTTTTTTTTTTGCTGCTTTCTTGCATTATGAATCACGTTGCCAATACTAATATTGTGCTGATTACAGAGTGAAATACATAAAGGAAACATGTCTATATATGATAATCAGTTTATCTTTCCATTCTCATTTTTTATTACAAAGAGAAAATAACTAAAAGTAAATTCCCTTTTAAGAACTTTTTTATGTCTATTAATGCTGGAACAAAAACTTATGTTTCTAAATTACAGAATTATGTCAATTCAGCATATAAGGTATTTTAATGCATATTATGACAGTTTGATATATACTGTTTTATCAGAGTTGTAAATACTGTATTGTACTCTTATCATTGTCATGTTTTTCATATCTGCATTATGTTTAAACAGAAGTTACATTTTTACATTTTTTACAGTTTAAACAGAAGTTACTTAATGCATGAAAAAAAAAACTTTTTAAATTTTTAATTTCACTGTTTTAGTTTCTTAAAGTATTAAGTGTTAAAAAATCATACTCAATATGGAATATGCATATATTTATTGAACAATTTCTTTTGTCAGCTCTTTTGTTATTACCTCTAAGTGATGAATAATGCAAGTTAGTTAAGTAACTATATTTTAGTCATACATGCCAACCAAAATTTTATTTATTGAGCTTATGATCTCAAAACTTAATATCATCTGACATGATTTTGAAGCACTCAGAGGCTTGCATTCTTAAGCTTCCCCCTTTTGAATTGTTTGTGTGTTACTACACAAGTACAGTGTACTACAGTTCAGATTTCTACTATTCACAGAAAAAAAAACAAGCTTTATTGCAATATATCCTTAACTGCCAGAGGGTTCAGAATTCATTATCTATTAAAGTGAAAGTGAACCTAAAAACTGAGAAAGAAATCATGAGGAAACACAATGATTTAGTTAATTTATGCAGCATGTTACATTTCAGGCATGTTCAGTTTCTATTTCTTAAATTAATCGAATTTTTCTTATTCTGTAATTAACAGAAGTAAAAAGTAAATAACTAATTATCTTGAGCCCAATTAATTACTAATTGATTAACTAAAATATATATAAAAGTAATTTTTTTACTTCACTGCATATTACCTTCCAATGTAATATACAATCCAACATTTTATAATACTTTATAATCAATAATGCATAAAATGCAACAAGTATTTCAGGCTCTATTATTTAATAAATTAAAAAACAATCATCATATACTGTCAGTGCTCTCATAATGTAGTTTTACTTATACCTTCCTGGATTTTAATAACAACTGAAATATAAATTATTTAACATGTATGCTGTGATTAATATGATAAGCATTTAGTACTAATTCATGATTTATGTATTTAGTAAACTAATAACAAAAAAAAAGAGTAAAATATAACTTTTAAGTGCAACCTGAAATCATTTCATTTTTGCACCTGCCATATTAGCCAAGCACCATATGGCAAAAAACACATAATAACCAGTGCTTCAGCTGCAGTATATGAATAGCCTATGTGTATGAATGAAAAAAAGAAATAATAAAATTGTCAGATTTATATTAGTCCAATTTTAATGAAATCTGGAAGCTTGACAAATCTTTCTAGAGTCAAATATAAAATTTCGTGAAAATTCCTCCATTGGGAATTGAATTACCATGTCCATACATGTGGATCGATGGACATAGTGAAGAAAATGCATTAGTGAATGACAACAAAATGCCTTCCATCCCCTTTATATGCCATCTTGGATAGCACAGTGGTTATGATCGCTGTCTCACACTGCTTGGATTTTTTTATTGCAAAAGGCTGTTATACTGTGCTGTATGTTTGTCTTCAGATAACAGGTTTCGTGCTTTAGGACTATATGTATAAAGGTCAACTATTGAAACTTGGTTACAATGGTATTGGTTCATAATATGTGAATGGAGGTCGTTGTTTTTTACTGAAACATTTCTTATTCAGTAATAGTGGCATGTAAGAAAATTGAAATGAGAAGGGAAGCATGTGGCAGTTAAGTATTAGTGATAAACTGAAAATTACTGAGAAATTAAAAGCAGTGCATGGGGATTTTGGTAAACAAATAATGTCTGATATAAGGAAAAGTAAAAAAAAAAAAAAAAAGCTTAAATAATTTGTTCTCGCAAAATTTAATATTAATCCTTCTTATAGTGCAAAATATAGAAATAATATGAATGACGTTTCTGTCAATACTGAGTTGATACCAAATAGTGCACTCATGGTATGTCTAACAATATTTTGTTGGTGTTAAAGGAATGGAAAGTCAAGTTGCAGCAGAGAGAGAGAGAGAGAGAGAGAGAGAAACTTTACTAATTATTTAAACAGTCAGAATTTGCAACTAGTATTAAATGATTATGGTGGTTTCAGAAGAGGTATAACATTAACAAAAATATTTAGTGAATCTCACAGTACTGATGTTAAACATTAGTGTCATTAAGAAAAAATGTTGCTGGATATAATTAAAGAATTGGGACTTTACCTATAGCTAGTGCATAACAGTGATGAAACTGGCAATTTTTTGGAGATCACTGCCAGAAAATGCTTAGATATTGAAACTTCGGAAATCAATACCTGGAAGGAAGCTGAGTAAATGTAGAAAACGACTACTTCTGCATGCATTAACTATGGACATTTTTATTATTAGTATTGGCTACACAATGCAGTGATAATGTTTTGATCCATGGGTTGGATGAGAGAAGTAGTTGGAGGGAAGAGAGAGAAAGCAATGCACCTTTTTTTCCATTTCTACTGCACAACTTTCTATATTAAGGTAAGTATCAATAGGGCTCAATAATGTCAAATATCAATAGGGTTTTGCACACTTCCTCTGATAGAAATCATCAAGACCTCTATATTGTTTTCTGTCCTCACAATTGAAATAATGGTGAAAAACAATCGATAGTAATCTTCATGGACAAAACATTTTTCAGGCTGTTGTAAGCTACATGGAAATTGTTCAGCCAGTCCTTGAGAACCCAATGTTTTCTTGATTTTCCCACTAATATGGCTTTGAGACAATGGATTCCATCTGCATTAGGAAACAAGCTATGGAAAGATGAATTCTTATCACAAAAGTGATGAGCATCTATCTTCACTCAGTTTCTAATGTGCAAATAAAAAGGGCATCTATCATGCAGATACCTTGAATGCAGGAAAAAAAAAACATTTCACTGCATGTAGTAACAATAGGAATCCAATTTTTTTCTCACTGTTAAAATTTTTGGGAATAAAACATTAACACTTGGATATTCAATTAAAGTTAAAATTTAAAACTGTACAGACAAAGATGTCAAAAAAAATGTAAACATATGGTTTTAAATTTTAACTAAATTTTATTGTATATCCAAGTATTAACTGTTTTAAACCACAAATTTAATAAATTTTGAGATATAAAACATCACTTGGAAATACAGTAACAATCAGCAAGAGGACATATTATGTCCTATAAATTCATCAAACAGTTGCTTGTAGAGACAGAGAGTTTATAATTCCATTTTATAAGACAATTGTGATACTCCAATAGGAATACTGTTTCCAGATGTAGTGGCCACAACTTAAAAAAAAAAAACACATTAAAAGATTCTTGAAAGAATCCAGAAATAGGCAATGTCTGGTGAGCTGGTAGGTAACAAGATAAGGTAATCACAGGTAATCTAACTGAGGTTTGTTTATAAGGCTCTGAGAAGAGATAGTAAAATGAGTTAAGAGAAACTATAGAATGGATCACAGGACATTTTCTTTAGTCATTGAGTAATTAAACATTGGAATAAGTTGCCTCTTATTCCAATTAGAAAGCTGTTGTTTAGAGAAATTCAAAATCGCCACTGGATGGCAACTGACTGGGAGAGGAAAGCACACAGAATGCAGTTTTCTGTTTTTTTGGCTGGTTACAGTAGAAGCCTCTGGCTTTATTCTGCTATATGGCCAATATTAATGATACAAAATGAAAATGAGGGGGTAACTTACAAACAAAATGCATTGTCAAGTTACTAACTTGTTTACTTAATAAATAAGTTACTAACTTATTTGCTAATACATAATTATGAAAGAAAATTTCCACTGCTCACATTGACTTAAAATTTGTATTTCCATTGGTATGGAGAAGCAGTGCCATTAACAATAAGCACTATACATTTTAAATGTTCCTTTGCGGCAAAACAAATTAGAGCAAAGGAACAGGTGTGTGTGTTTTTTGTTGAATGTAAGCATTTTTCTAGATTAAAAGATTCTGCCCTAACCCACAATGAGGTTAATATTTTCTGTTGTAGCCTACATTTTGGAATGGTTTACATGATGTTGCTAAAGATGAATATTAATGAATTTTTTCTGTACATCAAGACTTTCTTAATGCATGACTTTCTTAATTCATACTGGGCATTGTAAATTTTTCTAAAGTTGAACCAGCTACTGGTTCAGAGGTGATTCTATTGATTTTTTTTTTTTTTGTAACAACTCAGGGTTAAGGTGAAATAAACATAAAACATAAATGTCTTCATGACAATATAATGGTCACACTGCCCACTACCAGGGCCAGATTAAGCAAAAGCTACCTAGGATGCAGCTTACAGCAAAATATTTCTTGAGGGCAGCAAAAAATAGGAACAAAGAAAAAAAAACTGCTGTTGAAAATTTAATAGAAAAGTAAATAAAATTATTAAAAAAATTATGAAATTTTCAAAATTATTAATTTTTCAAATATGAAAAATTAATACAAAAAAGCCATAAATTAACTGAAACGAGTTTTTACTTTAATCCTGTTGTGAGTATGTACATATATTTATGTTTTTTCATGTAAGAGAGGAAAAGAGTTATGAATATAAATATATTTTGAAGGTTTCAATGCACCACTATTACTTGTAAACAGAGCTGGCAGATGATAACACATTTTTGTATATTTCCTTGAAATTCTACAAGATGTGTTGTCATCTATTAACTGTGTTTGAAAGTGATAGTAATCACGTTTATATTTAAGATGGTTTCAAACATTCACACACAGAAGGACATATACCCTTGCAACAAGATTCATAATGATAGGGGCTTACATAGGACAAAATTGAAGAAATTCTGTGGAACTTTGATCCAGAAGTTGATGAAACTGAAACAAATAAGGTATACAAAAGTAATCCCAAAAGTAATGTACACTCCATATGTGCTCCTCACTCTGTAAATTTGAGCCACTGACATTTATCAGGAAAATAATCTGAAGAGTAACTTCAACATTGTCTGTTTGGAACAGAGCTCCTGCATTGAATATTTGTGTATAGGCTTTAAAAATGGAGGTGATATTTCTGCAGGCCAGATTACAATTTTGGATCAATGATCTTGTATCAAAATTGAACTTTACATGGTTGAACTCAACACAAATTTATGAATTGTTGTGGGAAGTGTGTGGTCAGTCAACAGTAAATTGTATCAGGATTTCACATTGGTCTCAAAGGTTTCATCACAGATCAGACCAGTGTTGAAGACAAGCAATGCTCAGGTAGATTGAAAACATCTGTGGACAACACAGCGGCAGTCATTAATTATTACCAGTGGAGGAAGACAGGCATATGATTTGTGAAGAAATAGCCAATGAATCTGGAATAATGAAGTCATCTGTCCACTGATCAGATGAGCAACGAAATAAGTACAGGCATACCTCGAATAACAAATAGGATGCATTCCACGAAATTACTTCGTTTTCAGAGGGCACCTCCGTAGCCAGGTGGGAAGGAGCAGCAGTGCGTAGCACACGCTTCTTGATTAGACCGGGGTTCGAGCCCGTCACCACCAAATACGGAGGATGCGGAAAGGTCAGGGAATGACCATCGCATATCCCGGAGCAATGTGGCCTTAGTTGCTAATGCTCCTAAAAACCAAATAACAAACAAACGTTTTCAGAGGTAAAAATACTATGGCCAGAATAGGGATATGTTCCTACGTAAAGAAAATGAAAAGCTTTTTTTTCGAACAAAGAAAAGTTTTATTAAATAAACAGTCAACTTACATACAAAGTGAAATCACATTTTAAAATATGAGTCTAAAGTTGTTTGCTTATGCTTTTTTTTCTCTTTCATTTAACAATTGCCTATACGGAGTTATTGCATTTAACACTGATCGCTTAACAATAAAACTTCTTCCTAAATCAGGATCATTTTCACTAAAAAAATTTAAAACGTTTTCAATGTCATTTAAGCACCTTTTTAAATCTTTGGTTGTTAACACTTTTTCGGCAGGAACTTCTTTAACTTCGTCTTCATTATCTTTGTCTTCGTTGCTAACAAGGTTTTCTAAATCTTCCACTGAAAAACCATCATCTTCTGCATTCAATAAATTTCTAACATCCTCTTCATCGACATTTTCGATACCTATTGATTGAGCCATCTGGATAACTTCATTTCTAATTTCTTGGATGTTATTTTCTTCTTCTAGTACAAACTAGAATTTTGCGCCAAACTCCATTTAAGCATTTCTTAGTGACTTCTTTCCAAGAACTATCAATGTTTTCAATTGCGTTTTTAATGGTGTAGTTTTTCCAAAAAGTTTTAACTATCATTTCCTCTTTATCCTCTAGTTCAGTTAAATTGCTTAATGTTCAACGCAGATAATAAGCTTTAAATGATGCTATTACTCCTGATCCAATGGTTGAATCAGGGAAGTTATATTTGCTGGAAGAAACACAACTTTGACGGAATTCATGTGTCCAACGTGTTAAGATCAGTAGGATGTCCCGGAGCATTGTCTAACAACAAAAGAGCTTTTTCTTCAAAGTTGTTTTTTTGACAAAAGTGGTTAACAAACCAATCAGTAAATAACTCCTTGGTAACCCACGCTTTTCTATTTGCTTTCCATATTACAGGTAAATTCATTTTTATGTTACCTTTTAACGCCCTCGGATTTTCTGAATGGTAAACTAATAACAATTTTAATTTATAATCGCCAGAGGCATTTGATCCAAAGAGTAACGTTAAACGGTCTTTTGCTGCTTTGAACCCAGCAGCTGATTTTTCTTCAATAGAAATGAAGCTTTTTGTTGGTAGCCGTTTCCAGAACAAACCGCTTTCGTCAACACTGAACACCAAATTTGGTGGAAAATTTTCACGTTCAATTATTTCCTTTAGTTTTTCTGGAAACTTATTTGCAGCTTCTCCTGTTAATTTTACACTATGAATCCTGGCCCTTTTTTTAAATTTCTCGAACCAACCACGAGAAGCCCCAAAGGTTTCTGTAATTTCTTCAGTTTGTTTAGATTTCAGGTGATTAAACTGGAATATTTTTTTTATGTTAAATGGGGCTTGAAATTGCGGACGTCATTATATCGACGCTTCGTTAACCGAGGTATGCCTGTACAATGCTTACTCGCATATTACCAACAAGAAGGTGAAGAGTTTTTAAAATGCATTGTTGCTATCGATGAGACATTGACATGAAGCTTTGAATCTGAACTGAAGTCACAAACATCTCTCTGGAAGCATCCATCTTCACCACACCCTCTAAATTTTAATCAGCAACAATTAAAGGTGAAACAAATGATCATCACAGCCTTCATTCATGAGAGCATTATTGCTACTTCTCATGTCCCACTTGGAAGATCGGTAACTGCATACTACTATGCAACATTTCTTCATCAAACATTACTTCTGAAAATTCATCAAAAGTAGCCACAGATGTTGGAAACTAAAGTGCTTGTACCCCATGACAACACAAAGCCTCATATCACACAGTCTGTATAGCTTGTTTTCGCCGATTACAAGTGAGAAGCACTACTACCTCATCCCCCCCCCCCACAATCCTGATATGAGTCCTTGCAAATATGATCTATTCCACAAATTTAAGAAGCTGTTACATGGACAAAGAATTGCCTTTGTAAGCATTCAGTGCAACTGAAACCCAATGCACCAGATGCTTAAATTCAGCAGACAGTTAAATGCCATTCAAAAATTATGTGAATGTTAGGAAGCAGTTATAAGGCATGAAGGAGATTACATTGAAGTTTTGATCTAAATTATTATTATTATTATTATTATTATTAGCCTTATGGTGCAAGGAAGCCTGAGGCTTATGCTACACCAGGCAAAAAAAAAAAAAAATTATGAATTACCCTGTGAGAGAGAGAGAGAGAAAAGTAGAAGGGAATCGCCAAGAAAGAGAAGAATGATGATTATGTTATAAAATAAATTCATTTTAAATCAACTCCTTTTGTGCATTACTTTTGAGATAATCCTTATATATTAATGCCAAAAGTATGAGATAATGAATCTAAGCTTGCTAGTTAAAATAGACATATATAAATGTAGTGGATATTTATAACCACTATGACTTAAAAAAAAATATATATAGTAATAATGAGTTTATATTTTACAACATATTTGGAACATATTGGAATGTATTTTTAATGCTAATTCCATACTGATATTAAGCTATAAAATTAGAAAAGGAAAAAAATACTATTTAAAAGCATTTATGTATATAGTTTTCAATTTTTTAAACTTCCAAATTCTTTAAATTCCTAATTCCTAAATTCAATGTGCAGAACAGGCTGAAATCTGGCAATGCAGTTATGGTTTTGCAAAATTAGAAAAAAAAAACATTCTTTTGTTATTACTGTTTTTAACCCATTCAGTACACCAATTAGCTATTTAAATTAATGCTGATTTAACTGCCGATTTTAAAGAGAGAACCTGAGAAACTAGGCTGAACAACTGCATAGAGCCTCTGAAGAAAACAGAAACTGGAATGACATGAAGGATAAGGAAAATCTTAACCTTTATCTCATTCCAGTTTCTCAGATTATTTTACCTCATAATTGCTTTGTGATTTCAAAATTGGTTAATTTTTCATCATTAATGTCATTATTTTTCATCGTTCAGGACTGTGTCAAGAATTTTAAGCACCTGGATGCAAACAAGAAAATTCATCCCTTTTGCTACAGGGAAAAGATCCAGTTAATTATTCATTTTACCAATTCCTAAAAGCTGGTCTGGATGCATTCACATTCTGGCTTCCATGTTAATACAGCCCTGGATGCATTTAGTTGCAAATATCAATCAAGGGACTGTTGTTTCAATCAAGGGACAGTGCAAAAAAAAAAAGTCTATCACATTATAGACTTTTTTTGTACTGAATTTGCACAATTTGGGCACAAATTATTACAGGAAAGGCTTGAAATCTTGGAGGCATTATGTAATGATACAGGCTATTAATTTTCAATGAAAGCATCCATTTTAGGAGCCTGATTATGAACTTAAGTTCATTCATTTCAAGATATGTGCTCATATATCATTAATTTAAAATCTACTTTCCCAAACTGGGAGGAAAATGATCATTCATCTCTATCTGACTGTAACTGTCTGCAATTGTTTTGCTGAAAAGATCCTTCCCTCACACAAAAAATAAATTTAGATGTAATACACTATGATACAAGAACATTTAAATTTGCTATCATTACTAGCTATTGAAATGCTGCTGCTCATGTCCCACTTCCAATTTTGCTTTTGACTGTGCAATAAATCAATTTCTTTTTTTAAAAACTAAGATGATCTAAATTTAAAGCTTTTATTAAGTCATCGCTTTTATTATTGTTTGTTATTTTTTTTTACATGATTTTAATTTCTTTATCATTTGATTTTCTTTATTTACATATAAATAACATACATTGCAGTTACTGTAGTGGATAATATCTGTAGTCATTATACACTACAGTAATAACTGTAGACATCTTCTAATAATCATTTCCCTGTTTAAATTTTTGGGTAAATAAAGCTGTTGTATCTTAATCTTGTGCAGTCTTTAACAACCTTGCCGTGCCTTTGTTTCTCATCTTCTTTACTATCTGTTTTCACACCATGTTCTCCAGAAATACCTGATATAACAAGTATATCATTTTATAAAACGGTACCTTTTGTAAGTCATTATAAAATTTCCAATATATGATAAGATATATATACACAGAACTAATTATTTTATTATACAACTGTAGCTCAAGTGTATATGTCTGTAAATATTAGTATTTGTGTTGGCAAAATGATGCAGGGAAGTAAATTTTAACCCCAAATAAACTTAAATTCTTCAAACAATTTAAGTTTATTCTGAAGTCAAATTTATGCACATCTGTCCTGCAACCATCTTTTTTCAAATTAATTAGTGTCCTTGGCAGAAGTAACCATTTCTGTCCCTGACTAATCTTGGTGCTCTTATCTGTACCCTTTCAACAATTCTATATCATTCCTAAAATGAGGCTTCCAAATCTGTATGCAGTATTCACAATGCAGCCTAACCATTGCCTTAGGCAATGGAATAACATCCTCTTTGTTCGAACTAGCAAAATTCCTTAAATCACTGACAGAACTCTAAGAGATATCCTATCAGCCTGTATGAACCACTTTACAATCACCCCTACATCTTTTTCATTCTCAGCTACCTTCAGTTTGGTGCTACCCAAATGGCATGTTATTCTGGGGTTACTGCCAGTCAAATGCATTACATTTCATTTATCAATGCTAAATCACAACTGCCATTTTTCATCCCATCTGCCTAATTTAGTCATGTCTCATTAAGTAACAAACCCTGATTACTATCTTTAACTACCCTGCTCACCAATTATCATTAAAGAACTTAGTTTAAACATTAAACTTCATATGCCTATCTCTATATGACGAGGTGCACGCTGATAAGTTCTCTTCCTATAATGAAAAAAAAAAGATAATTCAATTATATACATAGTTTGTTCATAATGACTGCCCCTCAGACTAGGTGTCTGTTGCTGGTCATCATTTTATGCAAATTTAATAAACTTTATTAGTTATTATTATTATTTATTATTATTTTTTTTGAGATTTGAGAAGAGGTAGTAGTCCGAGGGTGCAAGATCTGGTGATTATGGGGGATGACGAAGAAAGTGGAAGTGTAGTTCAGCCAGTTGATGTGCTCAAGTATTGCCGTCCAAAATCAGTACTCCACAGGTGTGCTTTCCTCTGTTTGGCCTTCAATTCCTCCTTTAGTTTGACTAAAAGTGATGATGTTCAGCAGTTATTGTTTTACCCTTTTCCAGGTAGTCAATACACAAAATCCCATCCTTATTCCAAAAGACAAGGACAGGATTTTGTTTATTGACTACCTGGAACAGAGCCTATGACATTCCCAACAGACTTCTGGGTGTGGAACTTTTCTGACAGGAGGGAACCACTGTGCCTCTACCCCTTCCACTGTTCTTTTCTGTCTGGATCATAATGAAACAACCATGTTTTCTCCTTGGTCACAATTTGTGCCAAATAAATCATTGGCACTTTGCTCAAAATAGTGAAGGATGGCAGTTGAAGACAGGCATACTGTCGTCACTTTTGATCAGCATTCAGACATTTGGGGACCCATTTGGCAGAAAGCTTCCACATGTCTAAAATGTCACAAACTGCATATCCAAAAACATTCCTTGCACATGCCTAAAGTCTCAGCTATCTGTTTAGCAGAATTTGTGTATCGCACATTATCATGGTGTAAATAGAATATTTAAGCACCATTGCAAAAACTGGTCTTCCTGTCCTTTCTGCTTCCTTAGTATCAAAATTTTGTAACCCAGCTTTTTATAACCGAATAACATGGATACTTGACTAACATCACTAATATATAGGAGTTATGAAATACCTGTTTCTACAGGTATTTCATAACTGCTCTACTTTAGTTTTGCTGAAAGCAACGTTTTGAGCTGACATTATTTCTTCAACCTGTAAAAATAAATAAATTAGAATAAATAAATAAATTGAAAGTGGGTTGGACCAAGAATTTATCAGAAACCCAATACTGTAAATAATGTTGTAGTCATATATAGGCATTAATTAATGTTGTAGTCATGTATAATTTTATTTATTTTTTTTCTTTCTCTTTAGAAAGTTTTATTTTAACATATTAATCAGATAAAAATTGCATAAAATCTCTTTCAAAATATTAAGAATGATAAACTTGATATGTCTGTCTCTGTATCATTAATAAATAACGCTGATAGTCAAATATAATTTCCTTGTGTTTTAACATTAAAAATGTTAAAACACAACTCTCTTACCACTTAACCAGTGTTTTATCCATAGCAGTCATTTGCTTCCAGTGGCACACCTGCTCCAATTTGTACAGTAGTGTGTGAAACAGTATGAAAAGCTTTACTGAAATTTCAGTATATACTATGAAAATTATTTTTTTCATCCAGTTCATTTGTGACTACCTCACAACAGCTAATTGGATGGGTCATACAAGATGTTTCTTTAATAAATTCATGCTGTAATTGATGTATAACTGCATTCTTGTGAAAGTGATCTTGCATTACTTTAACTATTGGCACCATTATTTTCTCTGGCACAGAATTCAAACTTATAGGAGTGTATTTACTCATTTTGTCCTTCAAACCCTCCCTTGTGGATAGGAAACACATTTGCACATATCTGGAGGGATATGTTCACAAGGGGAACATCTCACTTGAACATCACCTGAATCCAAGAATGCTCACATATAACTAATGTTTTGCTTGCCTCTTTTGCTACTGCTTTTAATAAACCTGGACAGATTCTGCCAGACTCAGTTAGCTATATTTACTTTTAACTTCAACAGTTCCTCTTGCAGTTTCCTTTCAGTTATCATAAATCCATTTAATTCTCAGTTAGAATTAGGTATACTTCTCATTTCTCCATTTCTTAAAACTTCTTTCATGTGTGAATGAAGATTCAAAATATTTAATTTTTTGACAAACCATAGTGGATTACCAGTAATTATGCCATTCATACACAGTGAACCAATGTGGTTCATCCCTCTTCTTCTAGTGTTAACATAAGCAAAGAATTCTTTGCTACTTTTCTTCTCATGCTTAGCCATAGTCTTTTTATTAACTGCCTTAGTATGCCTAACCTCCTTATTAACCTCATTGATCATATCATCCCATGGTTTCTCTTTTATGCTACTAGTCTGATCATTTCATCTGACATCCATTTATATTTATACCTTGCATTAAAAGTCTCAGACCTTGTACACAAGGTCTGAGATAAAATATCTCTTAGTTGGAATACAAAGCATAGCTTCTATGATTTCTTAACTGAACACTACATGTTTGGCATTAGCATTTGTAAACAACATCACCTGGTCCTACTGAAAGAATTTAAAAAACTAAGACAACTGTAATTACTTTTGAAAAAGCAGTGTCCCTTCCTTTTACCTTTGGCAATAGTTATAACTTTAAATGAATCACACAGCAGTACACTATAATCAGGGTCGGTTTTGGGCTGTTAGCCGCCTGCGTGCTAGAGATATTTGGCCGCCCTATCAATGCAGATTTCGAGTAGATTCATAACCTAACCCAACCCATAGGAGCCTACTAGTATGTTTTTATGACCGTTCCATATACACTGTGCTGCCACTTTATTGGGTACACCCCTGCTGTGCACAAATGGTTTTTCCCACAACGTTTCAAGTCACATGACCACAGTTGTGGATAAAAATGCAGCAGAAAACAACCTTTCTAGTATCAGTTAAGGGTACAAACCATAGCAAGAATGGGGAAAAGGCACGATCTAACAGACTTCAAACATGGCATGGTAGTAGGTGCAAGACGTGCTGGACAAAGCATCTCTGAAACGGCAGTTCTCCTGAACTTTTCACACACACTGTTTCAAGGGTGTATCGAGAATGGTGCAACGAACAGAAAACATCCTCTGTGGAAGAAAATTGCTTGTTGATGAGAGAGGTCAGAGGAGGATGGCTAGAATTGTGCAAGCAAACAGACGGGCCACAATGTCGCACATCACGTCAGAATACAACCTTGGTGTGCAGAACAAAATATCGCAACGGATCACTAGTCGCACTTTGTCGCGAATGGGCTACAACAGCCGATGGCCACATCGCGTATCTTTGTTATCAATGAAGAACAAGAGAGCATGCCTCCTGTGAGCACAGCAAAACCAGAACTGGACTATCAAGGACTGGAAAACACTTGCTTGGTCTGACGAGTCGAAGTTCCTGGTGCATCATGTTGATGGAGGCTCAGAATTTGGTGAAACCAACATGAATCCATTGACCTGTCATGTCTGACGACTACTGTGCAAGGTGGTGGGGGCAGTATTATGGTGTGGGGAATGTTTTCTTGGCACACGTTGGGTCCATTGATACCCATAGATTCGCATCTGAATATCATATCATTGCTGACCAAGTCCATCCGTTCATGTTTGCAGTTTATCCTCAGTCAGATGGTTACTTCCAGCAGGATAATGCGCTGGTGCACAAAGCCCAAATTGCTATGGAATGGTTCCAGGAACATGACAATGACTTTTCTTTGTTGCAGTGGCCGACTCAGTCATGGATCTAAATCCGGGACTGAGTGTAACCTTAAGTCTTATGATTATTAAGTTTAAGGTTACACTTAAACTTAGTCATAAGGCGTTAACATGAAAGTTTGCAAACTCCAAGTTTTTATGCTTTTGTTTATGTGGCTTAAAACAAGACACAATCATAGAGGTTATGGAAGTCCCATTGTTGAATCCTTCTCTGGTTCATAGGATGACCCCACCATCGCCTGTGCTTGCACTTCTTAGTTTTCTTATGCACGGCGTTATTTATAGCCATAAACTGCACAGCTATGTCATCTGCCATCATGCAAACATCATTTTTTTGAAGTATGAAAGAAGAGCATGTTGTGTTTCCATGGTTACCAAATATGTGTACGGTCATGTTTATGTTCCCATTGTGAATGTTGGTATGACCTCTAAATTTTACGGTAACGTTTGTTACGTTACGTTACGTTACATTATTTTTATGTTTAATTTTCATTGTGAATGGGTCTTTAGAGAATACAATATTATTTATTAACAATGCCACGTTTGCTATTTCATTGCTGACCACTGTATTAAAATAATATTAAATTACATTTTAATTTTTTCTTCAAAGTGCACTATCAGCCACCCTAGGGATTTGGCCACCTGTGTGCATGCACGCACTGCACACCTACCAGAACCGGCCCTGACTGTAATCAGTGACAACTGATTTTTTTTTTTTGGTAGTTGTTGGCGCATCGGCTTCTGTGGCCATAATGCACCTCCCAAGTTTTTTCAGTACTTTGATCCAAGCCCGAGGTGGGATTCGAACCCGCGACCTTTGGGTTGCCAGGCAGGTACTTTACCCACCCGGCTAGCCCGGTCGGCAGTGACAACTGACAATTCCTTTATCTGAAGATTCTTAATACATGAAGAGTCACTGTTGATAATCATATTGAGAGTGCTCTTTTATCTTGCTGCTACTATAGCATGTTAGTGGGGAAAACAGCCATCTGATAAACTAGAAATTCTGCTTCTGAGTGAATGTCCAACACTCAAATTCTCATTAATACCCACTATGTTAAAAGCTTTTATGATAAAACATTCTGATTTTACTGTCCCACTATGCTGGTATGTATAGTTGTGTGTATGTCACCACAGATTGACCCAACATTATAGTGGCAACCTATATAAATTCAAGTGTACTGCTTTAGACTCTTTGTGCTCCTTAGTCTTGAATTAGTGTCTTTTCTATAAACCCTGCATTCACTACATTCAAATTCTGCATCCCATGTCAGAATGGCACCATATTTTTATGATGTCTACATTTAAAGACTTAACCAGTATTTCAAATCAAAAAAATTATTTATTATGATCCTAGCATTAGTTCATAAGCAAGTATATATGTGCCTGCTGTACTCTTAATGACTGTGAAACAGCCCATATAGTTGCATGTCCTATAAGGACCCCAACAGGCCTAACACACACACACACACACACTCACGCACGTGCGCACACACACACACACACACACACACACACACACACACACACACACACACACACACACACACACACATATAAAAAAATATATATACACACATATATATGAGGGGCTTCCAAAAAGTAAGGTAACACATTTTTTCTCTCGATCATGTTTAATAATATGAAATTGAAATTACACACCAAGAAATAAGTGAACATGCACTACTTCTCCACAAAGTCTCCAGTTTTATTGATGCAGTTGTCCCAACGATGGATCAGTTTATCAATACCAGTACTGAAAACGTCCATGCCCACATGCAGTAACCAACATTGCACTGCCTGATGAACTTCTTCATCCATGGTGAAATTCTTTCCTGAAAGGTGTTTTTTCAGAGGGCCGAACAAATGGAAGTCTGAAGGTGCTAAGTCTGGGCTGTAGGGGGGATGTGATAGAGCTTCCCAACAATTATGGAACAACCACTTATGAGTGGTGTGGGCGTGTGTGCAGTTGCATGCAACAAAATCACACTGCTTGTCAGGAGTCGTGATCATTTGCATCGAATGTTGGTTTTCAGTTTTTCCAACATTGCACAGTAAAGCTGTGCATTGATTGTTCCTCCCTTCAGCAAGAAAGCCACCAACATCTGAAGCCTTGGTGATCCCAGAACACTGTGGCCATGACTTTTCAGACACTGGGAACAGTTTTGAATTTTTTGCACCCAGGAGATTGTGGATGTTTCCAGGTCATTGAGTCTTGTTTTGGTTGCTCTCCAGGGTAAAGTGATGACCCAACGTTTCGTCTGCTGTGACTATGCGAGTGAGAAAATCCTCTCCTTTGTCGCTGTATCACAACAGGTTCTCTCCAGACACATCTCCATGCATTTTGCTTTATCCTCCTCTGACAATGTTGGGGCACCCAGTAGCAGCAAACCTTTCGAAAGCCAAGGACATTGTGAACAATTTTGTGAACAGTCAATTTACTCACGTTCACTATTTGTGCAATTTCACACAGTTTCACTCACCTGTTTTCAAGGACGATGCCCTTAATGCGCAAAATGTTGTCTTCTATACTGCAATAATTAAAGACAAACACCAGCCAAGGAATTAAAAATTTACTATAAAAATAAAATATACAGAAATAAAATATAATGAAAACACTATCGGAAGACTAAAATATTACAATAAATTACGATAAAATAAACTACGATAAAAACGTTAAAAATATAGTTAAAAATACCAAAGCAATAAAATTATCTAAAATAAACTGGATTAAAAGCGATAAAACCTAATAAAACGTTGCCCCGTCTCCCCCACATAACACTCTTCACAATCCTGTGAGGAGTGTTATGTGGGGGAGATGGGGGCGACATTTAAAAGACCGTCTGGGGGAGCACATGACCGCTATTAAGACTGCTAATTATGCGAGGTCTGCTATGGCAGAGCATTTCTGGGAGAAGCAGCATCAGATCTCCCCTGAAGACGCGGTCATTACGGACCATGCCCATGGATTTTGGGAAAGCAGGTGGCTCGAGAGCTTGTGAATCGGTTCATCCAGTCGTAATACTATTAACAGAGATAGGGGGACACGTTTACACCCCCTGTTTGAGGCGGTTGTCCTCAGACGGGATGACCGGTTCTGTTTGACACGCTCCCGAGCCACTTCCGTTTCCGATGCGCACGTGGGGAATGCAGACCATGTGTCTGATGGATCACGTGCATGAGTGCCATGGGCCTGCTTCTTAAGGATGTGTCATAGCAGTAATAGTATACTGTTGAAGAAGGAGACAGCAGTCTCCAAAAGCTTCAGGTTTTATCGCTTTTAATCCAGTTTATTTTAGATAATTTTATTGCTTCGGTATTTTTAACTATATTTTTAATGTTTTTATCGTAGTTTATTTTATCGTAATTTATTGTAATATTTTAGTCTTCCGATAGTGTTTTCATTATTTTTATTTCTGTATATTTTATTTTTATAGTAAATTTTTAATTCCTTGGCTGGTGTTTGTCTTTAATTATTGCAGTATGGAATTTCCCAGCCCCATAGGCCTGTTTGAAGATATGTTGTCTTCTGCTGTGCTCGATGAAGGCCTGCCCGCCCGATGTCGATCTTCAATGTCAACACGGCCCGCTTTAAATTCATTGCACCATAAACACATCTGCTTCTTTGTCATCACCTTTTCGCCATACACAGCAACCAGTGTGAATGCGGAGGCGGCTCCGTAGCCAGGTGGGAAGGAGCAGCAGTGCGTAGCACACGCTTCTTGATTAGACCGGGGTTCAAACCCGTCACCACCAAATACGGAGGATGCGGAAAGGTCAGGGAATGACCACCGCATATCCCGGAGCAATAGGGCCTTAGTTGCTAATGCTCCTAAAAACCAAAAACAAAACAAACAAACAAACAAAACAGTGTGAATGCACTTGGTGAAGACCCTTTTACTCTTTGCAAAAGGTGCACACTTGCACAGTAGCCACCATTTCGCAACTGGAATCTACTGTGAGGCGACATTACCGTTGTTGTTGTTTTGTTTGTTATTTGGTTTTTAGGAGCATTAGCAACTAAGGCCATATTTCTCCGGGATGTGCAGTGGTCATTCCCTGACCTTTCCGCATCCTCTGTATTTGGTGGTGATGGGCTCGAATCCCGGTCTAATCAAGAAGCATGTGCTATGCACTGGCGGTATTTTTGAAAGTTATTAACTGGTCTATATGTCCACTGCATTTCATCTCATTCCCTTTCACCATTATTAATAAAAAAAAAAAAAATGTTATCTTACTTTTTGGAAATCCTCATATATATACACACACACACACACACACACACACACACACATATATATACATACATATATATATGTGTGTGTGTATACATATACAGGAGTGCACTGTCCCAAGGGTTCAAGGGGTACCTGAAACTTAAATATGAAGAAAATTTTAAAGGGGGGCACCAAATTTTAATTGGCATCTGGGCATAAAATGCGATTGGCACCCAGGTGCCGCATACCCTAGGAATGTCCCTGTACACACACACATATATATATATATACATCACACACACACATATATATATATATAAAATAAAAGATGCAGATTGGAGATTATATGATGTTGAATTTATCTTTTTTTTTACCCAATCCACTGATGTTTTAGAGAGAGGAGAAAAATAAAATGGAAGAAGGAAACGGCAATACAAACATACAGTCCAGTCAAAAATTATCATTATAACCACCCCTATCAGGAGGTGCCATTCCAAGGGTGTGAGGGGTGCACTGCACCCTGGCACCAACATCCAAAGGGTACCTGAAAACCTGAAACTTATATATATATATATATATATATATATATATGAAGAAAATTAAATTTTAAATATTGTATGTCATATTATTCTGAATATGAACATGTTACTGAACTTTTGTTGATGTGTGAATACTCATAATGCTTGTCTACTCTAAAATTTACTATATAAATTAACCCTTCAATACTTGCACCAGGTCCTGGTGAACTCCAGCTTTTTTTTTTCATGACTGTATACTACCTTGGTCAAAAACTTTCCAGAAATATTGTTCACAGTACCTTTCTAGGAAACTGTGCAGGACTCAATCATTTATTCTATTTATGAATGGAATTTGGAGGAGGAGCTAACTGCTTAGGAAGACTGCGTAGCTCATTCTTGCCCTGGGTCTATATAAGACAAACTAAGTTACAAGACTTCTTTCTACCTGTGTAGAATGAGCAGCAGCCTGTGGCAATGACCAACCGTTGAGGTGCTACTTCATTGTGGTTTTGCTCGTTGAATTGGAGTGACATGCTGCTAAAATTTTCCACTGTGTATACATTATTTGTTATTCGATAATGAATATCGAATCTGAATCGTTGGTCGGTGCATAAGTTTTTACTAATAATAGTATAAACATAATACTTTTGTATGTATAACCTTCACTTTATTGTTTCTTTGCTAATTAATTTTTAATTTCTACTTTTTATTAATTGTGATTATGTAAATTTCTTTGTCAATAATTATAATTGTATTACTTTTGTTATTAATTATCATTATATAAATAAAAGTACAAGAAAATGTATAAATATTTTTGAGGAGGGCAGCAAATTACGATTGGCATCTGGGTGGTGCATTCCCTAGGAATGCCCCTGACCCCTGTGTTTTAGCAATCAGCCATTTCTCTCTGCCTGGTAGGCACATGTCATGGTGAGAACTAGTAAATGTGCTAATGCAGGTTTGTGATGTAGTTCATACAAATACTTGATCGACACAGACAAGGGAAAGAACTGAACTCTGAAAAGGGAATTATTTTCAGCTAACAGTTGAAGAGTGACAGTATTATGAAAACAGCAAACTTTGTGGGCTATTCATGGGGTGCTGTTGTTGAGGTGTTCAACAGTGGACAGAGCGGCAGCAGTCACCAGACCAATGGTAGGTGCCTATACCTCATTGATTGTCATGGTGAACGTGGTCTCTCCCACCTTGTGCAAGCTGATAGACAGAAAAGAGTGGAACAGCTGACCATGGACTTCAACCAGGGGACAACCAGCAGCATTTCCAAGACCATGACCCAATGAATCCCCCTCCATAATAGGTGGCAGGTCAAGTAACCCACACTTATTGCCATCTACTGCCAGTGATGCCTAAAGTTTGCATCTGAATGGCATCATTGGACCATTAAAGACTGTAAAAGGTTTTGTTTTTTATTGAGTCACATTTCTTGCTATGTTGTGTACAGTAGATGGAGAGTATAGCAAAAAACTGTGGAGAGGAATCACTCCAGTGTCCTGGTTCAATGAAATCAGGTGGGTGGCAGCAGTGTTTTGGTATGGGAGAACCTTTCCTGGAAATCTCCTGGAGCCATACACCCCTAACCCATGCTCTGAATGTTAAAAACTACCTCTCCATTGGGGCTAAACAGGTATCCCCCCCCTTCACGGTGTCTTTGTTCCTTAATGGCACAAGTGTGTTACAGCAGGATAATGTAACCTGCTACGTTGTCAGTATTGTTTGAGAGTGGCTCGCCAAACATGAAAGTAGACTTCCAGGCTACCTTTGCTGCAAGATATGAATTCAATAGAACGTCTGTGAGATTATGTGGATTTGAAAGATCTGGCATTTGGATCCTCCTCCACAGACTATTGCAAATGTACAAGATGCAATCCTGACATGGTACATAACCCCATGGGCCCACATCTGGTGAGTATGGGCTTGGCACACCCAGGGTCCTGAGCTGGATATCATCATTCTACTTCAGACTCTCTCTCTCTCTCTCGCACACACACAGGGTAATTCAGAAATTTTTTTTTGGCTGGTGCAGCATAAGCCTCAGGCTTCTTTGCACCATATGGCTAATAATAATGTCCTGCAAGTTTCAGAGGCCTTATAGAGTCTATGCCTCACCATGTGACAGCAAGTGGAGGACACTTGCTGTCACTACCTACTATTAGTTAGATGGTCATAATGTTTTTACTGGACAGTATATTAGAACTTTTATAAATATATAATTGCAGTAGTTATAAAAATCAAACAAATTATTTAGATGGTTATCATCAGAGATACAAATTAAGATTTTTTTTTTTTTAAATGTGTTTTTAGGAAAATTTTGTTGGAGGTAAGGGAAAGGAAAACACATTGGTGCCTAGGGGTGAGGAGAAATCATTATAACTCACCATCTTGAGGAGCCAACACATATGATGCCTTACTTAGGACACAACATTTTGATGTTCAAGAAAGGCTGTATTGTTGTACTGTGTGGGACAAGTTATGAGTTAACTAAATCACTGTAACTGTATTGAATTTAGTGACAACAGAAGTCTTGAATGTGGTCCTGACACAATATGATTGAATATAACTAAAAAACAAAAGGTAACCAAAATAGTATTTAAAAATAAATTGTGTACTATGATTTTAGGTTGGGAGGGTACGAAAGACTGCCTAATACTTTAACTACTGTGACGTAATCAGTCTTATGTCATGAACACTAAAATGCAGCAGCCTAAATAAAGTGTTATATCTGTAGTCTCCTTAAGATGTTAAGTTAAATGACTTCTTTTTTACCTCCTTGCTACTAATGAGTTTTTTAATCATAATTTAGTTCTCTTACTTAGACGGAAAAAAAAAAAAAATTGCTCTACTACATTTTACTGTCAGGTAGCCTTTTTTATCCCATCCCAAAATCATACTACATAATTTTTTTTAAAATTATATGTTTTGGTTAACTTTTTACGTATTTAATTCAATCAATCAATTCGGCCCTGGAAAGATTGTGCAAGGCTCAAGGGATAGAATTTTTTTCAGCCTGGTCTGTACTTGTTAACAGGAGAGACTGCTTCTACAGGGATGGGATACACTTAAATAGAAAGGGTGCAAGAATATTTGTTGATGCTATCGAGGCAGTGTTAGGTGGGTCGGAAAACTGCTAGCTTGAGAGGATACAAGAACTAATAGATTAACAATAGCCACTGGCACAGGTGAAAGTGATTCTTGCACTGCTTCTATAGATAGAATGAGCAGCAGCCTGCTCATTCTATCTATAGAAAGAATGAGCAGCAGCCTGGAAAACAAGATGCAGGGTATTTCAGAGATTGCTGGGAGTCATTGCTGTACAAGTAAACACATCAGTTGTGTTAGGGTAGCTAAGAATAGGAACAGGTGCATGTATACATGCATGTACACCAATGCTTGGAGTTTGGTAAATAAATTTGATGAATCTGAGGTATTGCTCAAAACATCAAAGGCAGATATTGATGGGATATCAGAGACATGGTGTCACGCAGATATAAGGAATGCAGAACTGGAATTTGGGAAGTACAATGTGTACAGAAAAGATAGACATGATAGGAAGGGAGGAGGGGTTATGCTATTAGCTAAGAAACAGATAAAATCCAAGGAAGTGAAGCCAGTCGACATCGCTGGACATTGCAGTGTCGAGTCAGTTTGGTGTGACATAAGCACTGGGAGATCAAAATTGAGAGTAAGAGTGTGTAATAGGCCTAATGACTGATAAGTCATTAGGCCTATTACGAAACTGTACAAGGAAATAGAGTGGGCCAGTAAATCAGTCTTATAATGGGGGATTTTAATTTCCCAGATATTGACTGGAATTTGTGGGTTGGTCACTCACACACTAGCAAGGCTTTTGTGGATTTATTGGATGATTGTTTTCTACATCAGCATGTTTGGGAGGCAACTAAAGGGAGTAATACTCTTGATCTGATTATCAGTAGTGATTCTTCATGCATTAAGAATCTGCAGATAAAGGAACCACTAGGTGGCAGTGATCACAGTGTGCTCAAGTGGAATTTACTAAAAGAGGTAACTACCATCAGGAGTAAAGGGAAGGTTTTTTGCTTTCGTAAAGGCAATTACGGTGGTCTGGGACAGTATTTAAATTCTATACGGTGGAACCACCTGATGATGTTACCAACAGCAAATTCAAAATGGGAAGCATTCAAAGAATTAATCTTGGAAGCTATTAGGCTTTTCATACCAACAAAGAAATATTGTTCAAGGGTTAGGCCTAAATGGATGTCAGATGAACTAATGAGACATATGGCAAAAAAGAAAAATGCATGGGATACATATTAATTAATGGGTGACATGGAAGCCTATGATAGATATAAGCTGGTCTGTAACCAAGTCACAAAGGAGATTAGGTAAGCAAAGGCAGATTATGAAAAATCCTTGGTGAAGGGTGCAAAGAAAAACAACAAAGAGTTCTTTACCTATGTAAACTCTAGAAGGAAAGGGATGAATCAGATTGATCCACTGGATACTGATGGTTCAACTGTTGATGATCCGGCTCAGGTGGCTAACAAACTAAATGAGTATTTTGCATTTACATTCATCCATGAGGAGTTATTCATGGAGGAGAATGCCAGAGGTGAGTTAAACTCTGGCAGTGAGCTAGATGATTTTGTAATAACTGAGAGGAAAGAGGAGGAGAAATCGTTGAAGATAAACATAAAAAGGCACCCGGGGTGGACGGGATCTATCCAGTTATATTAAAGGAGGCAGCAAAGGAAGTAACCAAACCATTAGCCATAATTATGAGAGCTTCTTTGGACTCAGGGGAGGTACCCATGCACTGGGGATTGCAAATGTGACCACAATTCACAAAGGGGGATCAAAGGGTGACACAAGTAATTATAGACCTGTTAGTTTAACTTTTGTTCCAGGAAAATTAATGGAGGCACTGGTTAATGAAACACTACAGGATCATCTAGACAAGACTTTAGTTATAGCTTGGACACAGCATGGTTTTGTTAAGGGGAAAGTCTTGCCTGACCAATTTGATTGGTTACTATGATGTGGTCACAAAGGAACTGGATGCAGGGAATAATTTTTATATCATATATTTGGCTCTTAGAAAGGCTTTTGATACTGTTGCACATGGAAAACTGCTGCACAAATTGGAGCAGTGTGGCATTGGAGGCAAATTGCTGCTATGGATAAAGGGATGGTTGAGGGGAGAAGACAGAGAGTGGTAATTTGCAAAAATTAAGCAAGGCTTAAGTTTTGCAAATTACAGTGTCTGGAGACTAGGCACCAGCGAGGTGATCTGATAGAGGTGTATAAAGCCTTGAATGGTTTAAGCATGCTCAATGCTGATGGGATTCTTCCTCTAGCTCAGAAAAATCACCTGAGAGGGCATAAATTCAAATTGAGGAAAGACAGATGTAGGATAGACGTGCGGAAATTTGCCTTTAGCCAGCGGGTGGTTGGTTGGTGGAACAGACTTCCATCCCTTGTGGTGGAGGTTGATAGCCTAAATAAGTTTAAGGCTCAGCTGGACAGGTATTTTGAACGAACAGAGGGGTGAAGTGGAAGTGGGTTTTTTTTTTTTTTTTTTGGCTGATGCTGCATAAGCTTGCTTTCTTGCATCAAATGCCTCTACTAATGCTAATGCTAATCAATGGACACTGCTCATCGTGGGCTAATGTTATTAGTGGAGTCCCTCAGGGTTCAGTGTTGGGTCCATTGTTGTTTTCTGTATTTATAAATGATATTGATGATGGTATCAAGCTTAATGTCCAAGTTTGCAGACGATATGAAGGTTGGCAGGGTTGTAAAGGACACTATTGACAGTATACTGCTGCAACAGGATGTGGAAAGGTTGAGCAAATGTGCTGAGAGGTGGCAAGTGAAGTTTAACATTGACAAATGTAAAGTACCACATATGGGAAGCAGTAACCTCAGAGTAACGTATCAACTCTGTGGTACTACACTGACAGTGGTAGAGAATGAAAAGGACCTGGGGTTACCCCCAGGTTCTTTTCATTATGTGCAGGCAGATATGAAATTTTCTGAACAGTAAGACCATCTGCAAGAGTAGCTCATAGTGTCTTGTCAATGATATACAGGATTTTTCTAGCAGGGATGAGGAGGTGATTATCCCCTTGTATAAGGCAATGGTCAGGCCACACCTTGAGTACTGTATATAGGTCTGGAGGCCTCATTTTAAGAAGGATGTAGAGCTGTTGGAATGAGTACAGAGAAGGGCAACAAAATTAGTGAATGGAACAAAGGGTTGCACTTATGAAGAAAGGCTTAAATTTTGCAAATTATAGTGTCTGGAGACTAGCCACCTGTGAGGTGATCTGATTGAGGTGTATAAAATCTTGAATGGATTGAGTATGCTCAATGCTCAGTCGCTCTCGATTCATGATACCTCTCGTGAAACAACCAGTCTCACATTGTTTCGCATGTGTGCACAGAAGGTTTCGCACCTTCTGTGCACACGTGCCAAAATCGTATGATGAGGAGCACGCCTGTGCGGGAAACGTTTCTGGTACAAGCGCAGAGCGGCGCGGCCGTTACAGTCCGCAGCTCCATACGCGAGGTGCATGTCGGCCAGTTCAACGTTTGAATACTCGTCAATCGTACTGCCTCGGGAACCGGTTCGCAAATGCTGACTTCCGGCGGGGTTGCTGTTCGCGCGGCCTCCCGTTCGGCGTCCTCTGCCGCATGGCGGGGCATTTTGGGCCCTGCAGTGCTGTGTGGTTCCGGTTCGTCTTTGTGCCCCCTGCGCCTGCTGCGGGTTTGTCGCGCTGGTGGTGAATCACCCTGTATATGGGTTTAATAAAACCTTTTTGTTAAGAATTTTCTTCATGTAGTATTATAGTGTTACATAGTGTATATATACAGTATAATATAAATTTTACTCTATGGATAGAACCGCATAACATCCTTTCTCAATAGGATCCTTGGACTGGAGGAAATTCCTATAGACTATAGATGCTCGAAAATGCATCTCCAATTCTCAGAAGGGGGGATAAAAAGGTGAAATGAGTAATTACAGACCTGTTTGTTAGCTTAACTTCTATTCAAGGAAAATAATGGAGTCTCTGGTTTAAAAGTAATTCAGGACCATCCAAGGAATGCAATTATATTGCAGTCACAGCGTGGATTTGTTAAGGGACCTTATTGCTTGATCAACATGATTCGATACTATAAATAAATAAATTTTTTGCTTGTACTCGGGGACAACCACGCGGTCAAAGGAGTTCATAAGATAGATAAAAGATGCTGATGGGATTCTTCCTCTTGTTCAGGATAATCACCTGAGAGGGCATAAATTCAAATTGAGGAAAGACAGATGTAGGATAGATGTCCGGAAGTTTGCATTTAGGCAGCGGGTAGTTTGTTGGTGGAACAGACTTCCATCCTTTGTTGTGGAAGTTGATAGCCTAAATAAATTTAAGGCTGAGCTGGATAGGTATTTGGAACGAACGGAGGGTGAAATGGGAGTGTGTTTTTTTTTTTTTTTTTTGGCTAATGCTGCATAAGCTTGCTTTCTTGCATCATATGCCTCTACTAATGCTAATGCTAATCATTCATTGCATCGGGATTACTTTTTCAGGCTTTTGTTGCTCCTGAATTCAATACAATCATATGGCTCATACAGTGAATATCTTGAACACTGAAATGATACATCCTAAATAAGGCATTATATCTGTAGGTTCCTGAAGATGGTAGGTTATGATGATTTCTTTTTATCCCTAGCTACCAACATGTTTTCTGCTACAATACTTTCCATTAAATAATTTTTGTAACCACTATTTAAGTTATAATGCATCGAAACTAGAATCATCTGGTTTTTTTTTTTTTAATAACTTTTGCAATTAAATATTAATAAAAGTCATAATATGTTTGCATTTCAGGTATCTTCTTTATTTTTATTATTTTTATTTTTGTTTGTTTTCTCCTGCTATACCACAGTGGTGGCTGGTACAAAGATACATTCTGCATCTCAGTCTAAGCTATTCATAATCTCCTATCTCCATTTTTTATTATTTTTAATACTACACTATAAATGCCACTATGTATATAGGATAGTATCATATTCCTGTCTGCTTTTATTTCTTATTACATTCTATTTCACACTTTCTGTTTTTTATTGCTTATCTATTTATAAAATAAATTTAACTAACTTTTTAATATACTTGTATATACATAATTTTTAGTTTATCCCTCTTTATTTTAATGCACCCTTAAATTTATGCCTTTTTAACTTTGGTTTAAAAAAATTCTTCATAATGCTTTACTATAAATATTTTTAAAAGAAAGATAAGATCATCAGTCATGAGGAGATTCCGAACCATTAAATAGTGTGGTCTGCTATTTCTTGAAAGATAAGAGAAAAAAAAAAAAAGGAACAAAAGAGTATTTGACAAAGTGAAATAGCTAATATATGTTTGATTATGATGATTATGGTATATATATTATCTTTATCAGTACTCAAATTGTGTTAAAACACAACAGAATGCTATTCATTCATTGAGGTCAATGTTTCCTCAATTTTTTTCAAGTAAGCGCAAAGCATTCCAGTTATTAAACTTCCAAAATGTTAGGAGAGTCATTAACAATTAGAAGTTTGAGAAATTTGTAATTAATTGGGGAATCTAAATGTAAAAACCAATGATAAAAATTTTGACAAAAAATATATTTAATCCTGATTTTGTTTGTAAATGTTAATATTCCATTTTTCCAGTTCAAGCACAGTTCTTTCTATTTCTAAAAATCAAGCAGAAATGTGAGGTAAAAATAAAATTAACTTAAACACTAAGCATAACAAAGCAAAGTATGCCACTATATATACTGTCCATTATAATGAGTATCAATTACAGATTTGACTTTTTAATTTATCCGTATGGCCAAAAAAATTATAATCAGTATAGTAGATTTGAAGAACTAATTAATTTTTTAATGGATTATATTAATTTCTCTGAAACACTTTTAAAGTTATAATTTATAATTAAAGTTAATTTTTATACCATTAGTTTAATTAGTAGTGTAATAAGAGGTATATTTAGTACTAACTCTGCCATACAAATTTAAGATGTGTACAGTTTTCATTATTTGTAAGAAACTTAATTTTGAGTTCACAGGTCCAGAAAAATGACAGTTCCTTAATGAATGATTTTTTCTTTTCTGTTTTTTGAAAAGAAAAGTGAAATTTTATTTTTATTTGAAAGTTAATGACTGTTAATCATAATTATTACTGCTATTTGTGCTCGAAGAATAAGTCAATTATTGGAATGGAAATAACTGTCTTATTTTTTGAGAAAATGCAAAATGCACCATAAACCTTCTATCATCACATCCTCAATTTAAGAAAGATGTTTGCATAGCATCTGTGGAACACAACTTTTTGTTTTAATTATAAAAAAATTAATTTGTAGCTTTTTTACTGAACTGAAAATGGTGATTTGTTTAAAGCTCGGTTAAAAATGAACAAAAATAAAAATAATAATAGTTTTATTGTATTTTTTAGAATTTTCAATGTCTCTCATCCCTACATAAAAACACAGTTGCTGATGTGTTATCTGACAGACACATTGTGAACATCTCTATTTCTGTCAGTTGTTCGCATTTAGCTGGTGAAACCAAAGCTCTACAAAAAGATTAGATACCTCTTGCTGGTGTCTCACAAACACCACATGAGAATGGGAATTGCCCAGAAGAAAAAAGATGCTTTTGCTCACCTGGCAGTATTAAATGCCAAACAAAAGAAATTCATGCCTCGTGATGCAATTTTAAAGGAACTGAAATTACAAGTGGTGCAATAACTAAACATAACATACCAATCTATTTTTCATTTACATGCAGAAGTTCATTTTCTGGTAAGCAATCCAAAGTAAACATGACAATACTGGTACCATGTTTTAACTATAAAGCTAAGGAGGTGAACACATCTGTACTTAATTGCTCTGTATATTTGCTGATGATATCCAAGTTAGCTATAAGCCATAAATGTTACCAATTAAATACACATTGTTTAGTGAAAACATTTCAGAAACATTTCAGTAACAAGTCAGTAACAAGGTGGAAAATTAAAGTGACTAAAACTATAATAATATAAATGTGGTGCCACTTGTAGGTGATGGTGACAACGTTTAAAATTTGTCATAGTGAAAATATACACACTATTTCAAAACGTTTCATTAAGTTTCATGAGATGTAGATTTTCCTCATCAAAACAAGGCCTCAACAATTCAAAGTTACCCATTTGCATGTAGACTACTGTGCATAAGCTCATGTTCCAGTTCTTTCTGCATGAATCTTCCTCGTCTTTGTTTTGCATATTAACCATTTTCAAAAAACTTTGTAGATTAAAAGAACAACCAAAATATTGGCTGTATCAGTATATTGACTTTGTACAATTTTAGTCTTAAGGTCAGAATGGGCTTGTCTGTATTCTTGGTAATAAAATGCTTACTTAAAGTTTATAGGCTAGGTGTTCAGTATAGGTTCCATGAGCCACCATACGGACTTTCACATAATATTCAAGTTCCTTCCACACCATGGCTACTATGTTCCTGTCCATTAGACAGTCGGTCTCTAAATTTTTAGTACCAAAAGTAAATGACCTACCTCCTTGGTGGGTTTTTTGCTTCAATTTCTCACGATCAGATGTTGAATAGTAGTAGTCAAATAATATTGTTTAATGAAATGAAAGCACACAAAATGTTTTTCCACTGGGACAGCTACATTTGAGGCATGCTATCCCTTCTACGCAACATAAAGGCAAATTAGAAATAAACGAATATCGTAAAACAAATTTTTTTCAGAGTTTCTGTACTGCATTTTGTAAAAAAATATTGACTTAGTTCATATACTTTCATTACAATAAATTTTAAAGTTGTTAAAAACATATTAACCAGTTCAGAACTATATTTTAATATTAATTAACATCAGATGAAATGACTAATATATTGCCAACCAAACAAGATAGGGTAGAACCTAACAGGCTAGAAGGGGGGTGTACATAAAATGACATTGTTTCAGATATAATCAGTGAACTAATAAAAAAATATACAGACTGGCAATAAAAACAGACATTTATATAATAACTGAAACCATTAACTTAAAATTTATCATCAAGCTGAAGTCGTTATGCAAGAAACACAGTGAACAAAATTAGGTTAGAGAAATAAAGGGAAGCAGATTAAAATAAAACAAGCAAGGAAATAAACAGAAATAGCTGAGATAAATGAAAAATATTGGATAACAAGAGACAAAAAAAAAAGCCAAAAAGAAAGAATGAAAACTATCATATATATCAAAAATAAATTTAAAAAATATATTACTTCCCTGTTTACTTGAATTTTTTATATAGCATAAATTTAGACACTAGATAAACAAAATGTTATACTCCATATCTGAATACATATCTAAATATTTTTATTAGAATTTGATATATGCATTTTTTACCATAAGGCAAAAATATGTATGAATTTGGTTCAGATAATTAGCTGTTCTATATTGTTAACACAAATAAAGCTATACATATTTGAATTTACTGAAACTGAGTTTATGAACAAAGTATAACTTAAAAGTTTTTAAGCAAGTATTAAGAATTATTTGTTTTATTTAGTTTTTTTATTGGCTTGAATAAGCTGCTTTTTATGCATGTTCAAAATTCTGCTTAAATATGCTTTTTCAAAAATTCTTTGTCATTTGCCTAATTTTTTAATTGCTGGTTACCAGTGATTTATTCTTTACTTTATTTACTACTGTTCTTTGTTTATGGCATCAAATATTTATTCTGCCTCCATTCTGAAATCAGTTGGTAATTTCCATTAAAAGATATTTATCTTGACCTAGCCAAACCCATATCCTCCCACCAGTTTCTCCCTCCCTCCCTCCCTCATTCTTAGGATAGGGCAATAGTTAACAGTTTATCTCTGTTTACAATCAGTAGTAGTGTTGGGTGGAGTGGGTCTCTAGGTCTATCCCTGTTCCTCTCCTGTTCTGTTGCAGCTCGGGCCAAAACTATATTCTGTACACAAGGCCCTCCCAAGTGGATGCTGAGCACCCTGGTGAAAAGTCCTCTGAAAGGAAAGAGCAGGGTTATGACCCCTCCCCCCTATCCAAGCACTACTCAGATTACTGGCATATATCAGAATGCTGAGGCTCTGACCTCCTGTGCTCACAGGGAGGACAAACTGCAGCAGCTGAGGCGTCAACAGGAGCTCAAGGATACTTCTGAGGGCGAGGAGCAGGAACTCACCGAAACTTCCACCTTCATTGAACTTTCTCCAAATAACCTTTCCCGTGTACCAGAGAAGGGCATTTTGAAGCATCCTGGTAGACCTGATAAAGAAAAGTGGAGTGGTGAAGATGGCCAAGACCTTGACATTCAGGAAGGTAATGGAGAGCAAGAAAGGGGCTCAGTTGCTGATGTTGAAAGAACACTTAAGAATATAAATGGTTATCATGAAGAAATACTAGAAGCTCTTCATACAGCTTCAACTCATCATTCAGAAAGTCAGAAGAGTCCTCAAGATATCAAGAAAGGTTTCGGAGAATCCGAATATACTAGCATTGGCTTATTGAAAGGTGAACATATAAGTGCTGATGACTCTGATGAACTAGTTCCTCCTTGTGGGCCAATTAGAATTCGAAATCTTGAAGACCTTCTTAGGCAGCTGGAGCATCATCCTGCTCAACACATGTCTCCTGCATGTTCTGATGATATCCGTCTCAGTGAGCCAGAAGCAGACCGTCATTACTTGCTTAGTAGGTCAGAAAATGTAGGTAGTGATGGCCAAATGGACCCTAGTCTACCTTATCTGCTAGGACATTTGCAGTCTTCTTCAACAGTTCCAAAGACTATGCCTACTCACCTGCCGGTTTCTTCTGGTCACTATGCAGTTGAAGATGATGATGAAGATGATGATGACGTCAGTGGAGATGATGAAGGCAGTACCTACTCCTCACATCACCTTGTTCGGAGTGCAAGTGAAGAAGCCCTCCCTGTGACCACAAAACGTGATTATGCTTATGAACATAAAGCCCAACACAAAAAGAAAAAGACAGTGAAAGGAGACCCTTGTGACTATTTTCCAAGTCCACCATCAGAAGAATCTTATGCAAATTCTTCTGAGGAGAATGCTTTCCTTCCTTCCGCATCCACAATTTCAACAAGCTCAAGAGGAGATCGAACAACTGGGGTTCCACCTCAACCAGGTCCTCTTTCATCCTCCTCAACAGGATCCCTACCATCAGGGGCCAAACGAAAAGTTAGGAAGAAGTTACCAGAATACAAGGTGTAGCATTATTTTTATAACTTTTTCTTAATTTAATTAAACATGGTTTAAAAAGACCCAGAAAATATTTTTTGTGATAAGTTTTGAACATACATAAACTGATTTTAGTATCCAAAAATGGCTGAGTATTAAATTAACATTCTCTTTAAAATAAAGTCCTCTTTTAATCAATCACTTATATATTTGAGTATAAGAAAAATACTGCACTAGTTTTTGCTATTTAAAATGAAAGTATTCATTAGTTGAAAGGCACGTTGTGATTTTTACTGTGCCAGTAATTTTTCATACTTCACAAGATTTATTTTTTCAGATGACTAAATAGGTGGAAACATTTTCATGTGATATGTTCCTTGTTAAATAAGTGAGAAAGACATTTTTTTACATTGTTTATATTGTATTATAGAAAAAGCATACATAATTTATACGTATTTATGATAAAGCTTAGATGGTTGGTTGCTTTTTTTGGCGCATCAGCCTCATGAATCATAGTGTGCCAGTACTCATAATGCTTAGAAAAATACAGTTTGTCATGAGACAAGTTTTGTTGACTTAGCATTGATTATGGGATAGAGTTGATTCAGTAGACAATGCAATAATTAATAAATAATTATCACTTTATACGTATGAGGTCACATCAGATAAAAAAAATTATATCGTAGTGTGAAAAAATGATAAAGTAATGAAAGACCATGACACTTTTAGAATATATTTAAAATAACTGTATTTCTATATTTAATCAAGGAGAATAAATCACTTAATGTTATTTTGTGAAATTTAAATATGCATTTATTTTCAAAATATAAAAAGACAAAGATCTTAACTACCTATCTATGTTTTGCTCTAGATAAAAGCAAAATCTCTTTTAAAAATAATGGCAGAATTGAGCATAATTTGTTAATATATATATATATACAATGCCAGACAAATTAATAGGTTCTCACCCATTTTAACCTTTTTTTTTTTTTTTCTTTTCTTTTTCTTTTTCTTTCTTTTCTTTTCTTTTCTTTTTTTTTTTGCATATTTGGCTCAAAATTACATATTTAACCAAACAGTCATCACATTACATCTATCAGGTATGGCACAAAAAAAAAAAAAAAAAAATACATAAATAACAATCTTTGCATAAAAATTGTTGGTTCAAAGCTAATTATTGTAACCTTATCTACTTTCCTAAGTATAGACTTTTACTATACCAGTTACTGAGTAAAATTTTATGGTTTTTCACAGTGAATTGCAAAAAACACCTGTCAAATTCAGAGTAACCTCTTTTGCAACTTTTTTTGTTCTAGTGGTTGCATTACATCCCACAGATGCTTCCCACCACCAAAAAAATAATAAATAAATAAATATATATATGCATGCAGAAATTTTTGAATTTTACATCCTAAACAAATATATGAAGTAAAAATGAAAGTGACTAATAATTTAATATTTTAATTTTATGTTTATAATTTTGAACAGAATTAATAAAAGTTTTGTTTTGATGAAAATTTAAAAATTTTCAACTTCATTAAAAAATTAATATTTAATATTTTTTTATTAACAAAAAGATGTAAACACTACAAGATCTATATTCTTAGGGTGATATTGATATATATATATATATATATATATATATATATATATATATATATAATAAATTCAGCTAAAAAAAATTCAGGCATATATTACCAATGAACAAAACTTGTGTTAAGCTGCCTGTTGGATATAGGTGGGGACAGTTATTGAGCATTACTCACATTCTACAACTTAATTCTTTGAACATACAATAGTCCAAGGTGAATTGCATGCTTCTAATCGAATGGTTCAGAAATAATGAAGATGAGTAAAAAAAGAACAGATATCACTCCTAAGAAGGTGACTAAAATTAAGACTAAAGGAATGTGGAAAAACATACTAGAATGATTTTTTCGCAAAAGTTTGCTAGAAAAATGTGCTAGGATGGCTCATGGAGTTTGTCAATTTCAGGGATAAAGAAGTGGTTATCCCATTGTATAAGGCAATGGTTAGGCCACATTTGAAATACTGTATACAGGTTTGGAAACCTCATATTAGAAAATAGATTTGTTAGGAAGAGTGCAGAGATGAGCAACAAGTTTAGTTGGGGACACAAAAAGATATTCTTACCAAGAAACACTATGGTTCTGTAAATGGCAGCCTCTGGAAACTAGGCATCATTGGGGTAAGTGTATAAGGCTTTAAAAGGGCTAAGTAACCTAAAAGCTATTGGAATCCTTACTATTTCTGGGATGAAGCATACAAGGGGACAGAAATTTGCCTTCAGCCAAAGAGAAATCAGCTGTTGAAATAAACTTTCACTCAGTGTTGTGTAGGTGGGTTTCCAAATCTTCCTAAATTTTTCCAAATTTAGGAAGATTTGGTAAAATTATTGGAAGCAATGGACAAATGAACTTTTTTCTTTGTTTTTTTTTTTTTTTTTTTTTGGTGCTGTATAAGTCTTGCTTCCCTGTATCATATTAGTAATACTACTACTAATAACCTTTTTGCTATATCTGCACTCTAGATGTATTTTCTTCTTCTGAAAGTCTTGTTAAATAGTGGAAAGAAATAACTTGTAAAACTGTAAGGAGAATATTTATGGAAAAGATCTGAAATCATGTATTCTTAAGAAGCCAATGCCCACTAAACAAGCAGGCACACATTGCATGGGCTAAACAGCACCAGCATTAGGCTGAAGAGTGGTAGAAAGCTTTGTTTAGTGAAGAAACCAAAACAGAGTGGCAGCAACTGCTCTAGGATTTCTTGCAGTTGTAGTAAATCTCTGGATGATTCTTGTTTAATCACAACTTAGTTTCCATCAGTATGATGATCTGAGGATGTTTTTCTGCAAATGGTGTCTGAAGAGTGAAGATCTTTGACAACATTGTGAATGCCATAATATGTAAAGAGTTTTTTCTTCTCAACTGAGAAAACAGTGGAGAATTCATTTTTCAAAATGATTGCCCTGTGCCACCAAACAAAGAGTGTTAAGAACAAAATTGTAAATAATTATCTTGGCCAAGTAATTCACTGGATTTTGAATCTCGCAGATTTTCTGTGAGATTCAAAATCCAGAGCCAAATGCTGTTGAAAAAAAAAATGGGATTAATAATAAACCATAATACAAAACACAAGTTGGTGATGGTAGTAATCTGAATTTGGTATAATGAAATATTACAGGAAACATTATTCTTTTGCAGACCACCATTAATTCTGTTGTAATTCCGATGCATTCCAGCTAGAAAAACCAAAAAATTTCTACTTGAAATCTGATGTCTACAAATTATTTATTTTTGAGTTTATGCAAGTTAGTATGGGCTGAATTTATGCTAGACATGTTATACAATTAATTATGCTGTCTTTTTGAATTAGGAATGTGTAAGCAGTTTAACTGGTTTGGATGTGAAATAATATCACCGTATAACACTGCCACTATCCAATAGAGTTAAATTCTGAATGAGCAGATCTGAATCTCTACATCAGAAAGACCTTTACAAGGTGTCAATGCCATGTCTAAATAATTCACTTCTAAGATAAAAAAAACTGCCACATGCTGTTGACAATTGAATATAAAAAGCAGTAAACATCAGCCAATAAGTAACCTCAGGGGCTCACATCTGCTGAGTATGGGCTTGACGCACCCAGGGTCCTGAGCTGGATATCATCATTCTTCTCTTTCTTGGTGATTCCCTTCTACTTCTAACTCTTGTTCTTTCCCCCCTCTCTCTCTCTCTCTCTCTCACACAGGGTAATTCAGAAATTTTTTTTTGGCTGGTGCAGCATATGCCTCAGGCTTCCTTGCACCATATAGCTAATAATAATAATATAAGATTCCTTTATGTGCCATAATAAAAAAAAAAAACAGAAATGCTCCAATAAATATCTTGTGCAAAGTTTACAAAAGAAAAATAAACGTTTTTTTTTTTTTTTTTTTTCATTTTATTAAAATATGCCAGGAGAGTAGGAAAATAATTCTCCTATTTAGCAACATTGAATGTCACAGTCTCCATGATATCAGACTGCAAGGGAAATTTTGTGATGCTATGATAGGCACAATATTGAACTGAAAAAAACCAAAATACCTCTTGTGCTCCCTGCCAAAGATGTAAAGCTGTTTTACATTCTTTTGGATATCTGACAAAATATTAGTTAATGGTTTTAGGTGATAAAACCTTTATCAGAAACTGCTATTAGTTGTTATTATTTTTTATATCCTTATTTACAGAGCTGTCTGGAACAATCAAATGGTCAGATTGAAGCAAAAACTTGGTGTACCTGTAGTCCACAACATAGGAAAAGAAGGCAGAAAAAAAAAAATAGTTCACATATCTCCTACCAGAAGCAGAAAATGTGCACTTGCCAATATGATTTGCATATTTCGGTTGTATAGGTGGTTTAACCCCTTCAGTGGTGAGTTGTTACACATGGTTCAGTCTCCTGTAGTGAATTTTCAACAGTATTGGCTCTATGGAGTAGGTTTTCTCTTGGAATTTAATATTTGTAAAAATGAGAACTTTCTACATAAATGCTTTTAAGATATTAATTTTTTTCTTATTTTGATTTTATTGCCTGGAACTAGAGTAAAATTATTGTCAAAAACCAAATTAAAATTTATAAAAAAATTCATAAAAAATTGTAAATAAATCTCAGTTACTTTTTTTAATACAGAAATATCCTCTGCATCTGTTTGTATATTACTTGATTTGATTTTATCAACCAAATGCATGCTATCCTGCTTAAACTGAATGCTTTCATATCTGACTGTATTAAAACACCCAAGTTCCTTCCCTCATTTACACTCCTACCTCATCTTCTGCTCTACCCCACCTAATCTGTAATTTAGTCTTGGGTTATTCTTTCTCAAATGTCGAACCTTATAGCTGGCATCGCTGAAACCTAACTTCATTTCTCTGACTATGCATGAAGCCTATTCAAATCATTCTGAAAAAGTTCAGCTTCATTTGCATTGTTAATCACGCTTCCTACAAATTAGTTAAAAGCACAGATAAGAGATGGCAGTGCATACCAGAAAAATTGCAAAATTTTTCTGGTATACACTGCATTTTGTTTGAAGTGATCCTCAAAACATGGATTTACTTGTACATATGAATTCTCCAGCAAACACACATGAAAAAAAAAAAAAAAAAGAAAGAAACATTGATTCACTTACATACTCCTGAAAGGGTACGGAAAAAATCACAACAGCAGTAAGCAATGTAACTCTCTTTACAAGACTGCACAGTCCTGAAGCTGTTTTATATATTCTGCAGCACACACACATGTGGGGGGGGGGAAAACATAGATCCACTTACATACTCCTGAAAGGGAATGGAAAATATCCAGTGGTGCATTCGGGCTGGAACGCTAAAAATATATATTAAGAGTAATTTTTAAAATTAATAAATTTCTTTAAAAATTTATTTAAAAACAAAAATATAAATTTCGCAATGAAACTTGAACGTTTCTTACTCAAGTACAATGTGTTAGATAAAGAGATCCAATGAATGAGATATACTGTGATGCGTGCGAATGCTGTATTTTGATTCGCCATGAGCTGAACACTAGAACTGGTTGTTCTATGAACCATGAGTCTGAAGTCTGATTCAGTTACTGTACAGTCGATATGGCATTATCATATAGTCTTCTGGAGAATGAGCATTCCAGTGCTATTTTTTTTAGAAATACACCTCTGAAAATATCACAACAGCAGTAAGCAATGCAACTCTCTTTATGAGACTGCACAGTCCTAGTGAAGCTGTTTTTATATAAACAGTAGCAATACAACAGTGGTGCTTCATAAATACCAACATCAGAAAAGTCCATTAATACCACATACGTTGCAAGAGATTATAGAGAAGTTTGAGGAAACAGGAAGCATCCTAGTGTATGAACAAGGTGAGGTGGGGGAGCTATTAATGAAGCATGTGTGAAGAAGGTAACAACTGCTGAGGCAAACTTAGCACAACAGCAGTGGAGCTAACTCTGTTGTTGCAGCAATTCAACATGTCTGCTTCCACACATGGAAGATGCTTTAACATTATCTCTACAAAATTCATTTATCACAAGAGCATAAAGCAAAGAAGAAAAAGACATTCACTCCCACATTTCTGCCATACATGCATGACAGGAATGTGAGAGTAGTGATGGAATGGATATGGCAGTGGAACATCTTCTAGGTAGGCAATGCTCACTTCACTTTGAACAGAAGCACGAACATCCATAACTTTTGTAGCTGAGCATTGGAATCCCCAAATGGTACCTGCAGTTCTGCTATACTCTCCAAAAGTAACCAGTTGTTATGGCTTCACTGTTTCCTTTCTCATTGTACCATTTGTCTCTGAGAACATTTCAGATTGCAGGGCCTGTCACCTGCACCGTTGCTAGTCAGTGATATCAGAATGTGTTGGGAAACCATCATTTCTGCACTCCAATAATGGGGATGCCTGCATTCCACAGTGTTTATACAAGATGGCCACTTTAGTTTGCCCAGTCTCTGCAAGACCTGTTTCAAAGGCATTTCACCAATGACAGAATGATCACTCAATCCTGGCCAACATCGTGCTCATCCTGTCCACCCAACCTTACCTCCTGTGATTTCTGGCTATGGAAGTACCTGAAGGATATGGTGTACTGTGATGCAATCTGTATCAATGAAAGCAGTAAGACTTAGGTATATGGAACACATCATGTTTAGAATTGGCACATGCATTGAATATATTTTGTAACGATAATCCATCAGCAGTATCACCTCTCAAGAAGATGTAGTCAGTGTGGGAATGCAGTAGCAAATATGTACGACTTGACCATGGGCTGAGCCTCATGTGACTGCTAAATATGGTAATGATTACATCCTTGTAAAAAATTATTAGTTGTAAAAATCTTTGACTTATGTGATTATGCCACAGTATGAACAACAGAACTTCTTCCCCTGGTGGAACAGGGCAGGATGAGATGTGAATTAATTTTTTTGTTTGTTTGTTTGTTTTCTGCCATTTCTCTTCCTCATGTTGTAGACTACATATATACCAGATTTTCTATATGACCATTAGATAGTGCTCCAGACTGCTCTGAACTTGAATTATAAAGATCCTGTATATGCCAGATTTTTTTTTTTGCCAAGTTCAGTATTTTTTTCAGGCTTAGAATATAAATTTTCTTCACTTTAAGCATATAAATTTCATGGTGTCTACAGATTTTTGTTTATAAACAAAATTTTAAACATGTATTTTTGAGCAAAAAAAAAGGTCCAAACAGGAGACTCACTATTAATGTGTCCAGCATTGTATATAATGTATATTTTTTCTTTATTTTAAAACTAATAATAAAGCATGTCTATATTGTGAAAAAAAATATATATTTTATGAACAGTCATATAATTTGATAAATAAATAAAAATGTATTTATTCTATTATGTGTCATTTTATGTACCAGATAAATTTTGGGTAAGATACACTGCATACTCCGCACTCAGTGAAATAGTCATTTTGTGCTAGCTGAGCCAATGACTCATTTAATTGTCTCTTTTAAGTTTTATTTTCCTATGAACAGTCTCTATATTTCATTAAAAACTTAATTGGTGATTGTTTAATATATTTTTCCTTTGAAGATTATGACATCTGAACCCTTAACTTAAATGGAGCCAAATTTTGATAAAGATATAGTTATTGTAAGATGGAGAGAGAGATATTTAAGATGAAAATTTTATTAGGTTTGGTTCCATATTAAGTGACCAATTTAAGATATATATGATATGTACTATGTTTAATAATTATTAAACATAGTATAAATGGACACATTAAATATATGATAATGCTATTGTGTTCTTTTGCTAACAGTTTTTCAAATTTTTAACAAAAATAGCTGATGCTAGTTTTTTTGATAGAGTTATGGAATTATAGTGAATAGGCTTCAATAGGCAACTGAGAAAGATAATAGCATGATATGCCAATGATTTTTCAATGCAAATCATACTTGTGCAAATCTTTAGTGATAGGACAAGTTATCTTAGACTATCAAGGTAAATTTTAACAATATGATCATGTAGTTTCTCCAAATTGAACTAAAACTAAAATCCAACATAGAATAAACTTGTTAGTTAATAAGGAAGAATATTATGAAATACTTGTTAAAAAAGTATTTCATAATAAGTTTATAATAAAATATGACAATGCTAAATGATGATTAAGTGTTAGCCAGTAAAATAATTTAGTTACAAATAGATACTGAATATCTTTTATTACAAAAATCTTTGATTTGACAATGCTATTTTATTCATTTGCTGACAGACAGCTTTCAAAACAGTTACAAAAATATCTGATACAAGTTTTTTTATGAAAATGATTGAGTTTTAGTGAATAAAATTCAATTAAGAATTGAAAAAGGAAAACAGTTTGATATGCCAATGATTTTCCACTGCAAATCATAGTTATGAAAATCTTTAGTGCTAGTGCAAATTATCTTAAACTAGTAAGTTAAAATTTTAGCAGTATGATTATTTAGTTTCTCTAAATTGATATTAAACTAAACTACTTCATAGAATAAAAGTGATTTTTTAAATAACAGATAAAATTATGAAATACTTTTCTGTATGATATATATAATTTTATATAAAAACATGACATTTAGTTATGTAATTTTCCTTATTTAAAACATAACCAGTCCTTCACAAAAGCATTGTTATTACACGTGTAACAACAACAAATCTACAAATGATTAAAGAAATACTTGAAACTAAGAACACTTATTATAAAGACTTGATAATTAAAAATCAAAAAAAGTAAAGAGAACAGAATTAGCAAAAAAAGCATAGGCAAGTGAAATGACCTTATGCTTTTCTGCAGTATAAAATTAGAAAATATCAACTTTAATTTATAAAATAGCCTGTAATTAGTTTTTGATGCAGAAGTTGCAGCATTTATGCAGAAAGTTTTCTCAAAAAGTTTCAACTTGCAACCACTTAAAGGTTTAACATAGACTAAAGAGAAGTTTATGATGTTCCAGAAATAAGCAGCTGAAGAATATTCCCTGTAGTGAGTATCTCAGTGTGAGATTGGAATTCATGTTAATGTATAAATTGAAGTATTAATGTATATGGTTTCAGAACAAAATTATACTGCTGTGATTACTAATAATTAATTAAGCACAGGAATATGTGATAATTGGATAAATTTTAGTGATTTTTTAACATAATTTCATAGAACAACTACACCTGCCTTCTTATTCATTAAGGAATTTACTTAAACTGCAAGATTAATGTACCATACTTTTGGACTACAACACACTCCAATCTATGAGGCACATCAAGGTTTTGGGAGGCAGAATTTAAGAAAATCATTTTTAATTACATATACTTCATATACAGAATCTTTCTGAGTACTTTGGAAAACAAAAGAAGCAAAACACACACTAATAATATCTTAATATAGCACAGTTTTTCATCAGAAAATCCTTGAGCCTTTATCGCAGGTGTGAAGTATCCATCTCTTCATGAAGTTGCATCATTTTCTTTGCCAACTGAAGCATTACTGATTGCACACTTCTTAAGCGATTCCACAAGATTTATCTTTATGAAATACCTGTGGTGCACTTGCACCAGGGCCATGAGATCAGAGAGACCCTAAAAGAAAAAGAGAAAGTTACATAAAAAATTGATTGTACTAAGTCCTAAGCTCATGATGATATGCCATTGGATCAAGTGCACTGTTTTAGACAGGACTTACATAAGCCCCAAGAATTTTTTTCTGGCCCCAACAGTAGTGAGCATGCCTAGCAGATTCACAGGAAAAAGTGGCTCCAGTTAATGAGATGTCAGTTTAAGAAAAATATCTGTTATTTTAATTGATCTGTTATTAATATGTTAGATATTAATATCTTTAAATATATAAAGGCATTAAATCCAACATGCAAATATAAAAGAGAATAAATACAACATATTTATTAAAAATTTCAGCACTATGAGACAGGAAAAACTAAATAGAATGGGTATACTTTCAATCAAGAATGAAGTAGCCTGTCTTTTCAGGAATCTTATCTGCTCTGCAAACACTTCAGTGATTGTCATTGATGTTGTTGTTGGATTGCAAGTCATGTTGATATTACTGTGAGTGCTTCTTTTGTTTTCCAAGTACTCTAAAAACTTCTTTATGAAGCATCTGTAATTAAAATGTGATCCTAAAAACTGAATGCTTCATTGAGAATACAAACTCAATCAAGAATGAAGGAGTCTAAGATGCACTTTTAGTAACATGGTGTGCAGGTAAATCAAAAAATGGAGAATAGCAAGAAAAAGACTTAAGCACCTGTGAGGTGATCTGAATTGAGGTGTTTAAGGCTTTGAATGGCTTTAGCAAACTCAAGGCTGATTGAGGACGGATCGTTGCAAAAGAGATGTGTGGAAGTTGACCTTCAGCCAACAGGTGGTGGTTGATTGCTGGAACAAGCTTCCATCCATTGTTGTGGAAGTGAATAGTTTAAATAAACTCAAGGAAAAACTAGACAAAGTATTAGAGGGGATGGATAGATGAAATGTTTTTTTTTTTTGACTGATGCTGTATAAGCTTGCTTTCTTGATCATTTATCATGATGCAGGTTGAAGTGTTTCTTTTTAGGTTTAATATTAACTAAAACTAAAAATAAGCACTCCAACATGCATCAAATGTAATCTGTCTTTAATTTCTTAAAGGACCGTAGATTATTCTTAGACAATTATTCTTCATTCCTAAAGGTGTGAGGCACCTCCGTAGCCAGGTAGGCAGGAGCAGCAGTGCGTAGCACACGCTTCTTGATTAGACCGGGGTTCGAGCCCGTGACCACCAAATATGGAGGATGCGGAAAGGTCAGGGAATGACCACCGCATATCCCCGGAGCAATATGGCCTTAGTTGCTAATGCTCCTAAAAACCAAATAACAACAACAACTAAAGGTGTGAAGTTATAATAAGGACAGCATTTCAGACACTGAAGAAGTGGTACAGGAAATACTATGAAATGTCTGTAGTCCTTTAAAAAATGAAATTAAAGATACATTACACTCAGGAAGAAGTGCTTATTTATCTTTCCTCTCCACAATAATTCTCAAATAAGTCAAAACTTAATTGCTGTAGTTTTCAGAGTGTAAGTTCTGAATTTGTTACAACTGGAATGATGAGAAATGATGTTAATATAGTACAGATATCAAGAGAACTGGTGGACCACACATTTTCACTGAGAAAAAGATTAGCTATTTCCTTCACAGTTAAAAATTACCATTGAAACTTTTTGAGCAGGACTGAAAAGATGTCATTCAAGGTGTCATTGCAACCATCCTCATATTTGAGAGTATTTTTAAGAATTCAGTAATAAAGCAATAAACTAGAAAACTTAAAAATAAAACAAACTATGAAATTATGTAAATTATTTGTATTATCAACAGTGGCAAAAGCCATATATTCATTTTATTTATTATTATTTTTTTTTTTTGTGAACCCTGAAATGTAGGCCCTCTAAAAGCATGCTCCACGACTTCCTGTATGATAGATTCTCCAAGACATATTTTATTCTGCGTAAATTAACAAGCATCTTGTATTTCCCATTATCAATTATGGTGATGTAATCTTGTCAAGCAACCAGAATTTCTTGATCAACTTCAGCCCATCCAAATTGGATTTTTTAAAATTCTTGTACTCTAGACAAGAAATTGAATATCACAGCCATAACCACTCATTAATGTTTGAACAATCTGGCCTATTTCCTTTTAATTTGTAACAAAATTTTTGCAGTATTACACTCATAATTCACTTTCTGCAGTATTACACTCGTAATTCACTTTCTGCAGTATTACACTCGTAATTCACTTTCTGCAGTATTACACTCGTATTTCACTTTTATTTCACTATTGGAACTTCTCTTATAAAGGTAAGAAAGGTTACCATCCCATTGAATCTGCAATATGCAAAAATTTGTTGTATTGCTTTAAAATGAGATGATGTAAAAAATCACATGAACTACTGCTTAGTTTAACCTAAACTCAAAAAAGGGTTCGTTGACATTATGTCCAATTATAAGAACAATTTATATTGTCTGAAAAAAGAAAATTTGTTTTCTTGATGATGGTTGCAAATTTCATTTAAATCATCATCAGTAAAGACTATTTAAATAGTTGTTAGTGAAATAGTGGTTACTAGTGGTGAATAGTTCAGTCATCGCTTACAAATATCAATCCTTCAGCATGAAAATACACAGAATTCAAAAATGTCTTAATGAAATCATTCCTTAGAAGTGGGAATACAAAAAACACAAAAAAAAACATGAAATACTGGTTAATTAACTTTGCTTCACCTCATTGTTGCCATCTAAAATTTTAAATATTTGGTCAAAATCTGATGATTGTTTAATGTGTTTTTACAATGTTACAAAATTATCCTTCTGTTTGTTGTCTGTCATATACAACTCACTGCCACACCCATTCAGATAAATTTTTGCAAAGTAACAAAATTTGTTAAAATCAGTTTACAATAAAAGCTTTGTTATCTTACACTTTGCCATCTGAAATACTCAGCATCAGTTTTTAATCTATCCCCCTCCATGAACAGTAGGAGTTGGCCATCTATCCCAAGGCAAGGAAAGCACTGGGTAGCTACCATGAACTGTTTATATTTCCCTTTTATATGATGGCAAAGATCTCAAAAGTAGTAATGCTGGAGGTGGAATCCCTGACCAAAGAGGGAGCATGAAGCTCCCTCTTTGGTCAGGGAGATATGGCTTTCTAAGTCCTATGTGATTTGACATGTGTATGAACTCATTCCTGAAACTTAAATGTTAAATCTCTTAGATGTGTTGGGAAGAATGCAGAGAAGACAACAGCATTAGTTGGAGGCATGACAGAGTATTTTTAATATGGGAGACTTAGGGTTTTGTAAGTTACAATATCTGGAAACTAGGAATTTGCATGGTGAAATAATTAAAATATTTAAGGTTGTAAAAGAGTAAAAAAGCTAAATGCTGATAGCATCTTTACTGTTTCTCAGACAAAAGGATATAAATTTAAATTCAGAAAAGATGGTTACAGAATACAAGTGCAGAAATTGGCCTTCAATCAAAAAGTAAAGTAAATATCATTCTACTTAATTAAACATTTTAAAGGCTTATAATCTGAGCAGTGATCTCAGTTAGGTCATTGTTCAGATGCCTAATTTTCAGAGACTGCAGTTTACAGAACCTGTCTTTCTTGGTAAGAATACACTTTTGTGCTACAACTAATTTTATTGCTCTTTTCTGCACCTCCTTCCAACAGACTTTCTTCAAATGAGGTTTTCCAATCTGTATGCTGCAGTTATCATTGCTTTATACAATGGAATGATCACTTCTTCATCTCTGCTAGCAAAGTTCCTGTATATCATTGAGAGACCTCCATAGCAGTTTGTCTGCATTGTTCTGAGAATGTCAAGTCAGACTATACTTAATCATACCATCCCTTTATCCATAGTAGTACCTTTCCTCTAATTCCTCGGCCCTCCAATTTAAACTACAATTGTTCATGTGCAACAATACCAAAGGCTTTACTGTTATCTAAATGTATTATGTCAAAATTATTCTTTGCATCAAGTTCCTTTGTGATCAATGACCTAGCAGTAGCTAATAAGACTGGTGAAGTATGATCTCCCTTGAACAAATCCATGCTGTGATTGCTTTATAGCTTCATTCTGTTAACATGATTTTTCATTATTTCTTTAACTTCTGGCTCCATTATTTTATCTGGCAAGAGACCAAACTTACAGGTCTGTTGTTACCCACTCCACCTTTTGAACCACTTTTGTGAAAAGGAGATACATTTTCACATCTCCACTCAGTAGGGGCTTTCACTAAATATAACAATGCTATTAATATATTTACTAAAGGCTTCACTACCTCATCTGCTGCTTATTTTAATATAACTGGTAAGAATACACTTACCAGTGTATTCTTGCCAAGTGGTTTTCACTTTTAGCTGCAGAAATTTCTCTTCTAGCTTCCTTCAGTTATTATAAAATTTTTTAACTCCCAGTCATCTGCTAACATCCTCTCCTAAAAACTTCTTTATGTGTGAATGTAGATGGAAAATATTTATTCATTTTTACAGTAACCTGTATAAGATCATCTTTAGTTGTACGATTTATATCATATGATTCATCCCTTTCCTTCCAGGATTAACACAAGCAGAGAACTTCTTGCTGCTTTTCTTTAAGCTCTTAGCAATACTCCTCATAATCTGTCCTAGCATACCTAATCCCGTGTAACTTGATTACAGGCTAGGTTGTACTTACTGTATGCAGCAGTGCGTAGCACATGCTTCTTGATTAGACCGAGTCGAGCCCATTGCCATCAAATACAGAGGATGCGGAAAGGTCAGGGAATGCATTAGCATTAGTAGAGGCATTTGATGCAAGAAAGAAAGCTTATGCAGCATCAGCCAAAAAAAAAAAAAAAAAAAAAACCACTTCCACTTCACCCCTCTGTTTGTTCAAAATACCTGTCCAGCTGAGCCTTAAACTTATTTTGGCTATCAACTTCCACGACAAGGGATGGAAGTCTGTTCCACCAACCAACCACCCGCTGGCTAAAGGCAAATTTCCACATATCCCGGAGCAATATGACCACCGCATATCCCAGAGCAATATGGCCTCAGTTGCTAATGCTCCTAAAAACCAAAAAACAAACAAACAAACAAACAAAACTGACTGTATGATTCAGCATTCTGCAACAATTTGCAATCATCCCATTCATTTTTATTCTTTTGCCACTAAACTCATCAGTCCATTTGACATCCATTTTGGTTTAAACCTTGAACTGCATGCATTACTAGATAATTTTATTGCTATAATTGCCTAATATTTCCCCATTTGGCATTTACATTTTTAATAACATCATGTGGTTCCATTGAAAAGACTGTTTAAAAGATGCCTGAGCCCATTATAATCACCTTTGACAGCAGCTATATCTTTTAATAAATCTCACATCAATATGCCATGATCACTGTTACATAGCATTTTGTTTACTTGATAATTCTTAATATATGGTGAATCACTGCTGATCAAGCAATGATTGACCATATATTAAGATCAAGAATGTTACTTTCTTTTATTGCCTCTTGAACACATTAATAGAGAAAGCTATCATCTAGCAAATCTAGAAATGTATTTTGCTACTGAGTGAGCTAAATTATTATTATTATATTATTTCTCCCTGATTGGGGAATTCCATTCTGTGACGGGTACTGTTACCAAGTACGCAGGGTGGTTGTTATGTCTGGTGTTACTGTTGGTCGAGGAACTCTCTGACTATCCTACAGGCGTTCAGGATAGCGACTTTCTGGAGTTCCTTGTAGGTGTTCTCCGGGAGATCTATTGCTGCTAGGCTGCTATGTAGAGTCTTTGGCACTATACCATTGGTTGACACGATGATCGAGATGGTCGTTATTTCTTGCATATGCCACATCTCCTTGACCTCATGTCTCAGGTTCGTGTAATTCCTAATTTTTTCCTCATGGAATTTCTGGACATTGCTAGTGTTGAGCACATATTATTAGCATTAGTAGAGGCATATGATGCAAGAAAGCAAGCTTATGCAGCATCAGCCAAAAAAAAAAAAAAAAAAAAAAAAACCACTTCCACTTCACCCCTCCATTCATTCGAAATACCTGTCCAGCTGAGCCTTAAATTTATTTAAGCTATCAACTTCCACGACAAGAGATGGAAGTCTGTTCCACCAACCAACTACCCGCTGGCTAAAGGCAAATTTTCGCACGTCTATCCTACATCTTTCTTTCCTCAATTTGAATTTATGCCCTCTCAGGTGATTATTCTGAGCAAGAGGAAGAATCCCATCAGCATTGAGCATGCTCAAACCATTCAAGGCTTTATACACCTCTATCAGATCACCTCACTGGTGCCTAGTCTCCAAACACTGTAATTTGCAAAACTTGAGCCTTTCTTCGTAAGAGTACCCCTTTGTTCCATTCACTAATCTTGTTGCCCTTCTCTGTCTATTATTATTATATTATTTCTCCCTGATTGGAGGTTCCACCTCATGACAGTTATTGCTAACAAGTACAAAGGGTGGTTTTTGTTATGTCTGGTGTTACTGTTGGTCGAGGAACTCTCTGACTATCCTACAGGTGTTCAGGATTACGACTTTCTGGAATTCCTTGTAGGTGGTCGCTGGGAGACCTATTGCTACTAGGCTGTTATGTAGAGTCTTTGGCATCATACCTGTGGTTGACACGATGATCGGGATGGTCGTTACTTGTTGCATATGCCACATCCCCTGTATTAGGTTCGCGTCCTTCCTGATCTTTTCCCCATGGGTTTTCTGCAGGTTGCCAGTGTTAGGTACCGCTATGTCAATCAGATAGGTAGCCTTTTCCTTCTTGTCCACAAGGGTTATGTCCGGCCTGTTGTGGGGGATTGTCCTATCCATTATTATGGCGTGGTTCCAGTGCAGCTCGTGGGTTGGTGGTCTCTAGTACTGACTGGGGTTCTTACTTGTAGTACAGTACACTTTCTTCGATCAACTGGTATTTCCTTGCTAGCTTTTGATGTTATATCCTGGCTACCTGATCATGTCTATGAATGTACTCAGTCTGGGTGATCACCTTGCATCCCGCGGCGATGTGTTGGATCATTTCTGAGGCCAGGTGGCATCGTCGACATGTATCATCAAACACTCTGTGCTCCTTGGCGATGTATTTTCTATAGTTCCTGATGTTCATTACCTGGTCTTGGATAGTAAGCATGAATCCTTCAGCCTCGGGGAAGCGCGTCCAAGTCGTGAGCCATGCATTGGAAGCAATTTTATCTATGTGATCGTGATGGTGATCACTGTAGTGTCTGCCATGGACTTTCTTCTTTGCCCTTCTTTCTAGCTTTGTTTGTACCTCCTGGTTGGGGGGACTCCTCACTTAGGTTGAGTGCGGGTATATCGCTTGTCTATCTTCCTTATGGCCTGGTGGAGTGCTGATGTGTGTTTCTGGAAGTAATCCTTCAGGTTAACTATTGCTGTCTTCTGTTGCTCAATGAGGTCTATCAGGCCCCTTCCTCCTTCTTTCCAGGCAATTGTCAGTCTCTCCACGGTCAGTCTTTCTCATGATATCCTCCAGTTCAGTGTTAGTCCACTCTATGCCCCCGAAGGAGTATGTTAGCACTGGGACTGCATAGGTGTTTATCACTTTAACTGTGTTCCCTCCATTCAGCTTTGCTTTCAGCAAGCTTCTGAGTCTCTGATGGTATTTTTCGGTCAGGCAGGCCTTAATTTCCTTCTGCTGTAACTGCTGAGCCTGCATCATCCCCAAGTATTTGTAGGCCTCTCCCTCTGCCATGGTTTCGATCTCTTCACCAGTATGCAGTTGGTAATTTTGGTTGACTAATTTTCCTTGGTGAAATCTGTGGGCCTTGCATTTGTCTAGACCAAATACCATCCTAATATCATTGCTGAATTCTTTGGTGATCTGGAGTAGTTGCTTGAGGTGCTTCTCGGTTCCCGCGTAGAGCTTGATGTCATTCATGTACATCAGGTGGGTGAGGGTGTACAGGTTCTTCCTTCCTTCTTTGAGGTTATCCGTACTTGCTACTGTTGAGCATGGTGGACAGCGGGTTAAGTGCTAGACAGAACCACAGTGGGCTCAGGGCATCTCCCTAAAAGATTCCTCTCCTAATGGGGATTGGCCTGGTTGTGATGTTTTCGACCTTAATGGTAGTACTCCATTTTGCCATTGTTTCTCGTAGGAAGTTTGTCACTATCGGATTGACTTTATAGATGTTCAGCGCCTCTATTAGCCAGCTATGAGGCACGGAGTCAAAGGCCTTGCAGTAATCGATGTAGGCTGTGTACATGTTGCGCCGCTTCTTGTAGGCTTGCTCCATAACTGGGGAATCTATGACTAATTGCTCCTTGCATCCTTTCTGCTGTTCAGCCATTATGTTCTGGCTCTCCAAGTGGTCTGATATCTTCCTGGTTATGCAGCTGGTCAGGATCTTGTACATTGTTGGGAGGCACGTGATTGGCCTATATTTCACTGGGTTTCTTGTATCTTCGTCTTTAGGCTTCAGATATGTGATTTCTTGATGAGAAGCTTCGGGATTATCTCTGGGTGCCTTATGATTTGGGTGAACTGCTCTGCCAGGTGCTTGTGTGCGCAAATGAGCTTCTTGTACCAGTAGTTGTGGACGTTATCTATTCCTGGAGTTCGCCAGTTGTGAGAGTTTTTGATCATCTGATTTTACTTCTTCTTCTTCTTCCCGAATCTCCCACCCTCTCATTTCTTGTATGTCCTTGGTTTTCTTGCATTCTAGTTCTATCCAGGTGGCTTGGCTATTATGTTTTACTTCCCTGCTCCTTATATTTCCCCAGAACTCCTCAATCGTCTTCTTCTCGGGTGGTCCATTCCCTTCTTTCCTTTCTTCTCTGAGATTCCTGTAGAAGCCTCTTTGGTCCTCATTGAAGATTTGGTTGTTTATTTTCTTCTGGGAACTCTCCTTGTATTGGTGTAGTCTCTTGCTGAGTGCAAGTAGGTTCTGCTTCAATGTACTCTCCATTTCTCTGATTTTTTGTCTCATGTTTGCTGTGGACGCTGTCTCTCTTGAGGATGCTCTTCACTTTTACAATTAATTTCTTACTCCTATTGCCCCGTTGGTACTAGGTCAATTGGCTTATCTTGACTCTTAATTCTTCTATCTTCTGCTGAAGTCTTCTTTCCCAAGCTGGTGGTTCCTTCTGTTTTTGATTCTTCTGTTGCTTATCTCTCGCTTCTCCTCTATTAATCCTCGTGGCTGCTACCACAGCACAATACATGGCTGTGTGGATGGCCTCCAGTGTTGCACCATTGCTGTCGAGGTAATGCGGTATTATGTTCCAATTGAGGTGGTCTGTGACTCTCCACAAGGTTCTATTCGGCCTCTGCTTCGGTATCACGTGAATCTTTGTGGGGTCCATTCCTTTGAATTCTCTTAGGGTCTTCTTCCACTCATCCTCTATTCTAGATATCGTGACCTCGTCTCTTTCCACTTCAGCTGCTGTGGGTTGTATTTCTTCTTACTCTTCCTCCTCTGGTTCGGTGGTGGTATGTTCTTCCTCCTCTGGTTCCACATTCTTTATCCTTTGTAGTTGATCACTCATGTCCTGCTTGATTTTTTTCCAAGATTGCAGGAACTATCAGGTTCTTCATGATGATCAACCTTCTCTGGTCTGCTATTCGCTGTTTGGTGACCTGAATATCCTGGAATCATTCCAGCCACTTGGTACGTAGTCTCGCCCTGTGAGTTGTCATATCGGTCTCCAGCTTCGTTATTTCGTAGTATGCTTGCATGGTGTACCTATTCATTTTGATGCTCCACTTCATGCATTAGTGTTTTCTCCCTTCCTGGGTGGTCACTAGTGCAGTTGCAGAGGAAGCACTTCTAGTTGGTGGGGCTGAATGGTCTTGCCCTTCTCTTGTGGTAGCCATATGGGGGACAGCGCCACTCGCTCCACTGTCTTCCTTGGGAGACCGTCTCTGATTTTTTGAACTGACCCCTCTGCCTAAGGCCTGAATGTGAGTGACTTTATCCTGCTCCACGCTCGATGCAGTACGATTAATATTTCTCATAGATGGATGCATCATCCATCTATGGAGGTGGACCTGTTTAGCTTCGGCTTATGTTCAGTGGTAGTTCTCAGGAGTAATGCCAGATGGCGCCACAATCTGCTTTAGCCACCACTCCGATCTTGGGGAAGGTAGGTTCCTTGGAGCAACTTTCACGATGTTTATTTATTTATTAATTTTTATTACTATTAATTTATTTATCATTATTATTCTAATTTATTACTATTATTATACCGGTCTCCCAGCATGATGGAGCCGCGGCGTTTGCTTCCGCCAAGGCGGTACTCGAACCCAAGTCCATCTGGCTAGTAGTCCAGTGTTGTAACTATTGGGCCATCATGCCCCTTTATTATTATTATTATTATTATTATTAGCCATATGGTGCAAGGAAGCCTGAAGCTTTTGCTGCACCAGCCAAAAAAATTTTCTGAATTATTCTGAGAGAGAGAGAGAAGAGAAGAGAATCACTAAGAAAGAGAAGGATGGTGATATTCGGCTTGAGACCCTGGGTGTTCCAAGCCCATACTCCCCAGATGTGAGCCCGTGGGGTTGGCAAATCCATGGGTTCTAATCAGTATCTAAGAGTAAAAATTCCTCATGATAAGACTTCCTGCTTTGCTGGTTCTAATTGACAAATACAATGTTTTTAGAGATATTCTTTTTGTCTTTATAGTTGTTTATGATATTCATCACAGTCATATGGCTTATAACAGTAATGTACTCCTACTCTCATTATTTCATTATTTTTTTTTCCCACTACATACATCACACCAGACTGACTCAATGTTGTACTGTTTAAGAAGATATAGGGAAGGAACTAGAAGTGAAAACCATAGATAATGATAGAAATAACAGAAAATAAAAAGGAAGATGGAAGAATGTGAACACAGCAGAGAGGCAAAGGAAATATAGAGAGGATAATTATAGGTTGAAAATAATAGCAGATGAAGCAAGAGGAATGGTGAAGGAAGCAGTGCAGGAAAACCAGAGTATGGAAAAGAAGGAAAGGTATGATTTAATGTTTGATAGGGTGAAGTTTAAGTAATTAATTTAAGAATAGTCTAAGAGAGAATGCAATTTAGGATGTAGGGAATTATTTAAAGATGCAGATGATATTCTAAACAAGTGGACTAGAGGATTTATAGAGGATAAGGTTGAGACAGAGTGTGAATGTTGGCTCAATGAAGATAAATTAGATCAGTGATTATTGAAACTGTTGTAGTCAATGGGATACTTATGGAAATACAGAGGCAATGGAAAATGCAAGGATAAGGGAAATAACAAAAAATATATACAATGGAACCTCACAGATGTTGATTGTGCTTAAAATTATTACAGACCTTGGGATTTAAAAATTTGAGCCCCAACATTTGTAATAATGAGGTGTGCAAAAAATTTCAATTTGACCATTTTCTTAAGTTTAACTTATACCTTACATATATCTTAACTTTAATTTAAGCTATGTCTAGCAATAGTAATATTTTGTTTAGATTTTATTTTATATTATTAAAAAAAACATGAGAAAATAAATTAACATAAACAAAATGAAAATATATAATAGTATCATATAAACTAGTAAACGTAGAATCATGGAGTTAATATTAAAGGAAATATGGAAGCCAATTAACTCTTTAATAAATTAATGTGCTTTAAAGAAAGATTCCAATTACATCTGCACAATGTTTTATATAAATTCTTAACTACAAGCATCAAACATACAGTTGTTTTGTTATCAACATTACTGCAAGCCATCATGTTCTCCAATGTGCTACTTCTGTTATTGGTAACAAAAAAACTTCATTTTTCTTGGCGATCAGCAGCTCTTTTGGTGTTGGCATTGTCATCATTACATTATCATCCACCTTAACTAACCCATCAGATCATCCAAAATCCATACACTCCAAAATCTCCCATTCCTTAAAATTAGTATTTAGTACAGTGAAACCTCCCTAAAGCAGACACATTTGGGTCAGAAGAAAGTGTCCACTTTGCAGAGGTTCATGTAGCCAGTTTCAATAATTTGGAAGAATGAAATATTTACTGTAACTGGTTGCTTACGCAGAGTTTTTTTTAATTGATTATAATCAATTATGTACACATATAATTATCATTGTACATATATGTTTTAATTAGTTAATTTCTAATAAATAACACAACTTTTAGTAAACATGTAATTAGCTTTTAATAAAAGTTAATTATGTGTGTTAGTTAGTTAATAAAAGTTAATTATGTGCGTTAGTTAGTTAATAAAAGTTAATTATGTGTGTTAGTTAGTTAATAAAAGTTAATTATGTGCGTTAGTAAGTTAATTAAAAATTAATTATATGGATAATAATTAGCAGTGTAGACATGAGGACACCAGGATAGCTCATGAGGATTTGTCAATGATATACAGAAATGAATATAAATGGCTTTGTTTTTAGAGCATTTCCCTTTAGAAATTTCTATTTCATTATGGATAATTAGATCACTTAATAGTTTTATTCATATTCATTGTTTTTGCTCACATTGATTTTTTTTAATGTAATAGGATACACCCCCCCCTTCAATGGGTAAACCTCCCTTTTAAATTTCTGCATACAGCCCTACTACAAATAACAAGAAATTTGATTTCTTAAGAAATTAGCACACAATCAATGTAATCCCTAAGAAAAATTTGACCAGTATTCCAAGGGAAAGTCTCCATGCATGAACAAATTTCATATGTACTTGTAGCTACTTAAATGACCACCATTTCTCACTGCCAAGTGGAAGTGGTATGTGAGGGTACTGGAAAACTGTCATTGTCCCCGAGTCAAAAAGCTGGACCCACTGTCACTAAGGCAGTTATGAAAGCAATATCAAGAATCACATAACATTGCTGTTGAATATACAGGAATATCGAATGTACAGACTGTGCACAAACCCCTTTTTAAAAACTAACATGTTGATGCATTAACAGGATACACGAGTCTGATAAAATTATCACAAAGATATGTGATGCCTAAGAAAATTTAGATCAGTATTTCAAGGGAAAGTCTGCATACATGACCTACTTAAATGACCACCATTTTTCACTGCCAAGTGGAAGTGGTATGCGATGGTATACGAAAATTATCATCGTCCCTCAGTCAAAAAGCTGGACACTGCATATATGGTTAACAATGGTTAGCAGTAACCACACAGTAACTTATCAAGTGTGTGGTACTACACATAGGGTAGAAGAGAAGGAAAAAGACATGGGGGTAATTGTGCAGTCACATATAAAATTCTCTGAGCAGTGTAGACATGAGGACACCAGGACAGCTCATAAGGATTTGTCAATGATATACAGAATTTTTGCTAGCAGGGATAAGGAGGTGATTATCCCTTTGTATAAGTCCATGGTTAGGCCACATCTTGCATACTGTATACAGGTCTGGAGGCCTCACTTTAGGAAGGATGTACAAATGGTGGAGCATGTGCAGAGAAGGGCAACCAGATTGGTGAAGGGAACAAAGGGGTGCTCTTACCTAGAAAGGGTTCAGTTCTGCAAATCGCAGTGCCTCGAGACTAGGCATCTGCAGAGAGATCTGATTGAGGTATTTAAAGCCTTGAATGGATTGAGTAAGCTGAATGTTAATGGTATTCTTCCAATTGCTGAGACTGCACAAATGAAGGGCATAAATTCAAGTTGAGGAAGGTTTATTGCAGGATGGATGTGTGGAAGTTTGCCTTTTACCTTTATAGCAGGTGTTTGATCGTTGGAACAGCCTTCTATCTGTTGTTGTGGAAGTGGATGAGTTGAATAAATTCGAGGGAGAACTAGAGGGTACGGATGGGTGAACTGTTTTTTTTTTTTTTTTTTTGGCTGATGCTATATGAGCTTGCTTTCTTGCATCATTTGCCATTACTACTACTACAAACCTCAAACTACTTCCAGTGACAGGATATCGCCAAGTTTTATTCACCAATCAAAAAATGTACATGTGCTGCTGTAGATGGCAATCTAATTGTGCGAAACTATAATAATAGAGAAATTTGCCAACAAAATTCCATCCTCTTGGATTGTCATCAACCAGTGGCTTCTGTATGAGCTGTAACTTGTAGAGTTTCGTCCTCAAACAGCAATGTACCATGTTACACACACTGACCTTGACATGCTAAGTTTACAACTGGCATGCCATATGGGTTTCCTTGGGGGCATAGCATAAAACTTCTGAGAATCAGCTTCACTGCCCCCACTCCATTTTTACCTACTATCATGGCCAGAAAGATTGCATACATATGCATCCTTTATGAATTTTCTGTACCATTGCAGAACTGTGGGTCCACTTAGTAGCTTCTTTTCAAAACTGTGTTCAAAATTTAGGCAGTGGTAATGAAGAGGTGTACTTGAAAAATTCTTCCTTGATTCCAGTTTTGTGATTATGTTGCCATCAACTGTAGTGGGTACATTTTTCAGTTGGCAAATAAAAGCTTGAAGATATCCTCTGTCACCTGGAACTAGTTTCAGATTTGTATCACATACCCTATTCACATAATGTTTTCGTTTACTAAAGGTTTGTGGATACCCTGTATTTGTGGACACAGAAAATCTTCATCACTACTGGTTAAAATTATATATTCAGTCCATTGGCAGATTTTTTTTTTTTTTAATGAAATGTATTATCCCAATTCTCACACTTTTTTCCTTTTTTTATGTGTAAATACCATAAACTGCATCCTTTGTCAGACTTACTACAATACTCTTCTTTTTTTTTTTTTTAAATTCTGGAAATGGCATTTCTCAGTTTGGCAATTTTACTACCTTGCTAAATGATGCACAACAGTGAAACTGCATTGGGCAACCCAAATAAGTTTGTAAGCATTCCATACAGCAGTTTTAAGCATATTAACTACCTGTTCTGTGAGTAATCCATGGCCTTTCACTTGCCTTTATTGCAAATGCCTGCTGACCAACAAAAATGTACATACGGGTCAATTATCCTTGAAAGAGCCCTGTCTAGGGAGGTTGAAAATACCAAAATGACACCTATTAAACTGTCTGTGGCTGTATGAACAGATTGTCTTGTTGAAGAGGTCACCTAACATATAATTTCTAATACTTCTTGCCGGGACCCAGTCCTGAGTATCCATAACAAGAGGTATCCATTAAGCTGTATATTAGCATTGGCAAGATGATGCAAAGAAGCAAAGCTTATACAGCACCAGCCAAGAAAAAAAAAATGTAATTTTCTTTCCTACCAATAATTTGTCCAGATACTCTTCAAATTCATTCAGACTGATCACTTCCATAACACTAGGTGAGAGTTTACTCCAACAACCAATTACTCTTTGAATACAAATTTCCATACATCAAATTACACAACAAAGTTCTGCAGCTATCTCTTTTCAATTTAAATTTATGCCTTCTCATGCCATCTAATAAAGAGTAAGCGTGCAATCAGCATTAGTTAACCCTTTTAAAGCCCTTAATAAATATTAAAGCCTTCAATTAGGTCACCACACAGATGCCTGGTTTTCAGAGATTTCAATTTATAGAGCCCCTCCAAGTCTTTCTTGGTAAGAATATCCTTTTGTGCCACCAAGTTGTTGCTCTTCTCTGCTCCCTTTCCAAAAGAACTATGTTCTTCCTAAAATGAGGATCCCAAACTTGTATGCAGTATTCCATGTGTGGCCTTATAACCTCTTTGCCTCTACTGGCAAATTCTATATAACATTGACAGAACACCATGGGCTCTTCTAGAAGCCTATTTGTACTGCTCAGAGAATTTCATGTTAGGCTACTATAGAATTACTGTTATGTTTTTTTCCTTCTCAGCTATTTTGAGTTTTATGCTACTCAAATGGTATATTTCTTGGAATTACTGATATCTAAATGCAGTACCTTGCATTTATTAATGTTAAACCCTAGTTGCCAGATTTTAGTCCATCTGCTTAGTTTATTTCTTGAAGTAGCATGTCCTGATTACTGTAAGTAGCACTGCCCACCTTTGTATCATCAGCAAATTTACACATCAATATCATTAATAAATAACTAATAAATAATTGTCCTAAGCAGTAAGAGGGCTAATAGGCGCCTCCATAGCCAGGTGGGCAGGAGCAGCAGTGCATAGCACACGTTTCTTGATTAGACCGGGGTGGGTTCGAGCCCGTGACCACCAAATGCGGAGGATGCGGAAAGGTCAGGGAATGACCACCGCATACCCCAGAGCAATATGGCCTTAGTTGCTAATGCTCCTAAAAAAAAACAAATAACAATAACAAGAGGGCTAATATCAACCCCAGCATCTCATCTAATATCATCCATCACATTAAGCCATTATGAGCAGTGACCATTTATAATCATTCTTTATCTCCTGCCACCTAACCATCCCTTTATCTGTAGTAGTAACTTGCCCCTAATGCCATGTTACTCCAATTTATACAACAATTGTGCATTATCAAAGACTTTACTAAAATCTTGGCACCTCCGTAGCCAGGTGGGAAGGAGCAGCAGTGCGTAGCACACGCTTCTTGATTAGACCGGGGTTCGAGCCAGTGACCACCAAATATGGAGGATGCGGAAAGGTCAAGTAATGACCACCGCATATCCTGGAGCAATATGGCCCTAGTTGCTAATGCTTCTAAAAACCAAATAACAACCAAACTAAAATCTTAGTAGTGATGTTGAAATTATTCTTCATCCAGTTCCTTCATGGTGACATCAACTTAATCAGGCATGACATTGCTGTCACATTTGTTTATCCTATCATGGATTTTAAATGATATTTTTACCAAAACTATTAATTGTAAACAGTTGATTATTACATTTGATGCAGTACTGTCCCAAGCAATAACAATGTTGTCATTCAAGGCCATTTTGGCAGCAAGTTGTTCATACCTTGAGGCATATCAAGTATCTTATTAGGCAAGCTTTATATGCTGTCTTGAGGTTATAAATAATAACCTTAAGAGAGCATACAATAAATAAATAATTGCTGCATAAAATTGGAGGTATTGGGCAGTACGTTCTTCAGCATAGTGTGTCAGCAGAATGTACTGTGCAACAATCTAGAATCATCAAAATGTTCCTTTCTCCTGTTCACTTTCAGTAACCAAGACTGAAAAATTTTGACCCCAAATCAGGTAATTCTTTAGTGTCATAATCACATGGAAGTTGGTTAACTACTTTTAAACATCTTGGCTTAAAAAAATTTCCAGTCACTATTGGGTACAGTTTTGTATTGCCATCTGCACTGTAACATAACAGTGATTCTTTCTTTATTAAGCTTTCCACCATTAGAAGACTCTCCTCAGACATTGTTTTGTTTGGGAATAAGTTAAACCTTATTTAAAGGATCATACCAAGCTTTGTATTAACCAAACAAATAACATAATTTATTTCTTGCATGATAAAAATGGACTTTATAATACATATTAGCCAAATTTGTAATAAACAAATATGTATGTCCTGTAGCAAGGAAATTATGTACTTCATATAAACAAGAATTATGAATAAACAGGGTCTTGTTGTAATAACAAGATTCTACTGGTGAAAAGGAAAAATTCCAAAATATTTTATGATTACTATCATGATTCCAACAGAAATGTATATTCAGCAATGTATAACAGCAATCAAATGTATAAGATATCACTTTGATATCATGTACAGTGAAAGTGTTGTTGAGGATAATGAAGAACAAAGGGAAAAAAGAGGAAGGATACAGATTCTAGAAAGGGAGAGAAATGAGGGGATGCTATAGGAATAATGAGAATTATGAAGGAAAGAAATATAGAGATGAATAAGAATATTTATATTTTTGGATTTGATTGGCTAAATTATAAAATGTTGATGGTGGTATGGAAGGATGCACAAACTGATTGGGGAGAGAGAGAGAGAAGATTGATAGAGGAACTATATTGGAATCAAAGGGTTATACTGATAACTAGTGATGGGCATAATCAAGAGGTTATAATAGATCCATTCACTTACTCATAAAAATCAAATGAATAGTAATACTAATCAATTATACTTATATTATTTAAAAGATTAGTAGTTACTAATCAATTATACCCATGTTATTTGAGTGATTAGTAGTTACTATTCAGTTGTGTTCACATTATTTGAATAATTAACAGTTGATTGTGCTTATACCATTCAAATTATTAGCAGTTACTCCTAATGGGCATATATGAGAGATTATAATCATTTCATTCTATTATGGGTAAGCACAATCAACTATTTCATTCTATTATGGAGGCACCCATAATAGAAATGAAATGATTAGCAGTTACTCCTAATGGGCATATATGAGAGATTATAATCATTTCATTCTATTATGGGTGCCTCCATAGCCAGGTGGGCAGGAGCAGCAGTACATAGCACATGCTTCTTGATTAGACCGGGGTTCGAGCCCGTGCCCACCAAATACGGAGGATGCGGAAAGGTCAGGGAATGACCACCACATATCCCCGGAGCAATATGGCTTTAGTTGCTAATGCTCCTAAAAACCAAATAACAAACATTCTATTATGATTAGTAATTATTAGATTTATTTCATTAATTCTCATTTAGTAATGATTATTCTCCTACTGTAGCATGTTTACTCTTCTTTGAGAGATTATTTTGAATAATATTATTATGTGAAATTTTAATTATGTAAGACGTCAATCATGTAAAATTTTTATTTACCATTTGCAATTCAATAGTTATCAAAATCCATTTGTACACTAGTATGACATCATAACCAAAAACTACTACAAGAAGTTATTGTGTGTTGAAGTAATTGTTTTATTGTTGTGTTCTTGAATCAAAGCAGTTTAAATTTTAAGTAATAAAATGGTCTTATGTGAAAGAATATTCTTTAATAAAACTGCATATTTTATTAAAGTCTGAATTTTTTTTGTTCTCCATGTTTTTGAACTTGTTCCTTTTTGAGACGAGAGGCTTCTTCGGTGGCTTCAAAGCGTTTATTCTTGCATAATATAACTACCTGTTGCTTACTCTACCAAATCAACATTAGTGACTGATTTAGCACCATTTAGGAAGTGATGTCATTTGCATCATTTAAAATCTAACAGCGACCTAATAGGAAGTGACATAATTTGCATCATTTAAAATCTAAACAGTCAACTTTCTTCATTACCAATCAATTGAGTCATTTCCATTACAAGAAAATTTTGTTACCAATCAATTTTACTCTAGTGCCACCATAGATGTTTTCACATTAAAAATAACAGTGCTGGCTGAAGGCAAACGTCTATTCTGCAGCCCTCTTTCCTCAATTTTAATCTATGTTCAATTTTATTTTAATCCGTATTCTATTATTTAATCTATGTTCTATTTTAATTTTAATCTGTTCTATTTAATCTATGTTTGCAATGTGAGCAAGAAGAAGTTTGCTGTCAGCATTCAGCTTACCCAAAACCTATTCAAAGCCTTAAATACTTTAATAAGGTCACCTTGAATGTGCCTAGTCTCCTGATTGTGCAACTTGCAGAAGTGAGGCCTTCTTGTTAAGAGTACCCTTTTATTCTCCTTACTAATCTCATTCCAACAGACCCACATCCTTCTGAAAATGAGGCTTCCAGATCTGTGCAGTACTAAAGATGCAGAATAACCATTGCTTTATATAACAAAACATTCACTTCCTTATCCCTGCTGGTAAAATTCTTGTATATCATTAACAAAACCCAATGAGCTGCACTGACAGCCTGTCTGCACACTGCTCAGTGAATGTCATATTTTTCTGTGCTCCCAGAGAAATCCCAGATTATGTTAATCTGGGATTACTTCTACCCATACGCAGTACCTTTCATTTTTCAATATGAAATTCTAATTGCTGCCTCTCAACAGATGTACTTAATTTTTCTAGATCTTGTTGCATTAACAAACCCTGAACAACTATCATTAACCATCCTACAAACCTTTATATCATCTGCAAACTTGGACATTAATCCTGATGTGAATCCTGAACCCTAGGGGACTCCACTGTAACATTATTCCAAGAAGAGCAGTGACCACTATCTCGCTCTTTTCCCACTCAACCATCATTTAATCCATAGCAGTAACTTGCCTTTAATGCTACACTGCTTCGACTTGTACAGCAGTCTTTTATGTGCAACAGTATCAAAAGCTTTCCTGAAATTTAACTATATGATGTCAAAATTATTTTTGCATCCAGTTCCTTTGTTATTCTGTTATAGTATCCAATCAGACTGATCAAACAAGATTACCTCTTAACAAACACATCCATGCTATGATTGCCATATGATTTTATTTCATAAATGGTCCTGCATTACTTCTTTAACCAGTGACTCCATTATTTTCCCTAGACCAGAAGTCAAGCTTACAGATCTGTAATTACTCACTTCATCTTTTGATCCCCTTTGTAAACTGGGGAGGATTTGTATCTCCAATCCAAATATGATCTCATAACTATAGCTATAAATTTGGTTGCCTCTTCTGCTGTTCATTTTAATATAATTTTATAGATCACCTTAGTCCCAGTGCCTTATTTACTTTTAGCTTCAACAATTTTCTTTCAATTAATTCTCAGTTTTCACAAAATTATTAAGTCCCCTGTAATTTGATGTACTTCTAGCAGCCCTATCCCTAAAAAATTAGTCTTGTGTGAACGTAGACACAAAATATCTATTAAGTTTATCAGCAAACTGAGCAGGATCATCAAGAGTTATAGATTAATTCCTGATAACCTTCATACCATCTGCAAACCAAAACATTATGCCTATGCCCTTATTAGTATCATAGAAAACAACAATGGGCCAGGCACTGAACCACATGGAATTCCACCAATAACAGTAATCCAAGGAGTAATCCAGCAGCGGTTGTAATCTACTCTTTGTTTTCTCCCTCTCAAACATCCCTTTATCCATAGCTGTAATTTTCCCTAATGCTGCACTGCAGTCTTTCATATGGAACAATGTCAAAAGCTTTTCTGATATCTAAGTTATAATGATGTAAAAATTATTTTTTTGCATTTAGTTCCTATGTCATAGTATCCAATCAGATTGGTTAGATAAAATCACATTTAATAAATCCATGCTGTGAATACAATATAACTGAATTGCTGTCTAGATGGTCCAGCATTACTTCTTTAACCAGTGACTCCATTATTTTCCCTGGAACAGAAGTCAAGCTAACAGGTCTGTGATTACTCATGCCACCCTTTGATTCTTCTTTGTGAATTGGATACATTCACACATGTCCAGTCCATGTTGTTGTTGTTATTTGGTTTTTAGGAGCATTAGCAACTAAGGCCATATTGCTTTGGGGATATGCGGTGGTCATTTCCTGACCTTTCCGCATCCTCCGTATTTGGTGGTCACAGGCTTGAACTCCGGTCTAATTAAGAAGCGTGTGCAATGCACTGCTGCTCCTGCCCACCTGGCTACGGAGGTGCCTCCAGTCCATGTGGACCCCCTCTTGAATCCAAGAATGCTCTCATAATCATGGCTAAGGTTTGCTTTACTTCTTTAAAATGACATGCTTTAAAACCTTGTGTACTGTACTCAAAGAGTGTTTACAACCAACTCATTATGATGCTCACAATGTATTTGGTAGCTATGAGTGAGATGTGTAGCTTTTTTGGGGGGTGCTCAAGGGATGTGGGTTAATCTGCCAACATGATATTGGGCACAAACAATTCGTAACAATAAAAGTCCTGAAATTTTGAAAAGGTGTGTAAACTACTGTTTCAAATTTATCACATTTTTTTGTGAGGGTATGGAAACTTAAACAGTCTTAAAAATTCCCAGAAACCCAGAGTAGTACATACTGAAATTTTGGTGATTCAACATTTTCTTCTCAAGCAATGTTTGTACATTCAAAACTATATTCGTTTTGAATATTCTTGGAAATTAGTATTTTCAAACAGCCAAACTAATAATTTCTGTAGGTAGAAACTTGGGGAAGGAGTTCTCCCAAATCAGAGCTCAATGAAGGTACATATTAACATATAGTAGTAATAATAATGGAAAGCAATGCAAGAAAGCAAGTTTATATAGCATCAGCCAAAAAAAAAAAAAAACAGTTCTTGTTCAATTTATTCAACCCATCCACTTCCACAAAAACAGATGGCAGTCTGTTCCAACAATCAACCACCCACTGGCTGAAGGCAAACCTTTGCACATTTATCCTGCAACCATCCTTCCTCAACTTGAATTTATGCCCCTCCTCATGTGTGTAGTCTCAGCAAGTGGAAGGATGCCATTAACATTCAGCTTACTCAATCCCTCCAAGGCGGCGACTCCGTAGCCAGGTCGGAAGGAGCAGCAGTGCATAGCACACGCTTCTTGATTAAACTGGGGTTCGAGCCCGTCACCACCAAATATGGAGGATGCGGAAAGGTCAGGGAATGACTACCGCATATCCCGGAGCAATATGGCCTTAGTTGCTAATGCTCCTAAAAAAAAACCAAACAACAACAACCCTCCAAGGCTTTAAACACCTCAATCAGATCTCCCCACAGGTGCCCAGTTTTGAGGCTTTGCAATTCGCCGAACTGAATCCTTTCTAGGTAAGAGCTTCCTTTTGTACTCTTCACCAGTTTGGTTGCCTTTCTCTGCACCCGTTCCAGCAGTTCTACGTCCTTCCTAAAGTGAGGCCTCCAGAATTCTGTGCCATATAAGAATTTTTAGATGGTAATAAGAAAATAATTTTTTAGGATACTTTTTATTCATTGAAATTTATATGGGGAAAATAAAGTACTTAAAATGTTCCTAAACATTGGGTTGGCCTACTAACAATGATTTCTCTTTTTGGATTTTATTTTTAAATAGATGCAGAGTGCTAATACAAACCGATCTGAATGAAATCCATTTTGAGACTGACAAAAAAAAAAACACCCATAGAGTTGACTACATTGTATTGCACACCATGTTTCTAATATGCCCCTCTAGTTCACACAATGTTCATATGAAACACACATGCTATATGTGTTTCACATGATCACATTTCACATGATCATGCAGCATCACTCTAAATGAGAAAATATTCAAACTAATGCATGTGTACATATTACTGTGTTTTGCCAATTTCACCTATTAACTCTGTGTAAACAACAGATATCACTCCCAAAACAAATGAAGTAAAACTCTGTGTATATTTTGAAAGATAGACAGAGGAAGAGCTGCTAATCTAATCAATTGATAAGCAACAGATAGTTTCAGGTGAGCCTGTTAAGCCTCATACCATATACACTAGGTTAAGAATATTTATCCAATTCTGTAGGTTTTCCTATCAATGCATGAATTTATATATAGGAAAATCTCATGGAAGCTATAAATTGAACTGAATAAAGGATTGTAAATCACCTGTACACATGTCCAGTGTTAACAAATTAAAAGCATACGATACCTCACCTCAAGCTACAGAATGATTCAGCACAATCCTGAGCAGGCTGTTTTGGCAGGCTCTTGAAAATATATCACTTGGATAAAAGCTCTGCATGCACCCTTCTCTAGCAGCTATAATAAGAGAATATTAATCATTGCAACAAAAAATGTCCTCCTTTCATCACTCCTAGGTCTCCTAGACAAACAAAAATAATGTCTGTTGAAATAATTTTTCTAGGCAATATAATTTATTTTGTACACTTCCTGTATTTTCACATAACTCATCTGAACATAGTATACTGCATTGGTCCTTTCACTGAAATTGTGTTTCACTAGTGTGACAAAACTGTAGTGTCAGAGTTAAATGAAAAAACAAGCAGCAACAATGGTAATGCTTACAAATTCATATGCTTTCATTATATCAGCTAATTTTTAGAATAATTATAACAGCATGGAACTTAGTAATTGAGTATTTACATACTTGAGTAAATGCAATCATGTAACACAAGAATACAGACATTGAACTTCACATTCCTTATGAACCATGTTGCCTGCCTTCTGCAACAGAGAAACTTATAATTCTACTTTAAATATTCTGCAGTTATTTATGCAGAGTTACATTATCTCATAAGTGTTGCAATAAAGTTGGAGAGACTAATATGAATACCTGTTATACCCCAGGGTATTGTATACTATATCAAATTGTCTAACTCAACGGTTTTAAACTTGGTGTAGTACTCCTATGATAAGTTGCACTTGACGTACAGTACTTGAATAAGTCATAAAGAGTAGATAAAATGAATAAGAAAAAATTAGTTTTAAAATTACCCACTTTATTGTAGTTAATATTATCTAATACCCTTACATTAGTTAGATAATAAAGAATTTTTGTTGCCATAAAGTGGAATCCAACTCTGTATACAAATCCTTCATTAGCTTAAGTCCTTCATTTAAGTTAATTTGTATATTCAGCCTTTTCAGTGGGAATAAATTGTTTAAGAGGTCATTTACTTTCAGGATTTCAAGTTGCACATGGCAACCTTAGTAGGTGTATAAATTACAGTACAGTGAGATTATGCTACTACAGGGGATAAAAGAATTAATAAATGGCAGAGGAGTGAGAGTTATTATAATGTGGTCCCTCATGATTTGATGCGTGTTTATTGTTTCTAATATTTATTAATAACTTAAGTTAAACATAAGAAAAGCACCTGGGGTGGATGGGATCTAACCAGTTATATTATAAGCGGCAGCAAAGGAAGTTAGCAAACATTTAGCCACCATAATTATGCGAGTACTGGATTAATGAGAAGTCTTGTTTGAACAGTGTGATTGGATACTATGATGTGGGCACAAAGGAACTGGATGCAAAAAATAATTTTGATATCATATACTTGGAAATTAAAAGTAGATAATATAGTAAATGACATAAAATGGTATCAGAAAAAATGGATCAACCACATAGAAAGAATGAATCCAAACCGGATCCCAAAATTAGCCTTTAACTACACACCTACAGGCAAAAGAGAGAGAGAGAGAGAGAGAGAGAGAGAGATGTGGGTTGATCAAGACAATGATGGCAAGATGAAGACAATCTCCAACTGCTACAATGGAACAGGTCTTAAAAGACCAAAGCATAATAAAGTTCATGATGATGATACTTGGATTTCAGGAAAGCTTTTGAAACTGTTGCACATGGAAGATTACTGTACAAATTGGAGCAGTATGGCATTAAGGGCAAGTTACTACAATGGATAAAAGGATGGTTGAGTGGGAGAAGACAGAGAATAGTAAACAACGAACATTGCTCTTCGTGGACTAGTGTTATTAGTGGAGTCCCCCAAGATTCGGTGTTGGGGTCCATTATTGTTGTTTTGTATATTTATCAATGATATTGATGAAGGTATATCAGGCTTAATGTCCAAGTTTGCAGATGATACAAAGTTTAGCAGGGTTGTTAATGAGAGTATGCTACTGAAACAGGATCTAGAAAAGTTGATCATATGGGCTGAGAAATGGCAACTGAGAAGTTTAACATTTACAAATGCAAAGTACTGCATATGGGTAGCAGTAACCCCAGAGAAACGTACCAATTGTGTGGTACTACACTCAGGGTAGTAGTACCCTGGAAGTAATTGTGCAGTCAGATATGAAGTGTTCTGAGCAGTGCAAATAGGCTACCAGAGCAGATCATGGGGTTTTGTCAATGATATACAGGATTTTTTCTATTAGGGAAAAGGTGATTATCCCTTTGTATAAGGCAGTGGTCAGGCCACGCCTTGAGTACTGTGTACAGATCTGGAGGCCTCATTTTAAAAGGATGTAGAGTTGCTATTATGAGTACAGAGAAGGGCAACAAGATTGGTGAGGGGAACGAAGGGGTCCTCTTACCAAGAAAGGCTTAAGTTCTGAAAATTTCAGCATTTGGAGACTAGGCACCTGCAAGGTGATCTGAATTGAGGTATAGAAAGCCTTGAATGCTTTGAGCAGACACAGAGCTGATGGGATTCTTCCTCTTGCTCAGATTATGAACCTGAGAGGGCATAAATTCAAATTGAGGAAAGACAGTTGTAGAATAGATGTGAGGAAATTTGCCTTTAGTCAGCGAGCAGTTGATTGCTGAAACATACTTTCATCTCTCATTGTGGAAGTTGATATCTTAAATAAATTCAAAGAAAAACTTGACAAAGTTTTGGAGCAAATGGTAAGGGGTTTTTTTGGTTGATGCTGCATAATAAGTTTGCTTTCTTGCATCATATGCCCGTTCTAATGCTGACTCTAATAAAGCTTGTTTTTATTTTTTATATGGTGTTCTACAAAGAATAATGGGTTATTTTGTTGTATTCTTAACCCCAGGGGCTCACATCTGGTGAGTATGGGCTTGGCAAACCCAGGGTCCTGAGCTGGATATCATCTTTCTTGGTGATTCCTTTCTACTTCTCTCTCAGGGTAACTTGGGAATTTTTTTTTTTTTTTTTTTTTTTTTTTGGCTGGTGCAGTATAAGCCTCAGGCTTCCTTGCACCATATCGCTAATAATAATAATAATAATAATAATAGTATACTGTACTACAAGTACGAACCCCAGTCAGTACTAGAGACCCCAACCCATACTGGGAACGTGCCATAATAACGGATAGGACAATCCCGCACAACAGACTGGACATAACCCTTGTGGACAAGAAGGAAAAGCTACCTATCTGATTGACATAGCGGTACCCAACACTGGCCTCAGAAAACCCTCGGGAAAAAAATCAGGAAGTACGCGAACCTAAGACAGGAGATCAAAGAGATGTGGCATATGCAACAAGTAACAACTGTCCCAATCATTGTGTCAACCACGGGTATGGTGTCAAAGACCCTACTTAACAGCCTAGCAGAAATAGGTCTCCAAGCGAACGCCTAATAGGATCTCCAGAAAGCTGCAATCCTGAACACTTGTAGGATAGTCAGAGAGTTCCTCGCCTAACAGTAAAACCAAACATAACAACAACCACCCTGTGTACTTGGTAGCAATACCTGTCGCGAGGTGGAACCCCCAATCAGGGATAAATAATATAAGATTAATAATAATAATAATAAATTAGCACTATACTGAAGCTTGTTGACTTGAATTTCTGTAGGTGGTAATTTTCATGATATGCATAAGGAGGAAGGTTATAGAATAGGAAGAAGAAGTAAAGTTGGAGAATTCGGAGTTAAACTGTGAATGGGTAGTGACTAATTGACACAAATGTCTTTATTATGGACTTTTGCCAAGAATTTGGTCAGTAGATACAAAATGGTGAGCATTCCATTGTATGAAACAGTGGTCAGGCCTATCTTGAATACAGCATACAGATTTGAGACCTCATTTCAGAAGGGACACAGATCTGTTGAAAGGGTGCAGAGAAGAATAACAAGATTAGAATAGCTGAGGTTCTATAAATTGCAGAATCTGGAAATCATATTTCTATGTGGTGACCTAATTAAAATTTTTGTGTTTAAAGCCTTAAAAGAGTTGAGTAAACTAAACACTGATGACTGACACACACACACACTGGCACCTCCGTAGCCAGGTGGGAAAGAGCAGCAGTGCGTAGCACACGCTTCTTGATTAGACCGGGGTTCGAGCCCATCACCACAAAATACGGAGGATGTGGAAAGGTTAGGGAATGACCACCGCATATCCCGGAGCAATACGGCCTTAGTTGCTAATGCTCCTAAAAACCAAATAACTAACACACACAAGGGGACAAAAATTTATATTTAAAAAAAGGTGGTTGAAGAATAGGTGTGAGGAAATTTGCGTTCAGCCAGAATGTAATTGATCATTAAAATAAACTTCTGCCTAGTTATTGCTGTTGAAGTAGGTAATTTGAATAAATTTAAAGGACTGGAATGAACAAATTATTAGATGTATAAAAAGTTTTTTTTTATTTTGCTTCCTTGCATCATTTTGCCAGTACTAATACCTCTAAAGCTGAACATCAGTGTGATAGGCAGTGGAGTCAGTTCATGTATGTGAAGAAGGGGGCAGGGTTAGTAATAAATTTTCCAAATTTCTCTTTTTTAGACAAAGGCAAGGATTTTTTAAAAATCTTGGACCATCTTCCAAATGTGTGAAAAAACATTCCATAATAAAGCAATACAAGATTTTCACAGAATTAAAGGCTGCTCAAAATGAAGATAATATCTAGCATGAAAGAAAAAAAGCTAGGTTTTTTCCAAGAAAGGTTAAAAGTTAAAGTTAATACAAATAATGTATTCTTGTTTAGAAATCTGGGTGTTATTGAATTAAGAATAGATGAAGGGATTAATTTTTTGAAAGATAAGACAAGATTCAGTTTTAGAAGTGAATTTGACTAAGTTGTTTGTCTCTTGCATCAGAGTATGATTTGAAATTCAGCATATAAGGAGATGGTATATATTTGATAAGTTGTGGTTCATCAAACAAGAAAGTGAATCTAGTGTCTATCTTCAACAAAACTTCTAGTAGGGTTTCCAATCAGTGAATGAAAGTCACTGATATATTTGTGGATAAAAGCAGGTGTTAGTTGTCTGACGACAGCATCAGTGGTTTCTCCACCTCCGCTGGATAAAAGCAGGTGAAAGAACAGGATCTCAAAGAACTCTACAAAGGTCAATAAACTCAAAGATGAAGCATCTATTAACACACATATAGTGAGCAGCCAGAGAGGTAATTACCCTGTACCAAGTTGTAAAAGGCAGAAAAGAAACCACATGATGAAAACTTGTGTAATTCTCCCATGCAAATTTTGAGTTTTTATCAAACTTCTCTATGAAATTTTTCCAAGGATTATGAGTCAAGAAATTCATTGTAAATTGACACTAGCAGAATTCTAGTGATTATTAATCAGGCAAAAAGTTGTAAGATAGTATTACAGTTGGCAGTTAATGGATGATTCCATTACTTTTAGAAAGAGTTAGAATAACTTGCGATAACCGGATTCAAAATATCCTTAAGAATTAGTATTTAGCAAATAATGCAAGAAAGCAAGCTTATACTGCATCAGCAAAAAAAAAAAAAAAATCCCACATCACTTGTCAATCACCTCTAATAACTTGTCTTATTCCTCTTCAGATTTATACAACCTACCCATTTCCACCACACAAGATGGAAGTTTATTTCAAAAATCAACAAATCTCTTATTAAAAGCAAATTTCTGCACATCTATCTTGTAACCATCATTCTTCAATATAAATTTATGCTCCCTTATGTGTGTTGTCTAAGCAAAAGTAAGGATACTATCAAATTTAGCTTACACAATCAATTCAAAGACTTAAACACCACAATCAGATCACATTGCAGGCACCTAGTTTCCAGATACCCCAAATTGCACAACTGAAGTCTTTGTTGGCAAGAGTATCCTTTGTTCCCCTCACTAAATATCATCGCAATTCTCTGCACCCATTCCAACAGATCCACATTCATCCTAAAATGAGGCATCAGAACTGTATTCAAAACCAAAATGTGGCATAACCATTACCTTATAGAGCAGAAGAATTACCTACTTATCTCTGTTGGAAAAATTCTAGTATATCATTCATAAAATACCATTAGCTGGCCTAGAAGTTCATCTGCACTGCTCAGAGAACTTTTGTCTGACTGCATTAGTAACCTCATATCTTTTTTGCTTTCTTGAGTGTGGTAATACACAGTTCATATGTTATTCTGGGATTAATGCTACTCATGAGCAGTACCTTACATTTTTCAGTGTTCAGTTGTCCACTTCTAAGCAGCCCATGTTTATTCATTTTTATAGATCTTATCGCAGTGGCATATTACTGTTGTTAACCACCATGCCAACCTTTGTATCATCTGCAAACGTAGACATCAAGCCTGATAGACCTTCATTAATAAATATTGAAAACAACAGTGGAAACAGTACTGAACCCTGCAGGACTCCACTAATTACATTAGTCCAAGAAAAGCTGTACCCATTAATTACCACTCTCTGTTGTCTCATACTAAATCATCCCTTAATTCAAAGCAGTAGCTTGCTCATAATGGCATACTACTCCAATTTGTTTAGCAGTCTTTCATGTGGAACAGTATCAAAAGCTTGTCTGAAATCTTAGTATATGATGTCGAAATTATTTATTTATATATATATTTTTCGCATCCAGTTCCTTTATTACTGTGTCTATGACAGAGTATCCAATCAGATTGATCAAACAAGACTGCCTCTTAACACATTTATTAGTCTCATCAGTTCATCTGACATCCATTTAGGTATAAGTCTTGAACAGTATCTCTTAGTTAGTATAGTATAAAATACTTAGTAGCTTCTATTATTATTTCCCTGAATTCTTCCCATTTAGAATTTGCAGTTAGTAATATCATCAGTTGGTCTTACTGAAGGCAACTTAAAAATTGTCTACAACCACTGTTATCACCTTTACAAAAACAAAATCCTTTCCCTTTACCCTTGACAATGGTTATATCAATATATAATAATCACTGCCATCTAGTGGGTTCCTTTATATGTAGATTCCTAATGTATGAAGAGTCACTGCTGAATGAAATCAAGAGTACTGTTTTCTGTCATTACCTCTGTAGTGGAATGTACAGGTGTAGGACACAGTCCCAGTGTCCTACACCTGTACAGGTGTAGGACACTGTGTGAGTGGTTAATCCACAAGGTCCAGTCAATATCTGGAAAGTTAAAATTTCCCATCATAAAATGTTCTGATTTACATGCCCACTCTACTTGTCTGTATAGTTGTTTGTTATATTCATCACAGTCAAATGGGCTATCACACACATCTCATTTTTGTTTTACTAATGCTTATATTACACCAAACTGATGATATTGCACTGGCTACCCACTTCATATGGGTGCAGTGCTTAGATTCTAATAGCTTATTATTATTATTATTGTATTATTATTATTATTATTAGCCATATGGTGCAAGGAAGCCTGAGGCTTATGCTGCACCAGCCAAATTTCCGCATTACCCTGAGAGAGAGGGAGAGAGAGAGAGAGAGAGAGAGAGAGAAAATCAGAAAGGGAATCACCAAAAAAGCAAGAAAGAGAAGAATGACGACATCCAGCTCAGGACCCTGGGTTTGCCAAGCCCATACTCACCAGTGTGAGCATAGGCTTGGCAAACCCAGAGTCCCTTCAGTTTTAGCCCCTGAAGCTTGGCACCTGGAGGAAATTTCCCCTCTGCACCCCGCCTCTTGCTACGCCTCTTCAATCTCTATGAATTAATAGAAATTATTATTGCAATGGTCTACGATTTGCATATATTTATTAATAAAATATTATAATGAATATAACAAAACAAAAATAGCATTAGCATTAGTAGAGGCATATGATGCAAGAAAGCAAGCTTATGCAGCATCAGCCAAAAAAAAAAACCACTCCCATTTCACCCCTCCATTCATTCGAAATACCTGCCCAGCTGAGTCTTAAATTTTTTTTGGCTATCAACTTCCATAACAAGGGATGGAAGTCTGTTCCACCAACCAACTACCCGCTGGCTAAAGGCAAATTTCTGCACATCTATCCTACATCTGTCTTTCCTCAATTTGAATTTATGCCCTCTCAGGTAATTATTCTGAGCAAGAGGAAGAATCCCATGAGCATTGAGCATGCTGAAACCATTCAAGGCTTTATACACCTCTATCAGATCACCTCACTGGTGCCTAGTCTCTAGACACTGTAATTTGCAAAACTTAAGCCTTTCTTCATAAGAGCAACCCTTTGTTCCATTCACTAATCTTGTTGCCCTTCTCTGTACTCGTTCCAGCAGATCTACATCCTTCTTGAAATGAGGCCACCTGACCTGTATACAGTACTCAAGGTGTGGCCTAACCATTGCCTTATATAAGGGAATAATCACCTCCTTATCCCTGCTAGAAAATTTCCTATATATCATTGACAAGACACCATGACGAGCAGTGCTGACGGGCTACTCTTGCAGCCCGTCTGCACTGCTCAGAAAACTTCATATCTGCCTGCACAATTACCCCCAGGTCCTTTTTATTCTCTACCACTGTCAGTGTAGTACCACAGAGTTGATACATTACTTTGGGTTACTGTTTCCCATATGTAGTACTTTACATTTGTCAATGTTAAACTTCATTTGCCACCTCTCAGACCATCTGCTCAACCTTTCCAGATCCTGTTGCAGCAGCATACTGTCAGTAGTGTCCTTAACAACCCTGCCAACTTTTGTATCGTCTGCAAACTTGGACATTAAGCTTGATATACCATCATCAATATCATTTATAAATACAGAAAACAACAATGGACCCAACACTGAACCCTGAGGGACTCCACTAATAACATTAGTCCACTATAAGCAGTGTCCATTGATTACCACTCTCTGTCTTCTCCCCCTCAACCATCCCTTTATCCATAGCAGCAATGAACATAACTCCATTCCCTCCCTCCTTGTTCCTTCTGTCCTTTCTGTACGGTTATGACAGTGACTGTACAGTTGCATTTCCAGCTGGCCTTGTTTCAGGAGAAATATGTGGGCTCCAGTGGAGGAGCAGACCACCATGGCAAACATGCTGGACTGGTGGATAGCAGTTGCTGTCTGTGGTTTGCATTAGGATTGTAAATGTGGTGATGGTTAGGGATACCATTCTCTAATCATACTTTAATGTAATTATATGGGATGATGTCATCTGACTAGTTGAACATGAGTGCTGTTTAGGATACAACAGTGCAGTCTCTGACCCACCATCTCTGCAATTACAAAATCTCACATTCTTGACATGACAGTGGCCTCAAATGTTTATTATTATTAGCCATATGGTGCAAGGAAGCCTAAGGCTTATGCTGCATCAGCAAAAAAAAAAAAAAAATTTCCGAGTTACCCCGAGAGAGAGAGAGAGAGAGAGAGAGAGAGAGAGAGAGAGAGAGAGAAAAAAGAATGATGATACCCAGCTAAGGACCCTGGGTGTGCCAAGCCCATACTCACCAGATGTGAGCCCCTGGCTGACTTCTTGTGATTATACTCCTTACTGTTACTAACTTCATGGCATGAAATTCAACACTTATAGTATGAATTCACATTCATTTCACTCACATGAATTGGAGACCATCACTGCCTTCAATGTTGAAGGTATCTAGATTGTATCTGGCGACATCTGAACATTAGATCTGTGGCCTGGCTCCACATGCCAGGGATGGTAACCAACCGGTAAAAGTTTCTGCTGCTGCTGGTTGGGCTAAGTGGCCAGTCGTGCAACATAACCCAACACTGAACAATGATACGCTCATCACGTCACTACACTGATTGGTCTTTATTTGTACAGTAACTATGCACTCTACACTATATGCCATAGTTTGGTTGGGGCCGCATTATATAATAAATAAAAATAAATTTAATTATGTCCTTTCTGTACACATTGTACTCATTCAAACTTCACATCCCTTATGTCTGAATGGTACAGCATTTCCAATAACCCTACAATGTCCACATTTGATAACCTAACCAGTACTTAAAATTCATAAAATTTATTTTCTATACTCTTAGCATTAATATATGTGCAAAATATTCATGCACCTGCTTCTGCTCTTAATCCAACATGGCCCACATATTTACTTGTCTAATGAGGCCCCTCAGTAGGCCTTGTAATCCCTAACACCTGCTTTTCTCTGCTGCATATCCCAATACAAGCAGTGCAAGAATCATTTTTACCTCTTCCTATGGCTGCTGTTAATGTACTAGTCCCTGTATCATCTCAATCTAGTAGTGTTACAATCCCAAAAACTGCTTCAATAGCATTATCCCATATCTAGAATTAACTAAATATGGGAAAATTTCCATGAAAAAAGAAAAATGCTAGCGAATTGTGACAGTGAATTAACAGGCATTGAGTCTGGAGTAGATAGAGGTTTTAAGAATAAAAATTTTTAAATTTTTTATACTCTTTGATGGCTCTTGGAGAAATATTTTGGATGCAAAGGGATAGTCACACAGAAATACTTTGGATGCAAAGGGATAGCCACACACATTAACATAGGAATGCCTTGGCATTAGGGCAGGTGCCACGGGCGCTGGTATCAGAAGAGTGCCACTGACAGGCCAGACCAGTTCTGTGTCATGCTATTTCGACACCCGAGGCTACCTGACGAAATGGCACCCCTATATGATGTCCCATCAGGATGGGGAGGGCAGAGGACAGGGTGAAAATAAATTTTCGCCCAATGGTGAGTTTTCAGAGGACGATTCAAGCCTACATTCGTCCTTAAATCTCAGTACATATTGTACAGCAGCATAGATATATTTTCAGTCCAGAATGTAACTTTGAAGGGACCAATCAGGTGACTGCTTCATCAGCGCATGCTCAAATGCATAGCAGTTCACAATGCACACATTGTGTGCATTCTACGATACTGAATAAGTTAGAAGTTATAAATAATTAATGTTTTTGTGATAATTAGTTTGTTTTTAAATAATGTGTATAGTGTTTTTGTGCTTGCTATATAAACAAGTAATCATGAATATTGTGATTTATAATTTGAATAAAACAAAAGCCCAATTAATTTTAAACATGCCACCAAAGAAAAAAAGTGGACATCAGTACATACAGAAAGACTGCATAAAGAAATAAAATTTAAAAAAATAAAAAAAAACATTCTGATAGTTTATAAGATTGGCTTACTATAAGCCACTCCAAACCTGAAAGTGACAATGAAAACAAACATAATTTGAATGAGGATGAAACAAATGATGCCACTGAAATATAAGTCCAAGAAAAAGCCCAAACAGTTGAAGTTGTTTTAAAAGAATTAGAAAGTGAATGATTGTTCACTTGCAAAATTCATTAAACAGAAATTTCAATATAAAGAAATATGAACTTTTCAACAATTAAAAATAATTCGACATTCAAAAATACAGTACAGGATGGGAAATAAATTAGAAATAAGTGGGAATAAATATATTTTCTAACATTTAAGACAAGTTAATTTATTATTACATACATATTAAGAAACGATTTTTTTTCATATGTACTTTATGAACACAGTATTACTACAATTAAGGATTATTTTGCAAAACATTTAGCTATCTTTTGTTTTATACAGGATTTCAGTGTATATCGATCATTAAAAAACATTTTGCATTTGTTTTACACACCTCGAATATGTATATTCAGGGACATTTTCTTCACTCTGAAGGCCTCAACGAAGTTTCAAAGGTGGCCAACATTTCATGTTTATGTTTAATAACTTTGTTTCCCTCATTTTCTTCCTCTTATCACCAATATTGTCACCAGTTTTTTTAAACTAGTTCTTATATTTGAATTTTTTTTTCTTTTTTTGAAATTGTCCCAGATATTGGAGTCACTCGGATGTTCAATTACTGTGACCATATAAACAGAAATAGGGAAAAGTTACAGCAAAGAGTGGATGATTCATTTCTGTGAAACAATAGATGACCACTTGTCGGGTTAAAGGAAAACCACTCTCTCCTAAATGTCCAAGGTTAACCACTAATTGCAGATTGTTATCTCTTTATCTCTTAATTCATGCTAGGCACCAGCACTATAGCCTAAATTGCTTGAACAGTTTAGGCTATAGGCATGGTGTGAACAATGCATACCCATTTAAGTCTCTCATAATCCATTCGTTATATGGAGAATTTTCTTTGTTCTACAGAAACTATTTTAAATGTAATTACCAAGGGAAATTCAAAAAAATTCGCTATAAAGAAGTTCATTAAACAGAGGTCCAAATGTACTTATTATGATTTTACCAATTATTGAAAAAAGGTGCGTAGCCACGAATTTGCCAAGGGTGCCAAAAACCTAGCTACACCTCTGGTCACACAGAATATTCCATTCCTGTAAGCTGAAAAGTTTGGAAGGTAGGCAAATGCATGAGGATCTGACTGAGATGCTTCAGCCCATGAAAGGGATGAGCACTGAATGATGGAGGCATTTTTTTCCCTTTCTACGTTGATCCAAACAAGCATATATAGATTTAGATTAAAGAAAGATAACTGTAGACAAGATGTAAGCAAAGTTGCCTTCAGCCAAAGAGTAATCAACTATTGCAACAAGTTACCGCTTAGCCTTCCAGAGTCAGAGATCTTATTTAGGTTTAATAGAATTAAATAAATATTTGAAAGGGATAGGTTTTTTTTTTATGGCAAGTATTATATAAGCTTTGTTTTCCCAATCATTCTGCCATTTTAATACTAATATTAAATGTATCACCTTTAAAATGGAATGAATGATAAAACAGTAAATAGGATTTAGTTGATCGCAGTGGATACAGACTTCACTGATATTAAAATTAAGATTTACATATATTTGTAAACTGATTTCAAAAGTTTTAAGCAGGCTTTTTTTTTTTCTTTCAAGACACAGGTGGGCTTGTATCGTTATTTTGAATGTTAGTATTCTGCAGTAAGTTGAATTTAAATGCATTTCTACAAGGGGGGGGCATTAGGTGTGATGTCATAAAATTTTTAGATATGCAATATACATGGGAGCAGTATACTCAACTTTTTTATGAACAAAGCATGGTTTCAACAGTGCTCTACCTCACTTCACTCCAAATATCACCACTCACTCAGATTTCCTTCACTCACAGCTTGTAGAATAATATCAAGTTTATTTACTAGTTTTAAGTTAAAGTACAAAAGAAAAACTAAAAGATTCAAATTACAGAGTTCATTCCAGTGGCTATTCTACAAACCTGTTTTCAAGTTGTGCTTTGAAAATAATGTTGGGTATCATTATAGTGAGAGCCAAAATAACTCGGAGAGAACAGAGCAAAGAAATATTCCCTCATTTCAACAACTCTTCTCTTTCAAGTTCATCAATAAGAGTCAATTATGTTCTTCACACTTGGGTTTCCAATTCTTGAATAGTGTTCCACATGCTTTTTAAACCTGTGGTATACAAAAGTCAAACAAATCTGAAAGCATATCACACAATATCAGTAATTTGGGGTGAAACATTTAGAAAAGGAAGTATTTTTCAATTGATGTGATACAGTACTTTGAATGTAAATCATGTTGAATAATTCTGTAATTGTAACAAGAAAACAGTGTCTTAAAACTAGGAACTAATTATAAAATGGACTAAGATGAGCTTTAAATGTATAAAAATGGAAAATTTTTAATTTCAATTTATTAATTAAATGTTCATATACTGATTGTCCAATAAGGTCATAAATTGCATTATTATTATTATTATTATTAGCTACATGGTGCAAGGAAACCTAAAGCTTATGCTGCACCAGCCAAAAAAAAAAAATTCCCGAGTTACCCCGAGAGAGAGAGAGAGAGAGAGAGAGAGAGAGAGAGAGAGAGAGAGAGAGAGAAGGAAATCACCAAGAAAGAGAAGAATGATGATATCCAGCTCAGGACCCTGGGTGTGCCAAACCCATACTCACCAGATGTGAGCCCCTAGGGTAGAATATTGTTCTACAAGCAAAAGTATTTCTTTAATAACTGATGATTACTTGATTAATTCAGAAAGACAGTTATTTTATATCTTAATTAAATGTTCTCACACTGAATCTCAGATAAATTCATAAATTGGAATGCTTTTCTACAAATAAAAGTATTTCTCTAATAATTGATTAATTAATAAATTAGTTAAGGAGATAGTAAAGCTCCAAATATACTGTACAGTGGGGCCCTAACATCCAATGGTAATTCGTTCCACAAAACCCATTGTATGTTGAAAATATTGTTAGTTGAAACCAATAATACATTGATTTCCTGTAATTCTTTCCCCAACAACACATAAAACAGATATTTCTTACATGTTATACTTCATTTTTACATTAAAAATGAGTGGTTTATAAAGGTTTATTAAATAAATAGTTATAAAACATCTTAAAATAAACAACAAGCAATAAATTAGCATTTACCCTAGTCTTAAAGTGTAGAGCTCATGAAATTAATGGTGGTGGTAGTGGGACTATATTAAGCATCAGGTGCCTTTTCAGTCTTTTGTATTTTTCTCCTACTGGCAACAAAACTGTTTTTGACCCCTTTTTGTAGCTTCTTGAAGTAAGAAATGACTTCGTCTTCCATTTTGCACATCGCAAGTTAAGCATTTTCAATGTTGGAGTGTTTTTTTTACCACTTCTATTAAACACTCCCAACAAGAAATGACAATCTTCAGCTGACACTTTTTGGATGTCTTTTACTTCCTCTTCCTATCCAGTGTTACTCTCTGTAATTTTCTCCAACTCTTGCAGCTCCTCTGTTGTTAGCTCACATCCATGAGTGTCAATAAGGTCCTCCTCACCCTCTTGGTCATCCTCCAGACCCATTGATTTACCAAGAGTGACAATATCATTTGTCACAGCACCATCACCTTCAAATCCATCAACATTATGGATAATTAAAGGCCAGATGCTTTTCCAGGCTGAATTTAAGCACCTGGTGGAAGCATCATTATAAGATCTTACACTTAGCCTCACACAGTCCAACATTTTGAACTTCGTCCTCCAAAAATCTTTGAGGGTGACAGCATTTTCACCAGAGGTCACTGCAAAGCAATTTTCAAGCATTTTCGTGGTGTAGATTTTCTTGAAGTTTGCAGCCACTTGCTGGTCCATTGGTTGAAGAAGAGGAGTGGTGCTGGGTGGCAAAAATTTGACTTGAACAAAGTCAAATTGTGCCTCAAGAGATTGAACAAGGTTGAGATCATGGCTGGCACATTATCCAGCAGGAGCAGTGCCTTCACTGAAGGCACTGCTCCTTTACTGAAGGACAGAAAACTTCATGCTCCCATTCATTGGACTTATCCTGTAACCCAGGCCATCTTGTTACTGCACCAAAATACTCCCAGCATGCCTTTGTCGACCCTTTGTTGTTTAAATACTCTGGAGGTGTTAGAGAGATACACAAGCAAAGGCTTCGGCATAAAATCTCAAGAGGCATTGACACCCAACAGGAGAGTGAGCCTATCTTTCATGGGCTTATGCCCAGGAAAACTAGCCTCATTCTTAGTGATGTATGTTCTCCTGGGCATTCGCTTCCAGAAGAGATTGGTTTCATCAATGTTAAAAACCCGCTGGGAAAGATAATCCTCCTGATCAACAAGCTCTTGGAATTCAATTTAAAAGGTCTCAGTTGCTTTTTTATCAGCACTGGATGCCTCCCCATGTCTTTCAACACTTTTGATATTCATCCTTTTTTGAAGCACTTGAACCAGCTCTGCTGGCTTTAGTCTTCAAAGCACACAGCACTGCCACTGGTTGATGGAGCTTTAAGTTTCAGACTGTCATAGATTTGAAACAATCATATGAGTGATGTTCTGTGCACCACATGTTGAACAATAACAAAGACATTAATTGGTTGAGAACAATTGATGTTCCGTGTGCCACACGTCTGAAAATTTCTGCCCATGTGTCATTCCAGCTATATCGCAAAGCTATCGGTACCTGCAAATATCATTGGTCCTTAAAATAAAAGATTGTATGGAAGGTATATCAGATATTGATGTCATTGTAAGTTGAGGACCCACTGTACATATTTTTATTATGTTGAACAAAAATTATTACTACATATGCATCACCAGTTCATGATGTGTTGCATGCAATGTGATCTTGCTGAGACCTGTGTTGCCATCTCATCAGCCTTGACTTCAAAGTTTTTTATAAAACAATTATTTACTTAATGATATAACTCAGGGCCGTCAAATGGAGGGTGCATTGGATGTGCCACACCAGGTCCCTCGATCTAGGGGCCCAATTGAGGGAGCCATCAAAGTCTCAACATAAAAGAACGAGGCCCCTAACCCCTTTTGCATCCGAGGCCCCCCAAGTACCTTTGCTTGGCCCTGGCTTAAATTTACCTAAGAGTTTACTTTTATGGTACGATACTTAACTATACCTAAGAGTATACTTTTATGGAACCGTACTTAACTATACATAAGAGTTTACTTTTATGGCTTAACTATACATAAGTAGAGGAAAAGAGGCAGAATGAAGATGAAAGCAAAAGGAGAGGATACCATATGACAAAGATTCAGTTACAGTTCTTTGAATAGTGGTGTTTCCAAAATTTTTGTTGTTTTACACTGCTCAACAAAATTAACAGAACATGTAGAAAACATGGTGTAACCCATGAAGCTTGTAATAAAAATTTGGTATGGTGATGTACCATAGAATAACGATGAAATTAGGAGACAGTGAGAAACTTTAGACAGGTATAAGGGGCATTATAAGAGTTGTACAAGAATTACAAAAAAGGTCATATTACAGAAGTTAATACCAGATGCTCGAAAATATGGTCACATGATATCAGTATGGTATATGATCCCCTACGATGGCTAAACAGGCCTGATAGTGGTGAACCATGTCCACTTTAAGGGTATCTATAAGATTCTGTGGCAACAAATCCCATTCTTCCACCAGGGCAGACCTTTGATCACCAAGTGACAAAGGAGTTGGCTGCCAGCATGTAGTGCGACACCCAAGGTTGTCCCACACATGTTCGATCGTATTTAACTAGTGATCATGCTGGCCATGGCAGTTGTTAGATATCTTCAGTTTCAAGATATTCCTCCACCATGTGAGCTCTATGTGCAGTGGTGTTATCGTGCATGAAAAGAAAATCTGGGCCAACCACACCCCTAAAACGTCACACATAGGGTTCATGGATCTGTTCTCGGTACCTCTGCACAGTTACGGTATCATTATCAAAAACATATAGAGGGGTGCGGCCATTGATCATTATTCCGTCCCACACAAGAACACCACCACCACCACCGTAAGTGTCCCTTTCTCTGATGTTGGAGGGATGGTACTGCGTTCCTCATTGCTTCCAGATGAAATAACATCTAAAATCTGTTTATAGGCTAAAACAAGACTCATCAGAGAACAGAACTGTACCTCATTTTCCAGGACTCCAAGTCGCGTGTTCGTGGCACCAGTTTTGTTAAGTTCTGTGGTGGTTTGGGGTTAATGGGATACAAACCACTGGCTTCCTTGTGCAGAGTCCACTTGAATTGAGCCTTCTTAACACAGTCTGGTTGAAAATTTTTTCACCTGTGGCTGCAGCAACCTCAAGAGACAGTTGATAACAGGACATCGTATGGTTCCATCTTGCTATTAGAGCCAAATAGTGGTCTGTTCTTGTTGACATAGCCTTCGGGCGACCTTGGCCAGCTCTTTTTTATAATGATTTCTGTCTCCTGAAACTGCTTCCATAGTGCTGAGACTGCATTGCATGACACATTAAGCCAGTTCCACCTCTGCCTGCAATTGCCTGGCTTCAAGTCGTCCAGTGGTCCACCATCTCAAAAAATCATCTAAACAATGATGACTTTCCATCCAGAGTACTGAAGATGTGGCTATCCCACTGAGCAAGCCAAAAAATGAGAATAAAGTGATGTTGTTGCAACCTGTGTTTTTACAGGCATGAATAATTTGCATGCCAGGATGCCTATTATATCAAATATTCACCTTCGGCGACACTGGTCACAATAAAATAATGATGAAAAACATTTTTTGTTGAGCAGTGTAGATAAGTGTTACAGTATAATAGAATTGTAAGTGGATAAATTGTCTTCGTCTGGGTACCACAACTAGAGTTATTGGCATTATGAAATAGTTAAGTATTCAAAGAGCTATAAGTATTTATTAGTGCTAGTCATTTCAGAAAAGGCATCATACTGAAATTTTTAATAAGTGAAAATTTTCAGAATGCAGATATTCAAGTTATTACATCTTATAACTTTTAATATACTGCCTTTCCCAATATCTTTTGCTGTTTTAGCTAAAAGTCACAAATGAATAAAATTACTTGTCACAAAAAAAAAAAAAGACATTCCTCCTCTTCCTCAAATAGTGCAACTTTTACAAATGACTATTATTATATTTCACAGATATTTGCTCAGTATTGTTACCAGTGTGTCATTCATTTAAGTTTGAATATAGTTTCTAATACATACTTGTTATGGTGTATATTCATTACTGTTTCATAATTATTTTAATATTTGTACTGTATATAACATGCTTATTTAGTCATTTTTATAAGAAAAGTAATTGTGATTAGCAGGTTCAGCGAAAAAAAAAATCACAAAATTATAGTTTTGAGATGGGTTTAATTTTATAACTATTAGTATATAATTTAATGATAATGAAATGTTATAGATACTTATGAAATCTATGAAAACTCTTAAAAATATTCTCAATACATAAAGAAAAGGAGGTTGAATAATGAGCATATACTTTCAGGATGTCAATATATAAGTGTGAAAGTTAACAGAAAATACAATGACAATTACATTAGTTATCAGTCTTCTTCAAGTGGTGACAAATCTTATCCATTGCTGGAATTGTATCCATGCAAAATTTTAAAATGGTACCAAGCAAACTGAATTGACACTTGGGAAGAAATTCTCTACTGGATAAAGACAAATTGTGTTAAGCAGTTATTAGAAATTAATTCGAAGGAAACTAAAGGGATGTTGAGAGTAGTGAAATTTTCCAACAGTTCACAAAAAAGTTAATTATGCAGTTTCTCAGTTCATAACAAAAATACATACTATTACAGAATCTTTAATCCTTCTAACATGCAAATAGACTGTTAAGATTATGTTAGAAAATGAGACAGCAAAAGAAATAGAAAATGTACCACTTTAAAAACTACCACTAGTTGGCACAGCCAGGTTAATTCAAGGTCTGGCTATGGCTCTCAAATAATGTGCATGGATACTAGTATGCAAATTGTGAGATCGAACCTGTATACAGCCCATTGTTAACTATTCACTGGTACCTTGATGCTGTAAACTCTTCTGACACAAGCTATACAAAGAATGAATATATATATATACTGTGCATGCAACACATCACAGAACCTGCTATAAATATGCACACCGGGCTTCGAACAGACAATTGCAAAAGTGGGCATTCAAGATGACATGTTCAACAGAATTATCTCAACAGTCAAACAGAATTGATCACCTCAACAAATGCTAGAAACCGATTAACATGCGTAAGGAGCATGAATTCTGGACTGCAGAGCAGTGGAAAACAGTCCTATGGACAGACGAGGCGAGGTTCGCACCCTACCAGTCTGATGACCGTTCCTGAGTGTGGTGAATGCCAGGGAAACAGTTCCTTCCTGATTGTATCCTCCGAACAGTGAAGTTTGGTGGAGGCAGTGTCATGGTATGGGGCACCTCCTTTCATGGTTTGGCTTGGGCCCATTAGTTATTATCGACAAAACCATGAATGCTGTGCAATACCAGGACGGCCTGGACAATTATGTACTTCCAACATTATGGCAATACTTCAGGGAAGGCCCATACCTGTATAAGCAAGACAACGTATCATAGCATACTGCTTGGGTCGTAACAGAGTAGTTTGAGGACATGGGTGTAGAAAAGTTGGATTCGCCAGCCCAGAGTACTGATCTGAACCCTATCAAGGATCTTTGGGATGTATTGGATTGTCAGGTACATGCACGATAAGATTGCCTAAAGAACAAGGCTGAACTGGTGGCTGCTTTAAAGGCTGAGTGGAGGAACATATCACCTGACATTTATAAAAAGCTGGTTGAGAGTATGCTGCGAAGATTGAAGGCTGTCATAAAAGCAAAAGGTTTCAGCACAAAATATTAAATGACATGATAAAAGCTCTTTTTTTGTCTAAAGGCAGGTTTCCTGATATTAATGGTAGGGCAGTGTATATATATATATATATGTGTGTGTGTGTGTGTGTGTGTGTATTTATTATTATTTTTTTTAACTTTATCTTAGAGAAAAATTAAAAACCAGCAGATTTGCAGTTCTGTTTGTTGAAATGACATGCTTAAGTGTATTTGCTTAGCTGATTTGCTCCTATCTTAAAAAGTGCCTTGAGGAAAATATATTTAATGCAGTAAAGAAATATTTAGAGGGGAAAGAATAATTCGGAGTCATCTGAATGGTCCAATTCCTTTGCAATCTATATATCTGATACAGTTTTTATGACTGGAAATATTCAAGGGAAAAATCCTTTCATAATTGGAACTTACTGCATAATATCATCAAGAAGATCTTTTTATCTAATGCATTAATTAATTAATGAAGTAGACAATTGTCTGTTTAATTATTTCAAATAAATAATTTTTATTTCCCACAAATTTAATGAGTAATATGGGAATTTTAAGCTTCTGGTTTAAATTTAACTGATTTGGATTTATGACAATCACATATTTTCATTTGAATAATATAAAAATTTTCATTCTGTTGTTCAATGTAATTAAAATGAACTCCAAGATGAAACCCCTGAAATTATGCTTGTTTTCTGCCTTATAATCAAAAATGGAATCTGAACACAAATCCTTCTTGAATGCTAAAATGTAACGATTATCACTTAGGGTAGTGTCTGCAAAAGCATAAAAAATGCTTGAAGAAACTGAAATATTTTCTGCACAGGGACAGTCTCGTTGTTTAGGATTTTTATGTGATTTTTTGTGAAAAGTATTATCATATCATAATGACATATTTGGTTTCCTCATTGAACTTAATACCAATGTTCAAGGCAAAGATCACTGGCTAAGCTAAGCTAAGTTGATGTTTCATAAGACAGTTTATTTATTTTTTTATTTTACCTGTTTGATCAAATGGGCAAAACATTGAAAGGAATCAGTAGCATGTATCAGTGCTTGAAAACTGATCTGAACAGTATCTTCTGTTCCTTTGATGTGGGCGCCTCCATAGCCAGGTGGGCAGGAGCAGCAGTGTGTAGCACACGCTTCTTGATTAGACTGGGGTTCGAGCCCGTGACCACCAAATACGGAGGATGCAGAAAGGTCAGGGAATGACCACCTCATATCCCCGGAGCAATATGGCCTTAGTTGCTAATGCTCCTAAAAAAAAAAACCAAATAACAAATAAATAACAATCCTTTGATGTGAAGAAGTATAATTGGATCAGAAATCTATTCTCAGTTGGTATGCACAACTGTCTGGCAAAAAAAAAAAAATGGAAAACATATCAAGTTGGGGTTATCAGGAACTTTGAGTGGTAAAATCTGTATTACAGCCTTGAAACGAATGACTGTGTATATCTTGGCACTGCATTTATACTAATGGTTAATACAGTATTAATGTTTATTGTGATCCATCACTACCAATCCTTATTATTTTTATTATTCAGGTTATCATTTAATTGTTTTTCATTTTCCCTTATTTTTTATATCTTTCACTTTTTTTTAATTCTGTTTTTAACTTTAATGTTATATTTATCACCTTTCTTATTTCTGACTTTTTACTAAAATGTATTTTTAACTGCAAAGCATTTTTTAGAAAAAACTTTATATATGAAAAGTTAGCAAAATGTGAAAACAACTCATAGACTAACAAGAATTAAATCTGTATACAAGCAACTTGACAATAATAGCTGATTTCCTGTACTTTGAGATTTTTAATTATATTTTAGTGTTCTCCCATCTGAAAAAGATTTTAAAAAATTACTGATGTATATAGTTTATATTTTGAAAAAGTTCAAATGAATTTATAAGCATTTAAACATGACAATTTTTATAAATCTCCCTATACCAGTCTTCTGCACGAAAGGTTACTGAAGTGTACTATAAAAGCTGAACAAATAAATAATGAGCATATAATTAATGTATAACAGTATTATTCCATTTCCTATAATTTAAAGAAATATTAAAAATTTTCATGGCATGGAAATTCTTATGGTGGCACACTACTACACAATAGCACACTCAAGGCCACTGGGCTAGCATTTTTGAATAGCAACATAATCATCAATATTTTCACTACTGGAGTTATCTTTCATATGGTAGATGCTTCTCTGTTGAACGGTGCCTGATGAGCTGGCTATACTGAGTTTAATAATATGTTATTTGGTGATGGTCATTTGCAGTTCTCTCATAGACCTGCAAATATTTTTGAACTCCACTTCCTCACTTCTTCCTGTAAATACCTTCAATATATTTTATTTTACCTGTTTGTTTATCATCAAAAATATATATATCATTAATTCAAATAAATATGACATTCACATAATTAAAAACTGTTCCACCAAATACAATTCACAACTTGAGCTATAACTGACCTTTATTGTAATGATCAGCTTAAAGCAAAATTCAAAGAAAGGTATTTGCTAAATTTGTATAAGTTCCTTCTGTAGGACAAACCTATACCAGAAGCCATGACTAGATAAGTCAGCACACAGCTGAACCGACATGCAGATGAAAATCTGAATTCAGTTGCGCAGTTTACAACAAATACCACACCCAGTAATAAACATTTAGTTTCTACTATACAAGCTGAATAATCACAGTGGTTATGTATTATTATTGTTTTTAAAATTTTATCTTATGATCATTATTAAAGTGTTTGTTCATTTAATTATTTTCTTATGTAAGAAAATACTTTATCAACTGTATATCACAAATAAAAATTTTTTTTTTTAGAATTTTGTCAAGACAGCCCCACACCGATAATATAATATGATAATATAGCCCTTTTGGACAACAGATTGTACATTAAAGATGTAATCTGTTAACTGTTTAGCACTCAAGTGTATAGATGAAAATGGCAAATTGTTTGATATCCTGCCAGTTTTAAATCTGGCAATGAGTCATTTGCACAGACTGAGATGAAATGTAAAGATAATTGGGGATAGATGTTCTTATTTATACTCTAGCATGGTCAGAAGAATTTACAATAAATCATGAATACAATTGTTAATCATATTTATGAGTCATGGGTTTGAATCAAACCACAGATTATCTCTATCTCAACACAGCTTTCACATACACTGGCTTATGTTCATCTACACTAATTAGCATTAGTAGAGGCATATGATGCAAGAAAGCAAGCTTGTGCAGAATCAGCCAAAAAAAAAAAAAAAAAAAAACCTCTTCCATTTCATCCCTCCATTCATTTGAAATATCTGTCGAGCTGAGCCTTAAATTTATTTAGGCTAACAACTTCCACAACAAGGGATGGAACTCTGCTGGCTAAAGACAAACTTCTGCACATCTATCCTACATCTGTCTTTCCTCAATCTGAATTTATGCCCTCTCAGGTGATTATTCTGATCAAGAGAAAGAATCCCATTGGCATTGAGCATGCTCAAACCATTCAAGGCTTTATACACCTCTATCAGATCACCTCGCCGGTGCCTATTCTCCAGACACTGTAATTTGTAAAACTTAAGCCTTTCTTCGTAAGAGAGCAACCCTTTGTTCCATTCGCTAATCTTGTTGCCCTTCTCTGTATTCATTCCAGCAGCTTTACATCCTTCTTGAAATGAGGCCTCCAGACCTGTATACAGTACTCAAGGTGTGGCTGACCATTGCTTTATACAATGGTTGTTGGTGATTATTCCCTTATAGAAGGGAATAATCACCTCCTTATCCCTGCTAGAAAAATTCCTGTATATCATTGACAAGACACCATGAACTCTTGCAGCCCGTCTGCACTGCTCAGAAAACTTCATATCTGCCTGCACAAATACCCCCAGGTCCTTTTCATTCTCTACCACTGCCAGTGTAGTACCACAGAGTTGATACGTTGCTCTGGGGTTGCAGTTTCCCATATGTAGTATACATTTGTCAATGTTAAACTTCATTTGACACCTCTCAGCCCATCTGCTCAACCTTTCCAGATCCTGTTGCAGCAGCATAGCGTCAGCAGGGTCCTTAACAACCCTGCCAACCTTTGTATCGTCTGCAAACTTGGACATTAAGATTGATATATCATCATCAATATCATTCATAAATACAGAAAACAATGGACCCAACACTGGTTAATGGTTTTAAAACTGTGGGAAAAGCCCCATGGTGGTGCACAAAGGCATTTCATGTGAGGTACATTATGGTAATGCATATTTTTATTCACATGGGAATATTAAATGCAGTTTTCTTTTAACAGTTATGTAAAAACAGAAAACCTATTCCCCAATGTTTAAGGTAATACCATTTCCAAATTTCAAACTTATTTCCTGGCATCTCTTCCATGCTGTTTAATTATTTTGCTATGAATAAGAATCACCATTAGTAGAAATGTTTGAGTGTAGCATGACTATTAGTAGTAATGTCAAGTGAGATATGAATTTTTAGGTTTCTCCTTGTGGATTAGAGCATCACTGTGAATCTGTTAAAGATGAACATGAGCTACCTGTACACAGGCTTCTCTTAAATATTAACATGTCCTGCTTTAACTGCACTGCACCTTCTTTTCTGCTCACAATATTTTCACCATTAACAAGGATAATTCCTGAATTATCCTTGCTATCTTTTGGAGAATTTTTAGAGATTATTATGGAATATTTTCTACTCCATTTGAGTACTTATTACAGTGTATTCACCATATATCATAGCAAGTACTTGGTTAATTTCTGCCTTTGATATAACAAAGCCTGGATGATACATTGCACTTCAATGTTTATCCATCTTTTGTCATCACTACTGTATTTGTATTATCATTATACACACACTGGCCAAAAAAATACAAACCTTTATTCAGTATCAAATTGGACCACCTTTGTTTCGAATAACAGCAAGTGTGCATGTGCCTGGCATGGATTCTATAAGGCGTTTTAGTGCATTCTGGTGTAATTGTAACCATTCTTCCAGCAAAATATCACATAGCTGCAACAAAGTTGAAGGAAGAGGATTTTGTTGTTGAATTGCTCTCTCCAGCATATCTCAAATATTCTCAATAGGACTGAGATCAGGTGAATGTGGAGGCTAAGGAAGATTGTGGAAATCCATGTCATATTCTCCGAACCATTCTTGCAAAGTTTTGGCACAATGTGTTGTGTTTTCATCCATAAAGTGGCCATCAGCTTCTGGATAAAAGTGTAACATTGCAGGGGACAGCAGATCTTATACAAAATTCAGGAACTCCCTTGATGACATTCAACCTTCCATATCAACAGACCCAGTCTGTGCCAACAAAATATTCCCCATACCATGATACCACCTTCAGATGCTTGGATTATCTTAACAAGGCAAGCAAGCGCCATCACTTCATAAGGTTCTTTCCACATTCTCTGCCTACTATCAGTGCAAAACAATGAGTATCATGATTTGTCTGATTAGATGATTTTATTTCATTGTTCCACTGCCCCATCGCAATGTTCTTGGCATCGCTGCAAGTGGATTTTTCTGTTTTTTTCTGAAACAAGTGGCTTACAAATATGCGGACATTTGCTAATATCCAATTTCTTCAATTCTCTGCACATAGTATGGTTTTAAATAGGCAAGTTTTAGACTTGGTTGAATTCAGATGATATTTGCTGTACACTGAATGTCCTATTTTTCCACAAGTCCTCCTTAGAGTATGAGCCTCACTCTTGAAGTTTTTTTTTTTTTCAGACAAATTTACATTTTTTAGATGTGGAAGAACTGCTTGCTTTCGAATCATTAAGAACCTTTAAGATGCATATTTTTGAGAAGACAGTCATGTCTTTTGTTTCTTGAATCGTGGCTCCTGCTAAACGTGCACCCACGATAAGACCTTTTTCAAAGTCTAATAGATCACCCATTTTACTCTTTCTCGTTTCAGATTACTGCAGTTGAACAGCCTGTGCTTCTCAATGAGGCACCATATCATCATCCCTGTCACAGTTTTCTATGTATCTATTTGCATTTCTTCTCTCCGTGACTGTCTTAATAAAAAGGTTTTTATTTTTTTTGGCCGGTGTAGGTACATACTATACGCATGTGATGTCAACTGCTACTTGTCTGCATAGTAAAGAAATGTATGAGTGTATATACTACAGTAGACTGTAAAATGTGTTACTATACTTCTCTGCTGTATCGCTGACCGGGCTAGCCAGGTGGGTAAAGTGCACGGGTTCAAATCCTGCCTCAGGCTTGAATCAGAGTAAAAATGCAAAAACTTTGGGAGGTGCATTATGGCCAAGAAGCCGATGCACCAACAACTAACAAAAAAAAATAATAATAAAAAATCTGCTGTATCAGAAAATTATAATTTCTGTTGTGAACATCCATTTCCTGCTGTGCTCATATATATCACACTCTGCAAATATCCCTTGTACTACTACTACTACTACTACTACTATAAAGCCTTTCTCTTTCCTTCCATACCTGTTATATATTGCCTGGAGAGAGAGACTTCATTAGACTTTGAACTAATAGCACGTTCACCACCGTTGTCTGAAATCACTGCTCCAATAAAATATGGCATAGAGTTATCAAGGTGTTGAAAGGTGGAATGAGGATTATTGGACCATTCATATAACAAAATTGTACTTATTTCTGGAGTGAAGTGGGAAGCATGCAGATGAGCATGCCTTTCCATTTTAGCCCATGTATGCTCACTGAGAATGAGATCTGCAGATTGTGATGGCCAGGGTAGATGCTTAAAGGCTTCCTCATGTTTTGAAAATTACTTTTTCACATATTTGGTGTGGTAAGTGGTTGCACTGTCATCTTAGAAGTTCCCCTGTTCATAGGGGTAACATGCAACATTGTTGGATGTATCTGATCTGCAACATTATTCAGATAAGTTCTTGTGTTTGTAATATCTTCCAGTGGGATCAGAAGAAGCCACAAAAGCATGCTCCACAGTATAATATTTCCTCCTCCTGCAGCCTGTACTACTGGTACACAACAGGATCATTCCAGTACCCCATGTTTCCTCCATGTGTGCACTCTTTCACTGGTGCTGAAAACTATAAATCAGGTTGAATCAGATCATATGACTTACCTCCAGTCCTACATTCATCCTTTGTATTCCTGACACCAATGCAGTGTATATTCTGGTTAGGATCAGTGATTTCTATGAAGGTCTTCACCTGTAGTGTATTCCTTCTACTGTTCTTCTTATGGTGCAGGTTCTGATGCCTTCTGATGTTCTGCATTTAATGTGGGTTCTGATGTTCCTGCATTAAATGCAGAGGTTAATAATCCTATCATTTGGCAACAATTTCACTTGATAATCTGTCTTGATGTTGAGCACATCACTCCATTACATTACATTTTCAGTCACAATCAATTGCATCTGCTCATGGTTGTTTTATGGGGTTTAATAGGTTTAATTTTCCCATTCATATGACACCAGTCTTTGATATGTGGCTTGAATCAGGCTATACTTCTGTTTGAAGAGTCAACAACAACTGCAGCCCCTTGCTGTAACACTTCTAGTGTTCACTGTCAGTTCATGTCTGTTTGGAAGTCCATGAGATCCTGTCTGTTCCCCATTACTGGTAAACTGATTTGGGTGCTAGTTGGGTTACATGGTTTTATGGTGATTTCATATGCATGTCATAAATCATTTAACCTCTTCAATTTACATATTTTTTGCACATTTGCTGTATATAAACCAGAACCTCATGGTTCTAATGAATCTACTATTTTCCATCAACTTGTCTAGGATCATCTAGACAAGACTGCAGCAATAATTCAGACACAGCATGGGTTTGTTAAGGGAAAGTCTTGTCTGACAAATTTGACAGGATATTATGATGTGGTTACAAAGGAACTGGATGCGAAAAATAATTTTGATATCATATACTTGGATTTCAGGAAAGCTTTTGACACTGTTGCGCATGGAAGACTATTGTACAAATTGGAGCAGAATGGTATTAAGGGTAAGTTGCTACAATGGATAAAAGGATGGTTAAGTGCTAGAAGACAGAGGGTGGTAATTAATGGGTGCTGCTCTTCTTGGACTAATGTTATTAGTGGAGTCCCACAGGGTTCAGTGTTAGGTCCACTGTTGTTTTGTATATTTATCAATGATATTGATGAAGGTATATCAGGCTTAATGTCGAAGTTTGCAGATGATACAAAGGTTGGCAGGGTTGTTAATGACAGTAATGGCAGTGTGCTACTGCAACAGGATCTAGATAATTTGGGCAGATGGGCTAAGAAGTGGCAACTGAAGTTTAACCTTGACAAATGCAAAGTACTGCATATGGGTAGAAGTAACCCCAGAGAAACGTACCAACTGTGTGGTACTAAAGGTGGTAGAAAATGAAAAAGACCTGGGAGTAATTGTGCAGGCAGATATGAAGTTTTCTGAGCAATGCAGACAGGCTGCCAGGGCAGGTCATGGGGTTTTGTCAATGATATATAGGAATTTTGCTAGCAGGGAAAAGGAGGTGATTATCCCTCTGTATAAGGCAATGGTCAGGCCACGGCTTGAGTACTGAGTACAGGTCTGGAGGCCTCATTTTAGGAAGGATGTAGATTTACTTGAGCGTGTACAGAGAAGGGCAACAAGATTGGTGAGGGGAATGAAGGGATCCTCTTACCAAGAGAGGCTTAAGTTCTGCAAATTGCAGTGGCTGGAGACTAGGCACCTGCGCGGTGATCTGATTGAGGTATATAAGGCCTTGAATGGGTTGAGCACGCTGAATTCTGATGGGATCCTTCCACTTGTTCAGATTACGAATCTAAGGGGGCATAAATTCAAATTAAGAAAAGACAGATGTAGAATAGATGTGCGGAAATTTTCCTTTAGCCAGCGGGTGGTTAATTGCTGGAACAAACTTCCATCTGTCGTTGTGGAAGTTGATAGGTTGAATAAATTTAAGGAGGAACTGGACAGGCATTTGGAGGGAATGGTGTGATTTTTTTTTTTTTTTTTTTTTGGCTGATGCTGCATAAGCTCATTTGCTTTCTTGCATCACATGCCACTACTACTACTACTACTTTTACTAGTATTAAATGTTTCCATGTGCAGTTCTCATGTGGGTCAAATTTTGCACCAGATAAAACACTTATGGCTCATGCATTTTCTATGTGAAAAATGTGAGACTCAAACATTTTTTCTTTGGTTCAAATTGTGACAGATATGAGAATAAATACATTAAGAATTATGTAATTCATAATATAAATACACTTTACATCAAGCATTGCAGTATGCATTTCAATAAACAGCAAAGTACATGATTCAGATGAATTTACTCATATGTAACAGTGAATATTTCAACCACCTCAAGTTTATTCAACCAGTATTCTTTCATCAGTGCTTATAAAAGATGTTCCATAAATTTGATTTCTCAACCAACAAATAACAATTGCCTTTATGACAAAATCTGGACATCTACAGTAGAACATGTGCAACTATTTTAAATTACAACAACACTTTAAAAAAAAAAAAAACTTAAAATGACAACCTTGGCCAAGGTTTTTGCACAAACTTCCTTAGAATGTACAACCCCTGAGTAACTTTATTAGAACTTAATTTATATTTATGCTGTGGATCAAGGTCCCCTAATAATTTGTAATCATTATGTTCAGCTCTCTACTTTGCCACTAAATTAAATCCCACCTAAGTTTTGCTATTATCAACTATTATAAGCATTTTTAAGTGTTCAAAATCTGGAAAACTCCAAGTTCTGGCAAAGTTTTGGGATCCTAGACTGCAAAATTCAAGAGGTTTGACTGTATTATTTCCTATTGAGGTAACCTTCCTCAGCACCTTTAACTACAGATTCCATAATTTTTACTGTCAAAAGTCAACTCTTTCAGGTGTGTAGTTTTGTAGATCAATCTTTGTGTGTATGGGAGAGATGCTTCACATCTCTTCTGAAACTTCACCCTTACTGACCTCTTTAAATAGATGGATGTCATCAGCTAATTATAACCTGTTCACTTTTAAATGACCTCATGGGTAGCACAGTTGGAATCGCCGTCCTCCCCACACTGGGTGGAAAAGACCCGAGGTTGAGTCCCATCAATTATGTGAGGAATTTTTATGGGCCTTTTTCACAACATGGCCGAGTTAGTCTGTCTCAAGTGAGGGTAGCATGATTTTTTTCTCCCAGAAACTCAGGTTTTTTATCCTGCAAACAGAAAATCTGCCACAGAATACACGCAGTTTACAGACAGTATATATAGCCTTAGTTGGTGATGCTCCTAAAAACTCTATTACAACAACAACTCAGTATTATGCTTGGTTTAATACCAAGTCAAAGATACTGATTCTCCAGATGGCATCTACAATATAGTCAAACATAAAAAGTCATCCAGATGGCAAATAACCAAATGCTGTTAGTTGTGTGACCTGCTCGTAAGCAATGGTGAAACTACCATACTGCCTGGCTACCACTGCAAGAGGGGAAACAAGATGACTGGTTTGGCATAGTTGCTAAAGATCATGTGGGAGACTCAGAATTTATATTTCACCAGACGAGCTGCAAGAGTAGCTCATGGTGTCTTGTCAATGATATACAGGAATTTTTCTAGCAGGGATAAGGAGGTGATTATTCCCTTGTATAAGGCAATGGTTAGGCCACATCTTGAGTACTGTATACAGGTCTGGAGGCCTCATTTCAAGAAGAATGTAGAGCTGCTGGAACGGGTACAGAGAAGGGCAACAAGATTAGTAAATGGAACAAAGGGTTGCTCTTACGAAGAAAGGCTTAAGTTTTGCAAATTACAGAGTCTGGAGACTAGGCACCGGCGAGGTGATCTGATAGAGGTGTATAAGGCTTTGAATGGTTTGAGCATGCTCAATGCCAATGGTATTCTTCATCTTTCTCAGAATAATCACCTCAGAGGGCATAAATTCAAATTGAGGAAGGACGGATGTCGGATAGATGTGCGGAAATTTGCCTTTGGCCAGCGGGTGGTTGGTTGGTGGAACCGACTTCCATCACTTGTTGTTGAAGTTGATAGCCTAAACAAATTTAAAGCTCAACTGGACAGGTATTTCGAACGAACGGAGGGGTGAAATGGGAGAGGGTTTTTTTTTTTTTTTTTTTTTTTTTTTGGCTGATGCTGAATAAGCTTGCTTTCTTGCATCATATGCCTCTACTAATGCTAATGCTAATACTCATAAGCTTCAATCAATATCTTGATGTTGAAATACATTGTTATAAAGTACTTTGATTTGCTTGCTTAGTCCACTTCTGCATATAGTTAATTTCACATACTTGACACATTCATTAGGGTCAGTAGTAGCACACACCTACTCTCAATTTTCATTAATACTGCCTCTGTTATTCTAATATTCCCTATCTAATAGATGTACTCTTCTTGAATCTGTGAGATTTTTGATCAGAAGCATTAACCCTCTTCCTTTGCTTTTGTGCCTGTCCTTCCTGTATACATTGTACACGTCACTACTTAAGTTCCTTATCCTTCATTACAAAAGTGACTTATGCCAATTTATGCTAGTGCCTGATAACCAATTTAACCTTTTATGTACAATGATATATCCAAAACTGCAGATTTGCCAGCTGTGGATTTGAAATAACACAATTTTACATTTGTATACCAAAATTTTACAATCTGCATTCCCACCCTCCCCTGTCTATATGGTTAGTCCAATCTTCTTAAATAAAAGAAAATGACAGTTACTGCTCCCACCTCCCATACATCATGGGAAGGGTTTTAGTGGATTATGCAGAGGAAGATTTATTTGTTTGCAGTCCACAGAACATTTAGTTCTGTAGATTGTAATCCAGTGATTCCCAAACTTTTTACTATTTCAAATTATGGAGAAATTGAACCAGTGAGTTTGGCTTCTTTGTTAGGGGAGATAATGGAGTCAACAGTTGAGGGTGCAATTCAGGACCATCTCAATGAGAATGGTATTTTGAATAGATTCCAGCATGGGTTCCTTAAGGGGAGGTCATGCCTGACTAATCTGGTAAACTACTACAATGTAGTCATGAACAGGTAGATGCAGGTAATAATTTCAAAATTATTACCTGCATCTAGACTTTAGTAAAGCTTTTGATACACTCTGACATAGAAGGCTGCTATATAAACAAACTGGAAGAAGTTGGATGTACTAGTAAGAGTCATTGCTAGATCACAGGCTGGCTAGAGAGAGAGAGAGAGAGTTGTCATAAATGGTCAGTCTTTAAAGTGGACCAGCGTAACAACTGGGTCTTTCAGGGCTCAGTGTTGGGTTCCTTCTAATTTCTAATTTTTGTAAATGATATTGATGAGGGTATTGAAGATAAGCTGAGAAAGTTTGTTAATAATTTGAAGGTGGGAAAGGGGGTTAATAGAGCCAAACTTTCTGAAAGAAAGGGGGAAGAACTAGGTTGAGAGGAGAAGTTCAAGATGAAAAACACTTTGGCATTATAATTTAAGTTGCTATGAAATTTTTTATGCAATATCAACAAGCAGCTAGGAAAGTACACGGTGTCCCATCCATGATTTATAGGACCTTAGCTATTAGGGAGGAGTCATTATTTCTGTGTTACAAGATAATGGTTAGACCACATCTATATTGTATTCAGGTCTGGACAGGATTTAAAGAATATACTAAGAAAAATTTCCATGTGATTTCCATCTGAAAATTGATGCACATATGAAGAACAGCTTAGAATACATGGACTGTTAAGTTTGACAACTAGACATTTAAGAAGAGATCTGATTGAGCTGTATAAATTGCTGAAGAGGTTTAGTAAAATGAATGAAGCTAGTCTGTTCTTCCGTTATAGGTGGGACAAGTACCATGGGACACAAATATAAAATTTCATGGATTAACAGAAGACTGGATCTCATCATGAATTACACTTATGGGCAGCAGGTTGTCAAACACTGAATTAAACTATCTCCCAATGTGGAAGGCAATAATAATATTATTATTTTATTTTTAATATATTTTTTACTGATGCAGAAAAAGTCCACTTTTCTGTATCATTTGGCCTTATTAATACGAATACTAACTTCAATGATATTTGCAAATATTTTGCTCACTTCTTCTGTTTAAATGTATACCCTCTCTGCAGTGGAAACCTTTTCTATTATTTCAAAACAGAATATTAAACTTTTACTTAAATCCCAGCTCACAGTACTTTCTTAGCATCACATCAAATTACTGCTCACAAACTTTTAAGTTTGTCTGGTTCTAATATCATTGGTTTCAACACATGTAATAACAGAACCCTTTTTATATTTTCAAGTTTCTAACTGGTCTGTGATGTTTTTTACTTTTGTCTGTTGAATCCTTAGTGATAATGTGATCAAGAATGTTGCTTTAATTATTATTAATCATTTTAATACAGAAAGCAGTTATCTAGACAGACCAAAAATGTACCCTCTCTTTGTTAATAAAGATATTTTATGCACTCATCACTGTCATTTTCGGTCTATAATAAACTTCTAGCCTCAGTTTTGCTTTTTTTCCACTTTTTTTAACTCAAGCCTCATCATTACACTGACAGTTTTATGGTCTCTTATGTGTGGTGCCTCTATAGCCAGGTGGGCAGGAGCAGCAGTGCATAGCACACGCTACTTGATTAGATTGGGGTTCGAGCTTGTGACCACCAAATATGGAGGATGCGAAAAGGTCAGGGAATGACCACCGCATATCCCCGGAGCAATATGGCCTAATGCTCCTAAAAACCAAATAACAACAACTCCTAGGTGTGCTGCTTTTGAATCCATGTTACTTGACAAAAATCATATTATCACATCTCCCCTTTCCTTCTGTCATGACTTCGAGCTATGTTTTCTGCCCATTTATTAGCAGTGCAAAGCATTTTTACCTTGCTAGTGTTTATTAAATAAGTATGGGACATCAACTTAAAGGCACAGTGCAAGACATTTCTATAATGTATCAAAGTAAGTCATCCCCATAACAGTTTGTTGACAAAGAAGAATGGTCTCTAATACATTCCACAACAGTGTCAGATTACTTTCACTCGAAAATTTCTAATGATATTCATACCTGTCATCTGGTTTTCACTTATTCCATCCAGATGAAATAAGTAATAGACATGAACACTGCCAGATTTTCTTCTCCAGTGAGGCACATATTTGAAATAGCGTAGAAAATAATATAATCTGAAATCTTGGTGGGGTGGGGGGGGTTAAAGTCACAAGAGTGGTTAGAAACTGATAGTTGTCTTTCATGAGTCTGGTATCATAAGTCATGCATTTTAGTTTTTCTGTTTAAGTTTATTATAATTAAACTACTAAAATGTATTCTCTATTTACCCCAGGGGCTCACATCTGGTAAGTATGGGCTTGGCAAACCCAGGGTCCTGAGCTGGATATCATCATTCTTCTCTTTCTTGCTTTCTTTGTGATTCCTTTCTACTTCTCTCTCTCTCTCTCTGAGTAATGCAGGAACTTTTTTTGGCCGGTGCAGCATAAGCCTTGGGCTTCCTTGCACCATATGGTTAATAATAATAATAATAATTATGTTTTCCCCACCATTAATGTATTAAAATTAAACAGTGATCATTTAACTAATACAAAAGGTTCTCAATGAACAAGATTTCCTTATTCCATCCAGTGCTGGCTATCATAACGTTTCCAGATCTAGACTTCATAAATGCAAATGTGATGGGGTAATATTAATGTATATCAGTGACTCACAAACTGTTGTTAAAGAAGGAGTATACCTTCAAGCATTTTTCATGCCTGTCACCTTGTAGTAAAATCAGTGATCTGCTCGAATAATACAGGAAGTGTATAATTATTTCCCAATTCTACTTTTTACTTAATTTAACCTGAGTGCTTCTGATTGTTTTCCTCCCAAATCACACTGTGATATGTGGAAACAAATGATTTCAGTAGAACTTGAATTAGATTACTGTTCCATCTCTAAAACAACAGTTTATGAAACACTTCTGAAAACCAGCAATTTGTAGTATTACATATGTGCATTGACTTACTCAAATTATATCCTAAAGGTAGTCCAGTATGATGTTCACTTGATTTAGCATACACCCTTTTCTCAGCATGGATGGCTTCATGCAAAAATGTCATCATTTAAACTTCTTGCAAAATCTGAATTCTCCCATGCCTGATAGTCCAGTGAACTTGCAATACTGTTTAAGAAAATACAAAAACCGTACAGAAATCCCAAATACCCATTTTCCACTTTTCATTTTCAAATCTCTTTTTACACTTTACTTTGAAGCTGAAACAAATTTACAAATGTAAAAAAAAAAAAAGCAAACATTAACAATTTAATCCATAATAAAATGCAACACTATCATAAAATTTACTCTAAATCTAAAGCACAAATTCTGCACACATCTAACCTCAAAACATGACTATAACATTTTAACCTTTTGTCACTTGCACCCGTCAATTTTAACGAGGTCACTCATATCGTGTCTATCTTTTTTTTTTTCCTGCAATGTCCTGCAATGGCCATTTTCAATCCATTGCAGGACAAAGGCCTCTCCAGCAACTTTCCAGTTCCTTCTGTTTTATCCAATGGCCATCCATTTACTACCCACAAACTCATGAATTTTATCTATCTATCTCCGCCTTTGTCTTCCAGGTTTTCTTCTAGCTCCTCTTGGGTACCATTCTATTATTTTCTTAGTCCATATGTCATCTTGTCTTCGAGCTATGTGTCCTGCCCAAGACAATTTTAGTTCTTTAGTTTTGATAAGAATGTCCTTTATTTGTGTTCGCTGCCTAATCCATGTATTTCTCTTCCTATATAACAGTCTGATTCCTAATATAATTCATTCCATTCTTCACTGTGTAATTTTTGGCTTCTCTTTGTGCCCAAGTTTCACTTCCATAAGTCATGGTGGGGAGTATACATTGGTTCCTTATTTTATGTTTCAGACAAATTGGGATATTGCTCCTCAGTATTTGACTATTTTCCTGAATGCTATCCATCCGAAATTTATCCTTCTCTTGACTTCTAGCCATTTATCATTATTACATCTAATGACTTGTCCCAGATAAGTATGTACATGAATCCACCTTTTCAATTACTACTCCTTCAATGATTATATCTCTTTCTGTGATATACTTTTTAATTACTTTTGTTTTAGCCATATTCATCTTTAATCTAAAATCCTTACTAACTCTGCATAACTGATTAAGATTTTCCTCTAATTATTTGGGATCATGCCTTATTATCACAATGTCATCTGCAAATTGTAAATGGTTTAGATACTCTCCATTAACATTGACTCCTTTCTGCGACCAGTCTAATCTCCTGAAAGCTTCCTCAAGGGCAGTAGTTAACAACTTCGGAGATATTGTCTCTCCTTGTCGAACTCCTTTCTTAATTTTAAATTTACTACTGTCTTTGTCTAGTCTAACAAAGGAGGTAGCATTCTCATATATTTTCTTCAAAATCATAATTTATGGGGTATCTATGCCTTGTCTTTCCATGCCCGAAACATTGCCTTATGGTGTATGGAGTCAAATGCCTTTTCATAATCCACAAATGCCAGGCATAATGGTGTTTTATATTCATTTGTTTTCTCCATTAGCTGCGATATTATGTGAAGGTGATTTATAGTTGAGAATCCTGTCCTAAAGCCAACTTGCTCTTTCGATTGATTCTCATCAAGTATTCTTTCTAATCTGTTAGTAATAACCCTTGTGAACAACTTGTAGATGTGGGACAACAAGCTAATTGGTCTATAATTTCCAATTTCTGATTCTCCAATATCTCCTTTCTTACACAGCAAAATTATGATTGCATTATTCCGCTCTCTAGGCATCACAACTTTCCTAATATATTTTGTGAAGAGTTTTTCCAGTTTCTGTGTTATGTCTCTTCCTTGCAATTTTAACAACTCTACAGTAACTTCATCTTCACCCAGTCTTTCTGACTCTTCATTTTCTTCAATGCATGTTCTACCTCATCAGGAAGGGTACCAGGTATGTCGTATATGTTTCTAATTTGTGATCCATCTTCCCCACTGCTGGCATCATTCCCTTGCTCCATATACTGTATAATTCTTTATAGTAGCCTTCTGCTATTTGCATTATGCCTTCTCTGCTATTTATAAGTACACCATCGCTATTCTTCAGTTTCTGTATCATTTGTCTTTCTGTATTATTGCTCATGGCTGCTGATTTAAGTCCTTCATTTCCCCCTTAATGTTTGTTCTACTTTTCTTGTGTTAAACCTTCTTATGTCCTCTCTCAGTTGCTTTCTAACTGCTTTGCATAACTCAGTATACTCAATTTTGTCCTTGTCAGTGTTGTCAGCCCATCTGTCAAATCTTGCTCTTCATTTGTCGTCTTCTGCTCATCATGACAAGTGTTTCTTAACTAATTTTTGTTTCTTTGGATTTTGTTTTACCTATAGGTTTCTTGGGCTTTATCACTTTCAGAAAGTTGTTGTATTCCTCATCGATATCTTGGTCCTGAAAGGTCTGCAAATCAAACTTGGTCTTAAATTCCAGTAGATACTGCTTTTTCTCCTCTTCTATCTCCAAGACCTTTGTATTATTTACCTGAGTCAGTTTTTTTTCCTTTCTTTTCTTACATCTATATCAAGTGTGCATCTTACCATTCTGTGATCACTTCCAACATTTACCTTGTTCAGGACAGTAACATCATTCACAATATATCTTCTGTTAGTGAGGATTAAGTTGATTTCATGGGTTGTTAATCCATTTGGGCTCTTCCATGTACACTTTCTGTTCACCCTTTTCTTGAAAAAAGTGTTCATTACTGACATTCCTCGAGATTCTGAAAATTCTACAAGTCTTTCACCTCTTTCATTTTAGCATTAGCATTAGTAGAGGCATATGATGCAAGAAAGCAAGCTTATGCAGCATCAGCCAAAAAAAAAAAAAAAAACCACTCCCATTTCACCCCTCAATCCATTCAAAATACCTGTCCAGCTGAGCCTTAAATTTATTCAGGCTTTCAACTTCCACAACAAGGGATGGAAGTCTGTTCCACCAACCAAATACCTGCTGGCTAAAGGCAAATTTCCGTGCATCTATCCAACATCTATCTTTCCTCAATTTGAATTTATGCCCTCTCAGGTGATTATTCTGAGCAAGAGGAAGAATCCCATCAGCATTAAGCATGCTCAAACCATTCAAGGCTTTATACACCTCTATCAGATCACCTCGCCGGTGCCTAGTCTCCAGACACTGTAATTTGCAAAACTGAAGCCTTTCTTCGTAAGAGCAACCCATTGTTCCATTCACTAATCTTGTTGCCCTTCTCTGTACTCGTTCCAGCAGCTCTACATCCTTCTTGAAATGAGGCCTCCAGACCTGTATACAGTACTCAAGGTGTGGCCTGACCAATGCCTTATACAAGGGAATAATCACATCCCTGTCCCTGCTAGAAAAATTCCTGTATATCATTGACGACACCATGAGCTACTCTTGCAGCTCGTCTGCACTGCTCAGAGAACTTCATATCTGCCTGCACAATTACCCCCAGGTCCTTTTCATTCTCTACCACTGTCAGCGTAGTACCACAGAGTTGATACGTTGATCTGGGGTTACTGTTTCCCATATGTAGTACTTTACATTTGTCAATGTTAAACTTCATTTGCCACCTCTCAGCCCATCTGCTCAACCTTTCCAGATCCTGTTGCAGCAGCATAGTATCAGTAGTGTCCTTAACAACCCTGCCAACCTTTGTATCGTCTGCAAACTTGGACATTAAGCCTGATACACCATCATCAATATCATTTATAAATACAGAAAACAACAATGGACCCAACACTGAACCCTGAGGAACTCCACTAATAACATTAGTCCACGTTGAGCAGTGTCCATTGATTACCACTCTGTCTTCTGCCACTCAACCATCCCTTTATCCATAGCAGCAATTTGCCTCGAATGCCACACTTCTCCAATTTGTGCAGCAGTCTTCCATGCGCAACAGTATCAAAAGCCTTTCTAAGATCCAAATATATAATATCAAAGTTATTCCCTGCATCCAGTTCTTTTGTGACTACATCATAGTATCCAATCAAATTGGTCAGACAAGACCTGCCCTTAACAAACCCATGCTGTGTCTGAGCTATAACTGAATTCTTCTCCAGATGATCCTGCAGTGCTTCTTTAACCAGTGCCTCCATTAATTTTCCTGGAGGAGAAGTTCAACTCACAGGGCTATAATTACTTGTGTCAGCCTTTGATCCTCCTTTGTGAATTGGGGTCACATTTGCACATCTCCAGTCTATGGGTACCTCACCTGAGTCCAAAGAAGCTCTCATAATTATGGCTAAGGGTTTGCTTACTTCCTTTGCTGCCTCCTTTAATATAACTGGATAGATCCCATCCACCCTGGGTGCCTTTTTTATGTTTATCCTCAACAATTTCTCCTCCAATTTCCTCTCAGTTATTACAAAATCATCTAGCTCAATGCCAGAGTTTACTTCACCTCTGGCATTACCCTTCCTGAATAACTCCTCATGTGTGAATGTAGATGCAAAATACTCGTTTAGTTTGTTAGCCACCTGAGCAGGATCATCAAAAGTTGAACCATCAATATCCAGTGGACCAATCTGATTCATTCCTTTCCTTCTAGAGTTTTCATAGGTAAAGAACCCTTTCCTGTTTATCTTTGCATCCTTTGCCAAGGATTTCTCATAATCTGCCTTTGCCTGCCTAATCTCCTTTGTGACTTGGTTACAGACCAGCTTATATCTATCATAGGCTTCCATGTCACCCATTAATTTATATGTATCCCATGCATTTTTATTCTCTGCCATATGTCTCATTAGTTCATCTGACATCCATTTAGGCCTAAACCTTTAACAATATATCTTAGTTGGTATGTAAAGCCTAGTAGCTTCGAAGATAAATTCTTTGAATGCTTCCCATTTTGAATTTGCTGTTAGTAACATTACCAACGGGCTTAGAGGGGAACAGGTATCCTGTGTGTTATCAAAGGGGCTTAGAGGGGAACAGGTAGCCTGTGTTTTATCAGACACTCAGTCTAAAACACTGATGGATCCAATATCTTTCTATTACAGAAGTTTTAGGAGAAGTCTGGTTGGCCTGCCTCCCTAAAATCCACTCATGCACACCTTTTCGATGGTAAGCCCTGTTACATCACTTAGGTGGTAACGAATGTGTAGAGTGGTTCTCTTCAAGACGCCTGGTCAGCGTGAAGAGGAAAAGACCAAACCCTCCAGCATATGACAGCACAACAAAACAAATGGCCCTCAGTCCCCAGCGTCTTTCACTCCCCCCTCTTACGGCAGCGAGAGGATCAGAGTGGAAGCAGAGGGTGCTAAGAATCTCTGGGTACGATCAGGCTGCCATGCACGGAAACTGAACTTGGCCTGCTACAACGTAAGATCACTCATTGGTGAAGACAGGATATTAGAGCTGGAAAAGGTATTAGAAAATGTGAATTGGAATATCATCGGTTTGGCTGAAACAAGAAGAAGAAATGAATCACTTATAAGTTTATCAAGTGGAAATCTGCTGTACACCAATGGAACCAGTGAAAGGAGTGAAGGTGGAGTTGGCTTTCTGGTCCATAAAGATTTAAAAAACAACATTTTGGAATTCAAAAGTACATCACCAAGGGTGTCAAGACTAATACTCAAAATTTCTAAGAAGAGGTACAAGCTAAAGGTTATAATGATTTATTCACCAATATCCAGCCATGATGATGAAGAGGTTGAAGAAATGTACACCGAAATTGAGTCTTTTAGATGAGCAGAAAACCCACTACACTATTATTATGGGGTACTTCAATGCTAAGGTTGGAAAAAGACAAAACAGCTCAGAAAGGGGAACTATAGGAAATTGTGGAATTGGTGAAAGAAATGAAAGAGGCAAAAGACTTGTGGAATTTGCAGAATCTCAAGGCTTGTCAGTAATGAACACTTTTTTTCAAGAAAAGGGTTAACAGAAAGTGGACATGGAAGAGTCCAAATGGATTAACAACTAATGAAATCGACTTCATCCTCACTAACAGAAGATATATTGTGAATGATTTTACCGTCCTGAATAAGGTAAATGTTGGAAGTGATCACAGAATGGTAAGTTGTACACTTGATATAGATGTAGGAAAGGAAAAAACTGACTCGAGTAAATAATACAAAGGTCTTTGAGATAACAGAAGAGGAGAAAAAGCAGTATGTACTGGAACTTAAGTATGTAATGAAACACTTATTATGATGAACCGAAGGCGAAAAATGAAGAGCAAGATAAACATTTACAAGGAGAAAATTGAGTATACTGAGTTATGCAAAGCCATTAGAAAGAGACTCAGAGAGAACATAAGAAGATTTAACACAAGAAAAGTAGAACAAGCATTAAGGGAAAACAATGGATTTAAATCAGCAGCCATGAGCAGTAATACAGAAAGAAAAATGATACTGAAACTGAAGAACAGCGATGGTGTACTTATAAACAGCAGAGAAGGCATAATTCAAATAGCAGAAGACTATTATAGAGAATTATACAAGGAGTGAGGGAATGATGCCAGCAGTGGGGAAGATGGATTGCAAATTAGCAACACATATGACATATCTGATATTCTTCCTGATGAGGTAGAACATGCATTGAAGAAAATGAAGAACCAGAAAGCCCCAGGGGAAGATGAAGTTACTGTAGAGTTAATAAAATTGGGAGGAAGAGACATGACATGACACAGAAACTGGCAAGACTCTTCACAAAATGTATTAGAAAAGGTGTGATGCCTAAGGATTGGAATTAATGCAATCATTGTTTTGCTGCATAAGAAAGGAAATAAATTGGAAAATATAGACCAATTATCTTGTATTGCACATCTACAAGTTGTTCACAAGGGTCATTACTAACAGATTAGAAAGAATACTTGATGAGAATGAACCAAAAGAGCAAGTTGGCTTTAGGACAGGATTGTCAACTACGGATCACTTTCACGTAATATCACAGCTAATGGAGAAAGCAAATGAATATAAAACACCATTATGCCTGGCATTTGTGGATTATGAAAAGACATTTGACTCCATACAGCATAAGGCAATGTTTCGTGCACTGGAAAGACAAGGCATAGATACCCCATATATTATGATTTTGAAGAAAATATATGAGAATGCTACCTCTTTTATTAGACTAGACAAAGACAGTAGGAAATTTAAAATGGAGAAAGGAGTTCGACAAGAAGACTCAATATCTCCGAAGCTGTTTACTGCTGCCCTTGAGGAAGCTTTCAGAAGATTAGACTGGTTGCAGAAAGGAGTCAATGTGAACGGAGAGTACCTAAACCATTTGCGATTTGCAGATGGCATTGTGGTCATAAGCCATGATCCCAAAGAATTAGAGGAAAATCTTAATCAGTTATGCACAGTTAGTAAGGATTTTGGACTAAAGATGAATATGGCTAAAACAAAAGTAATGATGAACAAGTATGCCACAGAAAGGGAAATAATATTGAAGGAACAATAATTGAAAAGGTGAAGTCATATACTTATCTGGGACAAGTTATTAGCTGTAATAATGATAAATGGCTGGAAGTCAAGAGAAGAATAAATTTTGGATGGATAGCATTCAGGAAATATAGTCACATACTGAAGAGGAATATCCCAGTTTGTCTGAAACGTAAAATAATGAACCAATGTATACTCCCCACCATGACTTATGGAAGTGAAACTTGGGCACTCACCAAAAGAATGGAAGAGAAGCTGAGAACTACACAGCAAAGAATGGAACGAATTATACTGGGAATCAGACTGTTATATAAGAAGAGAAACATGGATTAGGCAGCAAACTCAAGTAAAGGACATTCAATCTTATCAAAACTAAAGAACTAAAATGGTCTTGGGCAGGACACATAGCTCAAAGACATGATGACAGATGGACTAAGATAATAACAGAATGGTACCCAATAGGAGCTAGAAGAAAACCTGGAAGACAAAGGCGGAGATGGATAGATGAAATTCATGAGTTTGTGGGTAGTAAATGGATGGCCAGTGCTCAAAACAGAAGGAACTGGAAAGTAAATCCACAAAAGCCTTGCTAGTGTTTTTCTTTCACCAATTCTAAGTGAAATTTATTTCACCAATTCCAAAATTTCCTATAGTTTGCCTTTCTGTGCTGTTTTGTCTCTTTCCAACCTTAGCATTGAAGTCCCCGATAATAATAGTGTAGTGAGTTTTCTGTTCATCTAGAAGTCTCTCAATTTCGGTGTACATTTTTTCAATCTCTTCATCATTATGGCTTGATGTTGGTGCATAAATCATTATAACCTTTAGTTTGTACGAGGGGCAGCTCGTTAGCAGGCACTTCGGAACTGCATCACCCCCAGCTTTTTAAATCTAAATATACAGTCAACGGAGTTATATGAAGTTTTGTGAAGAACAATGAAACGCAATGAATATTTTTATCAACAGGTCCCACATATAGTATGCTCATCCTCTATTTCCAATAATCATTTCAATAATAAACGAATAAAAACACAATCGTTTTCAACTTTGAAGTTTAACCGTAGGTGGAACTGTGTGCTACACAGTCCCGCATTTTTGCCCCAGTGGTTGAGTCAGTGCCTAGTTGGCAGGTTGCCAATACACATTTTTTAGAGGTGATAAAATGAGTCAAAGGAATGAGTGTGGTGTGAGCAGTGCCAATATGAACAGTGCACCAAACTTTAATGAAAAAGTTATTATTCTATTTTCAACAAATAAAAACCTAAGAATGGATTTTATTTTTAAATAAAATTTTGAGATTACCGAAGTCTGTTAATGGTAAGTGTCCAGTTAATGTTTTGTAGTATTTTTAACTTGCTTATTATTATTATTACCATCTATATCTACATGTCTTATAACCAACGCAATTTAATGTAACTTTAAAAAGCAGCACCCCCCATACATCAGAGTCACGAGCCGAGCCGCCACTAGTTTGTACCTCTTAGAAATCCTGAGAAGCAGTCTTGACACCTTTGGTGATGTACTTTTGAATTCCAAAATATTTTTTATATCTTTATGGACCAGAAAGCCAACTCTACCTTTGCTTCTTTCACTGTTTCCATTGGTGTACAGCCAGTGGCAGGCTGGTCAGGGTGTCAGCTTGCCCAATGGCAAGTGGGTCCCCCTAATCATTAGACAATATGTTAAAAATGTTAATGACCTTTTAGTAGCTTGAAAATATAATTAAGCAAAAATTAAATGATAGCCTTATAGTTGTGGATGGGCCCCCTTTGTCTCCTGGCAAACAATATTTTTAGACCTTGTCTGCCACTGTGTACAGCAGATTTCCACTTGATAAACTTTTAAGTGAGTCATTTCTTCTTCTTGTTTCAGCCAAACCAATGACATTCCAATTCACATTTTCTAATTCCTTTATAGTAGTCTTCTGCTATTTGAATTATGCCTTCTCTGCTATTTATAAGTACATCATCACTATTCTTCAGATTCAGGATCATTTGTCTTTCTGTATTACTGCTGATGCTTTCTGCTCATGACTGCTGATTTAAGTCCTTTGTTTTCCCTTAATGCTTGTTTTACTTTTCTTGTGTTAAATCTTCTTATGTCCTCTCTCAGTTGCTTTCTAATGGGTTTGCATAACTCACTATACTCAATTTTGTTCTTGTCAGTGTTTATCTTGCTCTTCATGACAAGTGTTTCTTGGCTAATTTTTTCTTCTTTGGATTTCTTTTTACCTATAGGTTTTATTGAGCTTTATCACTTTCAGAAAGTTGATGTATTCCTTGCCGATATCTTGGTCCTGAAAGGTCTGCATGTGTTCAAATCTTTTTCTAAGTTCCAGTACATACTGCTTTTTCTCCTCTTCTGTTACCTCAAAGACCTTCATATTATTTACCTGAGTCAGTTTTTTTCTTTCTTTTATTACATCTATATCAAGTGTGCATCTTACCATTCTGAGATCACTTCCAATATTTACCTTGTTCAAGGTGGTATCATCATTCACAATATATCTTCTGTTAGTGAGGATGAAGTCAACTTCATTAGTTGTTAATCCATTTGGGCTCTTCCATGTCCACTTTCTGTTTTACCTTTTCTTGAAAAAAGTGTTCATTACTAACATTCCTTGAGATTCTGCAAATTCCACCAGTCTTTGATTTCTTTCCTACAGTTTGCTATAGTTTCCCTTTCTGCATTGTTTTGTCTCTTTCGAACCATAGATTACATTGAAGTCCCCCATAATAATGGTGTAGTGAGTTTTCTGTTCATCTAGAAGTCTCCCAATTTCGGTGTATATTTCTTAAACCTCATCATCATGGCTCAGTGTCGGTGCATATATCATTATAACCTCACCTTTAGTTTGTAAATTAAAAATATCAAATGAAAAAAATGAGAAAACCAGTAATAATAATAATAAAGTTTTTATTATATTTTTTAGAATTTTCAAGGTCACTAATCCCCAGATTGGATCTCAGACACTTGTATGGCACCTGGCAGATGAAACACGAATGCTGTATATGTGTCAGCTATTCATTTTAGCTAATGAAATTACAGCTGTGTTGTGGCAAGATTAGACACCAGTCTCTGGTGTCTTACATACATCACAAGGAAATGGGAGTTGCCTAGAAGAATGTAGATGCCTTTGCATCTACATTCTTCTAGGCAACTTCTAGCATCTGTTAAATGCCAAACAAAAAATTTAATATCTCATAATTCTTAATATATCGAAAAACAAAAACAGAAAATTCTGTACAAAGAGTTAGAGAATATTGGTGGGCAATGGTACATGGGAAGATTATTAAAAAAAATAATTTAAAAAGTGCTGCCTGTCAGATGCCATGTTAGCAAAGGAAGGTTAACAAGCTTCCCAAAGATAACTCTGTTTTTCAGGGAAGCTAGAATATATTAGTCAATAGTATCAATGATAATCATAAAAAGTTATCAATGCAATTAAGTCTTTTTCAACAACAAAAAAAAATCACAGAAATTGATGGCATGCCTTTTTTAAATGTGTTTGCAAATGCATAAAATGCCTATTATTTTCACCATGTCCACTTGTTCATTCATTGGCATTTAACAACTGAACTCCCAGTGGATAGATTTTCATGCCATTTTAGACTTTTTTCTTTAGAAAGCTTTTTTGAACCATCCTAATTTTCATTAAAAGTGGACATAACAAAATGTTTTCTTTTATAAATTTTAAAGTTATATCAATAAAACAAATAAAGGTATATTTTGGCACTACTCAATAAGGAAAAGTTGGTTGTTCCTCAGAAGGTTTTAGGATTAGTTCCAATTTCACCTCCAATTCCGATTCCTCCCTCTATCAAAATCACTGTATAGTTCTGGATGCTTGGTCCATTACTTTAATAAGGAAAAGTTGGATCGACACCAAATTTTCAGAACACATTTTACTGATTCATGGGAGGTTTTTGATTCAGCTGATTCCTTATCATCCCCTTCCCTATTTCCAGGGGCCGGCCATCCCGAGGGTGCAAGGGGTGCACTGCACCCGGGTGCCAACATTCAAAAGAGGCACCTGAAAACCTGAAACCTACATACACATATGAAGAAAATTTTAAAAGGGGGCACCAAATTGCAATTTGCACCCGGGTGCAACACACCCTAGGAACGCCCCTTCCAATTTCCTCCTATAGAAACATTTCTATAAATTTTGAAAGCTGCTTCAGTCTTATTCAAAATTTCACAACTTACTCAGAATATTCTTAGAGACCTTTTTACTAAATTTCACACTGATAGATTAACTAATTTGCCCTCTACACCCTGCATAAAAAGAATTTATATATATGATATTTGGCCTATGAGCAGGTGCCTTACCATTGAAACCAAGGCTATCAGCTCCCTACAGGCAGTTAATGCACTAACAGATATTTCATTGGCCCATGGCTCCTTGTCTTTGCTCCATAACCTTTTCTGTAGATGATATGCAGGAAGAATTAACTACCCTCTTTATGATGTCAGATACCGTCTATAAGTTTGAGGTAGTTCAGAATTTTTTTTCTTTATTTTTTTTATGCTTTACCTATTTGTATTGAAGTTAGTTTCACTAACTTCAAAAATCTCTACCTTTGAATCTTGCTTTGGAAATGTTCCTTAAATGAAACTTTTATAAAGCAAACTTTCAGTCTATATGATCAACATAGCAGAATGGCTAAATTGCTCAAATTTTAATGCAGTAGCTGTAAAAGCATCCATTCTGATCTTTTCTAAGCTGTTTTTAATGTCTATATAGAATTCCCTGATCTTTGGATTTCAGTTGGATGAAAGATATCCAATCACCTCAGTAGGTGTACCCAACCTTAGTTCCTGTCAACAATCATCTTTGGATTATGAACAATTTTTGTATATTGTAATTTTTTGTTTGTAATAAACATAATAATAATAATAAATTAATTAAAAATAACAAATAAAAATATAAAGAAATGTATAAAAAAGTAGATAAGAATATAGAATAATTATATGCCCAAGCACATGAAGTTATAATTATATGTGCTTGGAAAAATTTAAAGGTCAACTATCCAGTTGACCTTTAATTTCTCCAAGCTGTCAGCCCATGGCAGTAAATAATTTTCCAGTAAAAATTTAAAAAAGAAAACCTACTGCAGTCCAGTCTAAAACTTTTCTGCTGTAATTTGAATTTATGGTCCCTAGTTCTGGAATCCTTTATAACAATGAAAATTTCATCTTCATTCATTTTACTGTCTCTCTCAGAGTCATACAGACTTCAATCAAGTCCACTCTAAAGTGCCCGATTGCTAGTCTTTGCAATCCACATAATCAAAGCCTCTCCTCATATGATGACCTTTTTGCATGCCAGCTGGTTGTCTCTGGACCCTTTCAAGAAACGGACTTTTTTTTTTTTTTTTTAGGTGAGGTGTCCATACTTTGACACAGTACTCCAAGTCCAGTCTTACAATTGCCTTATACAATGGGATTGTGACCTCCTGCCTCTACAGACTATTGCTCAATAAATCATCAACAGAATGCTATGGGCTTTCCTGGCCTGTGTACACTGCTCAGAGAACTTCATATCTTCTTGTATTGTAACTCCCACATCCCCATCAAGTGTAATTTATTTTGGGGGTTGCTGTTTTCCACATGTAAGATCTTGTATTTTGCTGTATTAAATCACAGCTGCCACTTTTTTGACCATCCTAGAAGCCAATTCAAGTCATCCTGAAGGGATGCTGCTTGACATTGATCATTAATCACAATCTTTATATCATCTGAAAATTTTGACATCATGTCCTCTATCCCCTTGCCAATGTTGTTCATGAAAATCAGAAACAATGGTGGTCCAAGAAACTAATCCTTTGGTAACTCCAAGTCTGATATTATACCAACCTGAAAAATATCCATTAATTAAAACCCTCTGCCTCTTGCCACCTTGTGATCCAACTTGGAATCTTGCCCATACTCTCAACCTTAATTTACACATCGCTATGACTACTCTTGCACCAACAAAATTCAACAGAAGCTTAGTTAACCTTCAGGTTAAGTTCTGTATTGTGTTCTGTCATTGTTCACATGTCCATACAACTGGAAAAGAAATAACAACAGCATTAGCATTAGTAGAGGCATACAATGCAAGAAAGTAAGCTTATGCAGCATCAGCCAAAAAAAAAGAAACCCCTCCCATTTCATCCCTCCATTTGTTCCAAATGCCTGTTCAGCTCAGCCTTAAATTTATTTAGGCTATTAGCATCCACAATAAAAGATGGAAGTCTGTTCCACCAATCAACTACCCGCTGGCTAAAGTCAAATTTCCGCACATCTATTCTACAACTATCTTTCCTCAATTTGAAACTGTGTCCCCTCAGGTTCTCAGTCTGAGCAAGACAAAGAATCCCATCAGCATTCAGCTTGCTCAACCCATTCAAGGCCTTATACACCTCAATCAGATCACCTCACAGGTGCCTACTCTCCAGGCACTACAATTTGCAGAATTTAAGCCTTTCTTGGTAAGAGCACCCCTTTGTTCCCCTCACCAATCTTGTTGCCCTTCTTTGTACTCGTTCTAGCAACTCTACATCCTTCCTAAAATGAGGCCTCCAGACCTGTACACAGTGCTCTAGGTGTGGCCTGACCATTGCCTTGTATAATGGGATTATCACCTCCCTGTCCCTGCTAGCAAAATTCCTATATATCATTGACAAGACTCCATGACCAGCCCTGGCAGCCCGTCTGCACTGCTCAGCAAACTTCATATTTGGCTGCACAATTACCCCCAGGTCTTTTTCACTTTCCACTTCCCTGAGTGCAGTACCACCCAGTTGGTACATTTCTCTTTGGTTATTGCTACCTTTGCAGTACTGTGCGTTTGTCAATGTTAAACTCCAGTTGCCACTTCTCAGCCCATTTTCCCAACTTATCTAGATCCAGTTGGAGTAGCATAGTGTCATTACTGTCGTTAACAACATTGCCAACCTTTGTATCATCTGCAAACTTGGACATTAAACCTGATATACCTTCATCAATATCATTGATAAATATACAAAACAACAATGGGCCCAACACCGAACCCTGGGGAACTCCACTAATAACATTTGTCCATGAAGAGCAGTGTCCATTGATTACCACTCTCTGTTGTCTCCCACTCAACCATCGTAGCAGCTTACCCTTGATGCCATACCTCTCCAATTTGTACAGCAGTCATCCATGTGCAACAGTATCAAAAGCTTTCCTGAAATCCAAGTATATGATATCAAAATTATTTTTGGCATTCAGTTTCTTTGTGACCATATCATAGTAAGCAATCAGATTGGTCAGACAAGACCTCCCTCTGACAAACCCATGGTCTGTCTTAACTATTACTGCAGTCTTGTCTAGATGATCCTGCAATGCTTCTTAACCAGTGATTCAATTATTTTCCCCCGAACAAGTTAAACTAATAGGTCTGTAGTTACTTGTGTCACCTTTTGAAACTCCTTTGTGAATTGGTGATACATTTAGACACCTCCAGTCCATGGGGACCTCCCCTGAGTCCAAGGAAGCTCTCATAATTATGGCTAAGGGTTTGCTTACTTCCTTTGCTACCTTGTTTAATATAACTGGACAGATCCCATCCACCCTAGGTGCCTTCCTTATGTTTAACTTCAACAATTTCTCCTCCACTTTGCTCTCAGTTATTACAAAATCACTTAGCTCCCTGTTAGCATTTGATAAACTTCTGGCACTCCCCTTATTGAATACCTCCTCATGTGTGAATGTAGATGCAAAATACTCATTCTAGTTTATCAGCAACCTGAGTATGATTATCAATAGTCAACCCATCTATGTTAAGTGGTCCAATCTGATTCATCCCTTTCCTTCTAGAGTTTACATAAGTAAAGAACTCCTTGCTGTTTTTCTTTGCATCCTTTGCCAAAGATTTCTCATAATCTGCCTTCGCCTGCCTAACCTCCTTTGTGACTTGATTAGAAGACTAGTTTATACCTGCCATAGGCTTCTGTATCGCCTGATACTTTATATGCATCCCATACATTCTTCTTCTCTGCCACTAGCCTCATTAATTCATCTAACATCCATTTAGGCCTAAACCTTAAACAGTATTTCTTAGTTGGAATGAAAAGCCTAGTAGCCTCCAAAATTAAGTCCCTGAAGGCTTCCCATTTAGAATTCACTGTTGGTAACATCATCAGTTGATCCCACTGTACAGAATTTAAAAACTGTCTGAGACCTCTTATGTTTAACTTCAACAATTTCTCCTCCACTTTGCGAAAGCAAAAGCCTTTCCCTTTAGCCTTGATGGTAGTTACATCTTTAAATAATTCCCACATCAATATATTGTGATCACTGTCGCTCAGTGGTTCCTTTATCTGCAGATTCTTAATGCATGAAGAATCACTACTGATAATCAGATCAAGAGTATTACTCCCTTCCTCTGGTTTCCTCTCGAACATGTTGCTGTAGAAAACTGTCATCCAATAAATCCACAAAAAAATCTTGCTAGTGTGCGAGTGACCAATCCACAAGTTCCAGTCAATATCTGGAAAGTTAAAATCTCCCATTATAAGACATTCTGATTTACTGGCCCACTCTATTTCTCTGCACAATTGCTCATTATACTCATCAGATTCATTAGACTCTTATTTTTCCTTTCCCAGTGCTTATTTCACACCAAAGAGACTCAACACTACATTGTCCACCAACATCAATTGGATGCACTTCCTAGATTTTGTGTTTCTTAACTAACAGCATAACCCCTCCTCCCTTCCTATCCTGTCTATCC